>NC_133652.1:33334609-33934609 GCF_009905375.1 Apium graveolens
TTGACCTCGAGACTTGCTGCCAGCTTTAACCCTGCGATCAATGCCTCGTATTCGGCTACATTGTTTGTCGCTTAGAATTCGAACTTGAGGGCTTGTTGGATCTTGAATCCTTCTGGACTGATAAGAATTATTCCTGCTCCCCCTGAACTGGTGGTTGAAGATCCATTGACAAATAATAACCATGATCGTAGTTGATCCTCATCGGTATTTGAATGTTTGGCCCTGAATTGACACTCTGCCATAAAATCTGAGAGGACTTGAGCCTTTATGGCTGTTCGGGGCTTGTACTCGATATAAAACTGGCTTAATTCAATGGTCCATGCCGCAAGTCTTCCTGTCATGTCAGGTTTGTGCAATATTCTTTTCAGAGGTTGATTTCCCTTGCTTGGAAGTAATGTCGAAGCTTCCTGCTGGCGATGATCAAGGCGTATACGAGTTTTTCAACCTGTGGGCATCGAGTCTCAGCATCTCGCAATGAGTGACTAATATAGTACACTGGAACTTCATTTCCTTCGTCGAACCAAACGAGGACGGCTGCCACCGTATCGTCGGAGGCCGAGAGGTATACACGCAAAGCCTCGCCTGGGATAAGCCGAGTGAGGATAGGAGGATTTGTCAAAAAGCCTTGAGCTCTGCGAAACTAGATTTGCACTCATTATTCCATTAGAAGGATGTTGATCTCGAGGCCCTTTTGATGACGGCAAAGAATGTGAGGCACCTTTTGGATGACTGGGGAATAAATCGCCAAAGAGCTGCTATACACCCTGTTAGCTTTTGGAGATCTTTAATGAATTTTGGATCCTCCATTTCTAGAATCGCCTTTATGTGTGTGGGGTCGGCCTCAATCCCTCTCTGTGTAACCAAAAACCCCAGAAATTTGTCAGAGGTAAGTCTGAAGGAGTATTTGCTAGATTAAGATGTAAGTTGTGGCTTCGAGCATTCTCGAAAGTCTCACGGAGATCGAGAGAGTTATTAATGGTGAGCTTAGATTTAGTTATCATGTCGTCCACATAGATTAACATATTCTTCCCAATTTGTGATCCAAAGATCGTATCCATCATCTGTTGAAAAGTCGCGCCGGCGTTAATCAGGACGAAGGGCATAACTCGATATCCGAAGACTCCCCTATGAGTAATAAATGTCGTTTGTTCCCAATCATGAGAATCCATTTTTATCTGGTTGTATCCCGAAAATGCATCCATAAATGAAAGGAGCTCGTTTCCTGCTGTGGTGTCGATCAGCTGATCGATGTTTGGGAGTGGGTAAAAATCTTTGGGGCAAGCTCTATTGACATCCGAGTAGTCGACGCACATTCGCCACTTCCCATTACTTTTCTTAACTAAAACGACATTGGAGATCCATGTAGGGAACTGGACGGGCTCGATGAATTTAGCTTCGAGGAGTCGATCGATCTCTTGATTGATAGCCGCCTTCTTTTCGTCAGAGAATATTTGACGTTTCTGTCGTATCGGCGTGATGTCTTTATTGATGTGAAGGGAGTGTCGTGCAATTATCTCTGGAATTTCCGACATGTCTTTGGGGTCCCCCAGGCGATGATATCAGCGAACTCACGAATAAGGCACGTGATATCTTTCTTTAACGACTCGGGAGATTTTTGCCGATCCATGTGGTTTTCTCAGAGTTTCTTTCAAACACTTCAATTTCTCTCGGTTTCCTCGACAGGAGAATAAGAGTTGTTGGTAGGCAGATCGACAAGGGATCTGGGGTCGATATCGAGCACTTTATTGACTTCTAATTCCTCATCCATCTTTTTCTTTGGAGACACTGTGGTTAAGTAGCACTGTCTTGCTGCTGCCTGGTCACCAATTATCTCTCCTACACCAAAGTCTGTGGGGAATTTCATTTTCAAGTGGGAGATAGACGTTATAGCTCGAAGTGCTGTGATTGTTGTCCGCCCCAGTATGGTGTTGAAGCTATAGGAGGCACTGATCACGTGGAACTTAACCACCTTCCAAACTTGACATGATGGAGAGCCAAAAAGTACTGGCATGTCAATAGTTCCTACCATATGGACCTCATTTCCTGTGAACCCATACAAATGTGTTCGAGAGTTTTCGAGTCTTTGATCCCCGATGTCCATTCGGGAGAAAGCATGATGATATAGGACGTCGACGGAGCTACCATTATCGACTAACATCTTTTTGACTGTGTTGTTTCCCACGCACGTTGTGATGACAAGGGCATCCTGGTGACCCTCGATGAGATCATGACAGTAATTATCGTCAGAGAAAGATATAACTGGGGAAGGAATTGCTCGAGGGCGTTTAGTTGTCGAGGGGTTGACATTAAAAACTTCTCGAGTATAAAGCTTACAAGAGTTGTGAGAGGGGCCCCCAGCGGCTATACCGCCAAAGATGACGTCGATGACTCGGTCGTTCTCCTCACGATGGTGGCGCCTTGGCGCATCATCTTGTTGCACATAATGGACAAGTTATCCCCGATGAATTTTTCCCTCGATGAGGTTGCTGAGTTGAAAGCATTGCTCTGTTGTATAGCCGGTGTCTTCATGATAATCACAATATCTGGAGTTTGGAGGCCTGCCATGTTTCATGGGTCTTGGGGGACGGTAGACAGGGGGCTCTCAGAGACAGTCTTGAATCCTGATTGATTTCTCATTATGGTGCACATTTGAGCGATTTCCTCCTGCATTTTGGCAAACTCTTCATGGGAGATGGACTCTGTGGACTCGGTTCGCTGAGAGACGTCGGCGGATGATATTGTGCGCTGTCGACGCTCGCGCCGTTGTGAATATGTTGACTCTGCCGATGGTTCATATTCATATTCGGCGTCATCATCTTCATCGTAGAGCTCATCATCTTGGCCCTAAATCTGTATTGATGTTTATTGGAGCTCTCGACGAAGATGATGAATTTCACGCTTTCGCTCGAGCTTGGCTTGAAGCATTCAAGTATCACGTTCTAGGAGCTCAAGTTCTTCAGCTGAATCAAATGGTTCTTCCGGATCTTATCTGTTTTGAGCCTTTAGCCTTTCTTTCTTTTCCAGATGGAGTCGCATGTCGCTTGAGAGTACCTTCTTGCCTTTGGATGTCTGTACTTTGAAACGCTGATCTGATGTGAACTTTCTCTTCTCGTCTCTCTGATCCGCATCTATCAAGTTCACCGGTTGATCATGAAAAGGACCATCCGGTGGTGGAAATAAGCATTTCGGCTTTAACGCCGATTGTTTGGGCGGTTCTTGACCACCGTGGGTCGAAGGGTCGGCGGCAATTTCTGCCGTCAACTCCTTTACCTGAATTGGTCCAGCCG
Organism: Apium graveolens; assembly: GCF_009905375.1. NCBI lineage: Eukaryota > Viridiplantae > Streptophyta > Magnoliopsida > Apiales > Apiaceae > Apium > Apium graveolens. Next base: position 33,337,897 of record NC_133652.1, read on the forward strand.
TTCCTGGATCAATCTCTTCAACAATCATATCTCGGTTGGATTTGTAAAGTAAAGCTACTTCTAGCGCCAAATAATATGCCTTTAATATTATTAGTATTAAGACTATTATTAAGAAGGTGATCTCTTTACTTAATTTGCCAACCCCTTCAAATGAGGTTGTTGTCATATATTTATACCAAGTCCCAAATGTGCGTTATCTTACAAAATGGGCCTTCTTGGACTTTATATTATATTCCACAATTATCCTAATTATAACTCTTTTGGGCCGTATTGTCTTGGTCCACCATCCAGATTTTTTTTACATGCAGATTATTAATAACTAACAATATACATTGCCTTAAATTTAACGCCAAGTATCATTTATATGATACTACTTCTGTATATTAATAGTAGTACTGTATTGGATTGATGTGTGCGAGAGAGTGTAAGATAGCTATGTAAACACAACCCAATTGTAAGATAGCTAATAGCTATAGTCACCAGAGCTTGTTTCTGTCTAGAAGGTCTGATCAATTTTGTTGTGTACGGATGAACCTAAATTACTTTTCAATTTTGTTGATAAAGTTGAGGCTTTTAACTTAAGGAAGCAAAAGAATAAATAAAAATAAAGGAGGCTTCTAGAAATGCTTAAATGAAATCCCACGCATGAGATCGAGCTAGCACGTTTGTATGGACTTTGCAGCTTTGACGAACCAGTTTTTTTTTGACAGGAGACGAACCAGTTAAAATACCCTGTATATAACTATATATGTAGTAAGCAAGCTTGGCTCCTTGCAGTTCATCTTCTTTTTGTTGTAATCGTGATGTTAAACAAATTACTTTAGATAATTTAAATACAACCCATTCAATTTACTAGCATTATACCTATGTGGATATTACTCAAGACCCTGCTTCAAGACAGTTTATAGTTGATCTACGTTATGGTTAGGAGGAAACTCAACTAATGTAAGCAACAGGTCTGTTGATTGAAGGGAACCTGTTTTGTTTAGTTAACGAGCTTGTTTGTTAATGTTTTGTGTTAGGAGAAACTCATAGTTTCGTAAACCGGCGGAAAAGCTTACTTACAAGTTACAACACTCCAATGTGCTAAATACATAAAGAAGGTAACAGTTAAAGATAGGAAGCGGAACAAGAAACTCAGATTTCATCAACAAGTGTACTAGAGGTATTAATCATTTTAAGGGGGAGCACTGGGTTTAGTTTCTTCTACAAACAACACCAACCACTGTAATCTCATCTCAAACTTATATTATACCAATTACAGTATTACACAGGGCTACTAAAGCTAGAAGAATAAGCTATTGACGTGTAACTTGGTGGCACGAATATTTATGTGTCTTTTCGGTCCTTACGGTCATATGAATTAAGCCCTGGGGAGAGTAACGATCTTTGTAGCTTTGGTGATTTTTACAGGTACTTGACCACTTTGACCGACCTTCCACACTAATTTCGCCGCCTGAAGCTGCTTCCTTTTTGGCCCTTTCAATTGTTCCAATTTCTTATTCATCTGAAATAAGTATTACATCCAGTTTCAAGGTAAGTTAGAAGTGATCCAAGACAACGTGGATAAGATATCAAACAGATCTTTAGTGAATTAACACTTGCATGGGTTGCGGAAAGAAAGATGAGACCCTAAGACGCACTGACCAAGTACATAAGAATTACATCCATTCAAATTAGTCAAAATATAATTTTGTATGTTTCAAAGCAAAAGGAAACTACGAATACAAGCAAAGTTCAGATTTAAGTAATAAGAGATTTGGTAAAGCAACAATGCAAAGGCTGGAAGTTATGTATAAGTATAATTAACTAGGGAGAGGGATCCTCCATTATAACAATTACAGGAGTAATAACCAGGGAATAGGGAAGTTCCACTGGATTAGCAACCACTTCTGTTCCTGGATAAATTGAAAAGTATTTTCACCTTCCACTGTCCACAAACATTTTTCTAACTTATCTGTTTTATTGCCCCTCTCACTTCATTGTTACATGCTTTAGTGGTCCCTATATGTTTTGATCATGAGCATTGTATTTTATCGGGGGTATGCATGAGTGCATTATATATTCATCTCACTGTATCCTCTGAATTTCTTTCCGTTTCATCATCAGAATGACAGTAAAAGTGGCAGATAAGAAATTAATTTCAGATAGTGTCTCTAGTCCTACAATTAAGTAACTGCAGATGAAAAAACTTATTTTATACCGTCAAACTCAGCATCAACAAACAAAAGGAACCACCTTGAGGCGATACTGGTCTTGCACAACATGCTTAGCTCGGGCCCTAATTAGGTCAGGATCAACCTTAGACGGAGGACGAACAACAAAATCCAAAGGCATTGCCTCAGGCCTGGAAGTTTGCTGTCTAGAGGACTGCTTGCCACACCTTGATTCCCTGCATTACCCTTGTCTATATTAAATAGGAAACAAGTTAAACTAAAAATTGTGCAGAATGTGGACCAAGTAATAGTGCAGAATTAGGTTTTGAACTATGTGTCATGGTAACGTACTGTGAAAACATAGCCACATCAAAATCATCATCTCTAGAATGCACCCCTGCAGTTTTATGCATTGACCTGTCACAAAGACGAAGGGAAACAAAGATCGGGAAAAAACTACACCTTTAAGAAAATAAAAATTTTTTTACAAGGTATTTGTAATTAAAAAAACAAGATATGAGAATAACAAATAAACCGATAACAAATTACCTTTTCCCAGAACCCCCCTGTAACAGAATCCTATCAGCAATCAAAGTTTCTCATGTCTGCAAACCTAGTGCTCTTGTTGAAGATTGATCGACTCTGCAGAATCAAAGAGTAATCATGAGTGTAAATCATCGCATACAAGTCCAAACAACATTCATACAACGTGAAAACACTGGTATGTGCTATGAAAAGAAAGAAAACGGAACAAATGTTATCAATGACTTCTAACAGATACAGTAATGCAAAGTTATAATTTCACAGTTCTACTTCTACCACTCCATTTATACAATATATTTTAGTGAAAAAGCTAAAAAAAATTATATTGGCAACATGGCTTTAAGCTGAAATTTCACTCAGTGACAACTAACAAGAGGTCAATATTGTAAACAGACTATTTTCCAAAATTAATAGGCAACAACTTCCGAGGATATTTACCCAATTGTCAACGAGTTCCTTAGCAATTCTTCTGTTAGATGTTGTCTCTTCTTCAGATCTTGACAAAAACATAATGACCTAAGCAAATTCAAGAAATAACAACGTTACTAGTTATCCATATGTTCATTAACAAAATACTATAAGTCTATAATAAATAGTATGCCACTAAAAACTATGAAATACTATAGAGAAAGTATGCCAATTGCCCATTGTATTTAAAGAATTATCCACATGGAAAGACTGGACCTTTCCCAGGCCACTCTTCTTCAGTTGTTCTTTTCTTTCATCCTGTTCTAAATCAATTGGGAACTGTAATATATGAAATAAACCACTTTCTGGGTTAACAATTTTCAGAGTGAGGACCAACTAATGTTAACAACTACCACATTTAAAAAGCATCAAGAATAACAATAATGATAATAACTCCAAAACAGCAATTTTAGTAGGGGAAAAATAGTAACAGTAATAAATGAGAGTAGTTATATCCATACATCAGCCAAAATCTTCAGTATTGCTGCACGGATGTTTATATTAGGCAAGCTCCCATCTGGAAGTGGTTCAAGCCAACTCTTCAGAACAGCTAAATTCCATGATCTAAAAATTCATGTTGAAGCTGCTTCCTTCAGCTCAGTAAATACAATTGGATAAGAACCAAAATTACAACATTATTAAGCAACTCAGAAAGAAACAAGACAGCTAGCTCACTTTGACAGGACTTGGGTAAGATATGGCAGCTTCATAAGTTTGTTTATAGCAGGTTTTGACTCTAAATTCAGTAGCGCATCCTCTTCTGCTACAAACTCAAGCTCAGCCATGACCTCCTCAACTAGCAATGCAATTTCTGCAGCAGTTTTCTCGCGTTTCTTTTTCTTCTTACCTCTGGTAAAGAGATTAGTGATTTCAGCAATCTCTTCTTCCTGTCATCAAAAGAAATGAAACGTTAAAGAAGAAGGAAGCTAAATATCCTGCAGATCTACAAATCAATTTCTTTTTCGAAAGACGTCATCCAACCTCCCCCACAGGCCACATACTAGGCAATTTACACATACTCGTTTGCTAAACTGAACAAGAAATGAATCTCGTGTCTATTTCAAAAGTACAAAACAAGAACAATATGTTAACGTGATCTTACAGATGACTTTTTATTTTAAGTTCCAATTGATATACAGTGTAATCTACCTGAGGAGCATCACCAGGCGACTGATGTTTGGTGCCACTACCATAGCGATAAGCAGTATCAACCATCCCAGCAACCTCACGTTCATCCTAAACAGAAACATAAGTTCTAGAAGACAGCATTCATATAATACCTATGCATCTGTCATACAGCAGAAAATTTTATCCAAAATTTTAATTGCGCTCTAACAATCATTACTCAATGATGCATTAACTAATTAAAAAGTAAACACAACCATCTCAAAGTATTGCTCGTGTGAGAAGACATGACTTAAAGTTTGAAGTCATTCCGTATCTCCGTTAGGCAGACAGCATCCAACGTAACAACTTGCACACCTACAAGTCTACAACGCCACTGTGCTACAAAACCTCTTTCTACTCCCTATAAACGAAACTTAAGTACTTAACCAAGCAACCTAAACCGATCTGAATATATCAATGGCATCAACTTAACCACAAGGCATCTTAAGTCTCAACTAACCAAAAAGCCAGAAATGAACTGATAAAGAGAAAACAAAGAGCATCAATATATAAACCATCATTTACAGAAATTTCACCGAGAGCTATAAATTTCAGCTGAACAGACTTAAAAACGTAAACATAAAATAACTCCAACAGCATCAATATATTACACTAAAATATTATAGCCAAACCTCATTAAACAATGTATTTATATATATACACTGTAATATTCCGTACAATCCATTTTCCACTCAAAACTCCACAAAATTCTCATCTCTCTCTCTCTCTCTCTCTCTCTCTCTCTCTCTGTGAGTGTGTGAAATTAGAGTAAAATATACCTCAGAATCACCACCAGCAACAGTACGCCACATCTCCTTCACCTCCATATCACCAGCGCTCTTCACGAGGCGATTCCGGTAGTTTGCTTCCCTGCCGGAGCTCAAAAGTACCGGCGTCGGAGATCGGTCACGGCGCCGAAAACCTCCGCCGCCGGAACAGATCGACGGCTCAGCATTCTCATCACGATACCTGAAATAAGTAAGTGTATACAGAAGATACAAACAAAAACGAAAACAGATATAGCGAAACAAAACCCTAACTAAATTACACACAAATAAGTGTAAGTATAGATGCAAAAACTTACAGGTCTTCGTCGTTGAAGCGCATAGTGAAAACGTTGAGACTCTCAGGCGGTGAAATTTGTGAAAAGGATGGCGGTGATTAATTTGTTACAGTATGAGTTTTGAAAATGGCGGAAAATTAGAAAATTGTAAATTAAAATGGGAGGGAGAAAGTGCAGTGAATTGAAGAGGAAGAAAAGATGGATCTGATTCCCTGCATCGCACTTTTTTACACTACCATACACCTCCACTTGACTCGACTACATTTTATTTTGCTAAATTAGACTCTATATTTTACACATGCATACGTGCACATCCTTTACTAAGATTCAAATAAAATTACCCTCATTCACATCTATTTTATTTCTTTCTTTCCATCAATTTATTTAACACACTAGAAAATAATTCTAGAATTCAAATTATTGAAATTATATGATTTTACATTAACGTCAGGTTTTCACTGATCCCTTATATATATATGTAATGATAGAGTTAGATTTTAACTAGAAGTATACTAGTACATATCTAAATAAACTTATTATTAGTGACTAAAGTTAATCCTTAGCACAATAAGGATAATGTTGATACGCTCCCTCAAAGTGAAGATAGTACAGAGTATAATCGAAGTTTGTCGACAATCTTAGTCATAATGTCGGCTAACTGATCAGCTAAAGAAAGAGAAAAAACATGGACTTGTTTTTGTGATACAAGCTCAATGAAAAAATGATAATCAACCTCCACATGGCGCGTACGTGAATGAAAACTGGATTAGTAGAGAGATACACAGTACCGACATTGTCACACCACACTTGAAGAGATTTTGCTAATGGAACACCAAGTTCAAAAAGAATAGTACGAAGCCAGTGAAGTTTAATACATGCATTGACTACGGCTTTAAATTAGATTCTGTGGATGACCGAGCAACAATAGGCTATTTTCTGGAATGCCAGGAAATTAAATTGTTACCAAAATATATAAGATATCCACCTGTAGAACAACGATCATCAAGACATCTGCCCCAATCAGAATCAACAAAAGCATTAAGATTACATGGTTGTCCCTTTTTAATTAATAAACCATATTAGATTTAGTAATAAAATGGATATGAAGCTCTAGAGATAACAATGAAGAAGAACAAAGAAGAAAATAGAAATGTATTCACGTTTGTAAAAGTTACTTAATGATCAGTACAGTTTCAGCATTTATACAATTACAAGTCTAACGGAAATACAAATGTCACTTAGGCCAGCTGTGACTACATACAAACAGAATGCAACAATGTTGAATGACTGATTCAAAGCTAGTTCCTATTTTTCAGTAGTTGTTGGTTATCAGTAGTTTAGGATACCAATAAATCTAGATAGTGGTTTGTTGATTCCATGCATTATGTTAGGAAGTGGAATTATGCTTTCCCATTTTTAGGATTTGGTTGTTTAGCTTTTCTCTATATAAGAAGTAATGTACTGAGCATTTTAAGTCAAGAAAAATAAGAACATTTTGTTTTTCTCTCTGATATATTCCTTTTCTTTTAATTTACACCAACATTTGTGGTATTAGAGCTTTACCAGGTTTCGGTCCCTAAAAAAACATTAAAACACATTCCCAGTAAGAGAGAGAAAATCCTTCTTCCATTTAACCCCACCCGTGAGAACATAATGGCAGGAAACATTACGAACACATCTTCTCAGCCCTCAATTTCCATCTTTAGAGGTGAAAAATATCATTTGTGGAGTCCTTAAAATGAAGACTATGTTTAAATCCCAAGAATTATGGGATTTGGTGGGCAAAGGTTATGATGAACCAAATCCAGCACCGGCCGTGCCCGATCAGCAACTGAGGGACAACCGCAAAAAGGATGCCAAGGCGTTGTTCTTCATTCAATCGGCATTAGATGGCGATATTTTTTCACGAATTTCATCTGCTAATAGTGCACATGGAGCATGGGAGATACTCAAACAGGAGTATTTGGGTGATGCGAGGGTAATTAAGGTACGATTGCAAACTTTTCGCAGTGATTTTGCTAAATTGGTCATGGGAGAGAAAGAGTATGTTCAAACTTATTTGTCTAGAGTGACTGAAATTGTCAGTCAGATGAGATCGTATGGTGAAGAGATTAGCAATGAAAATATTGTGAGTAAAGTACTAAGAAGCTTGAATGAAAACTGGAATAATATTGTTCCTGCAATTGAAGAGTCAAAGGATTTATCCACTTTTAACTTTGATGAATTGATGGGTTCTCTACTGGCTCCTGAAAGTAGGATGATAAAAAATAATGTTAAGACAGAGGAGAAAGCTTTCCAAGTAAAAGGAGAGTATTCATTTAAGGGCAAGATGGATTCAGGAACTCGAGGAAAAAGCAGGGGTTATTTCCGTGGAGGTCGGGGTCGAGGTTGTGAAAATGGAAGGGGCGGAGGTCATTATAGTGGTGATGGCTGGAGAGGCAGAGGTCATTCAAATGATTACCATCAGCACAAGAGCCAGATTCAATGTTACCATTGCAAAAAGAATGGTCACAAAGAGGTTGATTGTTGGGCCAAACAGAGGGATGAACAACCACAAGCAAATTTCTCTCAAAAGGCTGAAGAGGAGGCCAGGTTGTTTATGGCCCATTCACAAATCTCACATAGCAGCAATGATGTGTGGTTTTTAGATAGCGGATGCTCAAATCATTGTCAGGAACAAAATCAATATTCAAGGAGCTTGATGAGTCGTAGAAAGGTGATGTTCATCTTGGTGACAACAAGCTAATGCAAGTGGCAGGGAAAGGTATTATCTCCATCAAAACTGTGCAAGGTGATGTAAAACTTCTTTATGATGTGCAATTTGTCCCTAATTTAGCTCATAACTTGTTAAGTATTGGTCGATTAATGAATGTTGGCTAATGAATTGTGTTTGATGATGCTATGTGTGCTGTGATTGATAAGAAGTCTGGTCATAATATAGCAAATGTTCACATGACTCAAAATAGATTGTTTCCGATTAATGTTTCAAATGATGTTTTGGGAAATGCAATGATTGCTAATCTAAAGAATGAGTCTGAGTTGTGGTATTTGCGGTATGAACATTTGAATGCTCGTAGTTTGAAACTTTTAAGTAAAAAACAAATGGTTGTTGGTTTACCAAAAATAGGCGAGCTTAAATTTTGTGAAGGTTGTGTGTATAAAAAACAAAGTAAAGCTTCTTTTCCTGGTGGGAAGTCTTGGAGAGCTTCAAAATGTCTTGAGCTTGTACATACAGATTTATGTGGCCCTATGAAATTGAAATTGAGTCATTAGGTGGAAGTCGCTATTTTTTGTTAGTTACTGATGATTTTTCACGCATGAGTTGGGTTTATTTCTTAAAATTCAAGTCTGAAGCATTTGAAAATTTTAAAAAATTCAAGGCATTTGTAGAAAAACAAAGTGGTCGAGATATAATTGCTCTCCGAACTGACAGAGGAGGTGAGTTTATGTATGAAGAGTTAATGCCTTCTGTGATGAGCATGGAATTCGCAGAGAGCTTACGACGCCTTACACACCGGAACAGAATGGGGTGGCGGAGCGAAAAAATCGAACAGTGGTTGAAATGGCTAGAAGTATGCTAAAGGGAAAGGCGCTTTCGGACAATTTTTGGGGAGAAGCTATAGCAACTTCAGTGTATCTTCTTAATATATCTCCAACAAGGGATGTTTGGAACAAAACTCCATTTGAAGCATGGAAAGGTAGGAAACCAGGGGTAAGTCACTTGAAAGTCTTTGGGTATGTAGCTTATGCTTTGGTTAATAATCGTTATAAATTAGATGAGAAGTCAGAAACATGCATTTTTATTGGTTATTGTTCCAAAGCATATCGCTTATATAACCCAGTAAGTGGCAAAGTGATAATTAGCAGGAATGTGGTGTTTAATGAAGAAGCTCGCTTAAAGTGGAATGTCGAAAAGAATGGAAGTGCTTATAATATTCCAGTAGAAGGTGAAGCTGATGAACAGCTAGATACAGAGTCACCTGTAAACTCAATCTCATCTTCACCGGTAAATTCGCCACCATCAACGCCAGGTAGCAACACTAGCAGTGGTGATGATCGTGACATTCCAACTAGAAAAACTAGATCTTTGGCAGAAATTTATAGTTCTTGTAACTATGCTTTGCTAGTCACTGATCCTATTTTATTTGAGGAAGCAAATGCACAACCTGAATGGAAGAATGCAATGGAAGAAGAAATGTTAGCTATTGAAAGGAATGACACTTGGGAATTGATTGATGCTCCAGAGGACAAGAATGTTATAGGGCTGAAGTGGGTGTTCCGAACAAAATATAATGCTGATGGAAGTATTCAAAAGCACAAAGCTCGTCTCGTGGCAAAGGGTTACTAACAACAGCAAGGTGTGGATTTCGACGAGACTTTCTCTCGTTGCTCGTTTCGAAACAGTGAGAATAATGTTAGCATTGGCTGCCCAACTCAAGTTACCACTGTATCAACTCGATGTGAAGTCCGCCTTTCTAAACGGTACATTGGAAGAAGATGTCTATATTTCTCAGCCACAAGGATTTATTGCAAATGGGTCAGAAAACAAAGTTTACAAATTAAAGAAGGTGCTTTACAGGCTAAAACAAGCACCACGTGCGTGGTACAGTAGAATTGATCATTTCTTTCAAGCTAAAGGAGTCACGTGAAGTGAAAATGAGCCTACACTCTACTTTAAACGTGAAGGTAATGGTGATTTTTTATTGGTCTGCCTTTACGTAGATGATATAATTTACATGGGTTCTGAATCTTTAGTTTTTGACTTTAAGTCTAGTATGATGAAGACTTTTGAGATGACAGATTTGTTATTATTGTAATATTTTTGGGTCTTGAAGTAAAGCAGGATTTAGATGGAATTTTTGTGTGTCAAAAGAAGTATGCTGCAGATTTGTTAAAGAAGTTCAACATGCTAAATTGTGAAGTTGCAGTTACTCCGATGAATATTAATGAGAAGATACAACATGAAGATGGAACGGGAGCAGCGAATCCAAGGTTATTCAGAAGTCTAGTGGGTGGTTTAAATTATTTAACTCACACCAGATCCGACATTGCTTATCATGTTAGTTTGGTGTCCAGATTTTTGAATAATCCTACTCGACAACATCTTGGTGCAGCAAAAAGAATTCTTCGTTATGTGGCTGGTATATCAGATTTTGGTGTGTGGTATTCTAAAACCTCAAGTCTCAAATTGATTGGCTTCACTGATAGTGATTGGGTAGGAAGCCTGGATGATCGTAAAAGCACTTCTGGGAGTATTTTCTTTCTTGGTTCTGGTGCAATAACAAGGAGCTCAAAGAAACAAGAAACGGTTGCCTTGTCATCTTCCGAAGCAGAGTATGCAGCAGCAAGTTCAGCAGCTCGACAAGCATTGTGGCTTAGAAAATTACTTGCTGATGTCGGTTATCTTCAAACAGAAGCTACTGATATTTTTTGTGACAATAGGTCTGCTATCGCAATGAGTAGGAATCCAGCTTTTCATGCAAGAATGAAGCACATAGATGTGCAACATCACTTTGTTCGACAACTCTCAGCTGAAAGAAAAATTGACCTGAAGTTCTGTGGTACAAATGAGCAGGTAGCAGATATATTTACTAAGGCACTTTTTCAAGCCAAAAATGATTTCTTCAGAATGCAATTGGGAGTCTGCAACTTTGAATCAAGGGGAGGTGTTGAATGACTGATTCAAGGCTAATTCCTATTTTTCAGTAGTTGTTGGTTATCAGTAGTTTAGGATACTAATAAATCTAGATAGTGGTTTGTTGATTCTGTGCATTATGTTAGGAAGTGAGATTATGCTTCCCCATTTTTAGGATTTGGTTGTTTAGCTTTTCTCTATATAAGAAGTAATGTACTGAGCATTTTAAGTCAAGAAAAATAAGAATAGTTTGTTTTTCTCTCTGATATACTCCTGCTCTTTTAATTTACACCAATAAACAATTCCTTATTTATCTGAGATGATAAAGCATGAACCACAGAAGCCTTATGTTGTGATTTCAAGTTAACCACAACAGCTGCTAAATGTGAATTTTCTGTAGGACTCGTAATACTCCCCCCATAAGCAGAAGATAAACAAGGATTGTGTAATCCAAACTTGGAACAAAAATACCAATGTGCTGCACTTATTACTCGATTCTACACCTTTATCATGACACCCAAGAACCTTTAGTTGCTAAACGGTACACCCAAGAACATGGGGTTAATTTCCATGACACGTTTGCTTTTGTTGCCAAAGGTGTTACCGTCAAGACCATTATGGCTATTCCTTCGTCTAAAAATTGGCCTATTTTTCAGTTAGATATTAACAACGCTTTCCTACACGGTGACTTGATTGAGGAAGTTTATATGGATTTGCCTTTAGGTTATATGGTTGATTCTGCTCATGCTCATCTGGTTTACAAATTAATCAAATCGATTTATGGATTACGACAAGCTTCTTGTCAATGGAATAAGAAATTGTCAGATTTTCTGTTGGTGCTTGGTTTTAAACAATCTTTGGCTGATTATATTTTATTTGTTCATCAACAAGGTGATTTTTTTAATGTTGCAGTCATCTATGTTGATGACATCTTATTGACTGGCAACCATACTTCTTTTAGTGTAAATATGAAAAAGGATTTGCATACCAAATTTAGCATCAAAGACTTGGGTCAAGCCAAGTATTATCTTGGTCTTGAGATTTATCGAAATGACAGAGGGTTGGTACTAAGTCAACAAAAATTCATATTGGATATGCTTTCCAGTACAAATCTCCTTCACTCTAAGCCCCTTTCTATTCCTCTTGATCAAAACATCAAACTTTATGACAACTTTCATTCTGGGGATTTGCTTAAGAGTTCTTCTTTATATCGAAGTCTGGTTGGGAAAATGTTATACTTAACATTTACGAGGCCTGATATCAGCTACTCTGTTCACCTTTTAAGCCAGTTCTTACATGCTCCTCGTGAGAAGCATTTAGATGCTTTTTTCGTGTTCTTCGTTATCTCAAGTGCACAACCGGTTTAGGTTTATATTTTCATGTTAACAATCCTTTAGTCCTTCAAGGGTATTGTGATAGCAATTGGGGAGGGTGCACCATTTTTGGAAGGCCTGTGACAGGGTTTTTTGCAGTTAGGTTCTTCCCTTATTTCTTGGCAAGCCAAGAAACAATCCGTGACTTCCCAGGGCACTGCTGAAGCTGAATATCGGGCTGTAGCATCTATTACTACTGAGATTATGTGGCTTAAATACTTGCTTGCTGATTTGTTGATTCCTGTTACTAATGTTGTTCATGTGTACTGTGACAACCAGGCTGTAGTTGATATTGCTATCAATCCTGTTCAACATGCTCGTACTAAGCATATTGAATTGGATTGTCATTTTATCCGTGAAAAGGTCCAGGCTGGTGTCATTCGTCCTTTAAAAATTTCTATGAAGGAGCAACTGGCTGATATTTTTACTAAAACTTTGGGTAGTGCAACACATTGGTATTTTTGTTCCAAGCTTGAATTACACAATCCTTATTTATCTTCTGCTTGTGGGGGGAGTATTACGAGTCCTACAGATAATTCACATTTAGCAGTTGTTGTGGTTAGCTTGAAATCACAACATAAGGCTTCTGTGGTTCATGCTTTATCATCTTTGGATAAATAAGGAATTGTTGCATTTTGTTTGGATGTAGTGACAGCTGGCCTAAGTGACAGCTGTATTTCCGTTAGACTTGCAATTATATAAATGCTGAAAGTGTACTGATCATTAAGTAACTTTTACAAACATGAATACATTTTCTATTTTCTTCTTTGTTCTTCTTCATTGTTATCTCTAGAGCTTCATACCCATTTTATTACTAAATTTAATAAACCACAACTCACAGTGCCCGAGACATAAGGCATGACACGTTTTAAGGCTTTCAAGTGCGCATCTGTGGGACGTTGCATGAACTGGCATAACTTATTTACAGAAAAAGACAAATCGGGCCTTGTTAATGTTGCATATTGGAGACTACCACACAACTTGCGATAAGATTGAGCATCAGAAAATGAAAGAGAAGTGCCTTCAAAATGAGATAAAGAAGTACCCACTGCCATCGGAGTAGACCAGAGCTTGCTATCATTCATACCAGTAGCTTTTAGGATGTCTTTGAGATATTTTTACTGAGATAAAATAATACCTTGAGGATGTTTGACAACTTCAACTCCGAGAAAATAATGTAGAGCACCAAAATCTAGTATGGAAAAAGTAGCATCAAGTTTCGACTTAAGAGTTTCTAGTACACTCAAATCATTTCCGATCACAATAACATCATCCACGTAAACTAAAAAGAAACATATAAATTATAGAGGGACCAGGACGGTATATAAATAAGGAGGGATCAACTTTGGAAGCCTTAAATCCAATCGAAAGTAAAAACTTACTCAATTTCAAAAACCATTCACAGGAAGATTACTTGAGACCGTAGATGGTTTTATTCAGTTTGCAAACATAATAAGGAAAACGCTTGTCAATGAACCCCCAAGGTTGCACCATATAAACTACTTCATTTAAATCCTCATTTAGAAATGTATTACTTACGTCTAGCCAAGATATTGACCAGTCACAATTCACAACAACATTTAATACCGTACGAATGGTAAGTGGTTTAATAACTGGATTAAATGTCTCGTAATAATCCAAACCATACTTTTGGGAATATCCCTTAGCCACTAACCAGGCCTTTTAGCGTTCAAGTGAGCCATCAGAATAATACTTAACCTTGTATATCCATCGATTGCTAATAATATTACGTGAATGTGGAGGTGGAACAAGAGTCCATGTATTATTTTTAATAAGAGCAACCATTTCCTCTTGCATAGGACGATACCAGATAGGCATTTTGTAGGAAATAGTAAAGGAGGATGGTTCAAGAATTTTGGTAGGAGAATCAGTAGAAACATGTTGTAAAAACTTTGTCTTGTTAAGTGCTGTTGGTCGAAAAATCATATGACGTGTTCTAGTAGGTGTTTTAGACATAATATGAGGAGATGAGGGAGCTTGTATGGAGTCAGATTTTGAATTAGATGAATCACATACAAGTTGGAGACCATTCTGATTATATGAGCACAAAGTTGGTGATGCAGATTCTGGTATGTCAGAAGAGGCCCGGGAATGATGAGACTTAGATACGGGAGTTGAAGGTTGAGGAGAGGTACGGGGTAAAGATTGAGATATATGTGATGATATGGAAGCTATTGCAGCAGTTGAAATGAATGGTGAAACTAATGTTGCAGGTGAAGATATAGTAGGAAGATTGTTTTGGGATGTATGAGAACTACGGTGGGGAAAGTTAAAAAAATACATACTTTGAGATTGCGCAACAAGAGTAAGTTGTGGCTAGGGCGTTGACAAGGTGAGCCAATTCGATGGGACTACTGAGAAAGTGCTATCACTGATGGGCATAGTGGCAAAGCTTTGTATTGGGTTTCGAGCACATAAACGCAACGGAAACAGTAATTAAAAATGTAAAAAATCAGAATTTTCGAAACCCACCGCAGGATCCATGCAAAAAACATATATTTAATTCGTAGATCAGATTGTTTACCTTAAGAAGATTTACCAATTGGTTGACTAATGGAGATCCAAAGCTTGTTCAATCACCACGCATCCCGCTCTCGCGATATACGCTCTATCGGTATCCACACGAATGCTTGAACTCAAGGATTTGATAAGTACTAGCACAAACCCGTTTCTTCTTGCTCTCTCCATCTTCTCTTCTGGTGGCTAGGGTTTTAGTAAAAGTCTTTCTTACAAAATCAGCCACATAAGAGATATTATATAGAGAGTAGGAATAAGAATTATAATTCTTAACTAATTGGGAGTTATTATTAACTCGAAATTCCTATTTTTATAATAATTAAGTCACACATAATTATTTAACAAATGAATTTCATAATTAATATAAGTAAATTCGAATATCAATATTTATCTAATTAATTAAGTCAAACTTAATTAATATTATAAATAATTCAAATTACTTTAATTTAATTTAAATCCAATTTAAATTAAATAATCCTTCAAGCATTCTTTGTGTGTGACCCTATAGGTTATTATTACGTTGACAACGAATTTTAAATCTAATTTAAAATCGTAAATAATGAGCGGCATTTAGTAACACATCATTGCTACCCAAGTAATAATAATTGAATCGGTGATCGATTAAACCTTTCGTGAATAATGTACAATGTATAATCCCTTTAACCACATATTATAGATTAAACTAGGGGCATGTAATATATCATCCCCATCAATGTTTAATCCAGGTTTCATTGATCAATGAGTAGACTATCATATCAAATCAACATTTAAGCGTGGCCACGCATTTCGCAGTCTAGCTCACACAAGAGGCCAATAATATCACTCCTAAAATATGAGGGTTAAATCTCATCTAGATCATTCATATTTCTCATATGATTCATAATATACCCAATGTCCACTTTTATCATTACCCGTTCAAGGATAACTTTTAATGGAATCAATGTATATTAATTCTCGTATATAAATATAATGACTTCAGGTCTAAGGACCATTACATCATTATCACTGTGAGAATTACCTATGACACAACAGACATGTAGAATCTCACATCGGGTATGTCCAACACCATGTACATATACATCTTCCTGTGTCTTTGACTTTAGTATCAATATACCTATGATCAATGAGATGTGATCATCAGTCAACAACTACACTAGTCTTAATGCATTATTATTGTCCCTTAATAATAATACTCGACTAGGGACCTTTAGGAATACTGATACTATTCTCATAATCTCATTTCTAAGTCACGTACTTAGAGATATAGAATTGCATATCATATTCCAAGGATATTTATTAATCTAACGTTTATATCGCAGTAAATTAAGAATTTATAAATTATAAAGAGAATAATCGATAGAACATAAACATTAATAATCCTAATATATTAAACTAAAACATCATAGTATTGTCTCTAGAGCAAATATACTAACAATCTCCCACTTGCACTAGAGCCAATCACCCATGTATCTAATACTCATGGAACTAGTATGGAACTAGTACTCATCACGGATTTCTTGGCCTCTAGCCATCTCTCGGAGTCTGGACTGTACATAGCATCTTGGTAGGTGTGAGGCTTATCCTTATCCGTAAGCATCACATCACCATCTTGAGTCAAAAGAAATCCATAATTCCTCCCGGACTCATGGTGAATCCTACTAGATCTACGAATAACACGTGTTTCCTAAACAAGATTACTTTCAACATTTTGATGTACATCATAATCTTATTCCAACTCTGGTTCAATGTTATCATGTGGTTCTCGATCTTCATCGAGATGTATTGTTCTTCCACTGATTTTCTTAGAAAGTAGTTCTCCCTCAAAAAATACAGTGGCCCGAGCAACAAACACTTTGTTCTCGGAAGGATTATAAAAACTATACCCTAGTCTCACTTGGGTATCCCATAAAATAGCATCTATCTAATTTTGGTCCAAGCTTGTCAGAGGCTAAACATTTTACAAACGCTTCACATCCCCAAATTTTCATAAATATCATGCTATGACATTTATCAGTCCATATCTCATATGGAGTCTTTTGAACTGCTTTAGTCGGAATTTGGTTAAGTGTATATGCAGTCGTTTCTAGACCATAACCCTAGAAACTGAATGGAAGATCCGCTTGACTCATCATCGATCGCACTATGTCCAACAAGGTACAATTTCTCCTCTCAGAATCTCTATTCCATTGAGGTGTTCCAGAAGGAGTAAGTTATGATACACTATCACACTCCTTCAAAAAACTCTTGAAATTGAGGTTTTAGTATTCTCCTCCACGATCTAATCGTAAAACTTTTATACTTTTTCCTTGTTTTCTTTTCAACTTCGTCCTTATATTTTTTGAACATTTCAAAAGAATCGGATTTGTTCTTCATAAGAACCACATATCCATATCTATTGAAATCATCAGTAAATGTTATGAAGTAGTATAAGCCCCCTTGCCATCATACGCATTCAACCACATACATCATTATGTACAATAAGCTTTAGTCATTTTGCCAATGAGACAAAGTTCGCATCTTCCGTATGATTCAAAATCAAACTTATCCAAGTATTCATTTATATGTAACTCAGAAATGCGTTTCTCATTAGTATGGCTTAACGACAATGCTAGAGGTAATGTTTGATTTGAGTCAACTTAGAACATATAAATTGTTAACTAATTGTGTAACATTATAAGTCTTAACATTAAAATAAAATAAACAAGTATTATTTATTTAATTAAAATAAAAACCTTTCTTGTCCTGACAAGAAATTGACTTAATGTATCCGCTAAAGGCAGGCACGTAATAATTTATCAAGTTCTCAATCTCGCCTTATGGGCAAAATTAGGTATCGAGTTCCTTCAACTAGAGCAATAACTTTTGCTCCAATTCTAACCCTATGCCTGAAGCTTGACCATTGCTAGTCTTTTTCTTTAGATCTTCCAAATAAGCTCGATAATTTAACTTCCATTCATCCAGTTATTTCCACAGAAATGACAATCATCTCCTTTAGCAACACCACTATTAGGCTTCAAAAGCCCTTTGGGATTGGACTTTGGTTTGGCACCGAATAAGATCAAATCTTTACCTTGCCTGTCCACTTTCCTTTCCCATTTGCATTCCATGTGTACATCATCAATATGGACGTAATTCATGCCTTTACCGTGTTATTTTCAGCAATTATAAACATGCCTAACAACTCAGTGAGTGTTCTGTCTATCTCATTCCTTTTGTTCTTAACAAACTGAGAATATAAGTTGTTCAAAGATCATTTGATCAAATCAAGCTGAGTCTCTAGACCATTCTGGAAATCCAAAATATCAAGGTACATATGCCTATCACCTTTAGAACATGTGGTCCAACTATATATGATTCTCCCATTAATGTAAAAGTATGGTGCCTTATTATTATCAAATATTTCTGACGAGCCTATCCTTCAAACATCTTTCGAAGGTGCTCAATCATATCATAAACATCATTATGCTCTTGTTGCTTCTAAAGCTCAGCACTCATAATTACAAGCATGAGACATAAAACATCAGTTGCATAATTAATTTGCTTCTGGTAAGCATTTTGTTCAACACATGTTTCATTCTCAGCAGAAGAAATAAGGGAGGGGTTTGAGTAACATCCTTGAACCCGAGGACAATCCTCAAGTTCCTATGTCAATCAAGGAAATTATTTCATGTCAGCTTGTCCTTCTCAAGGACTATTACATGGAGAAGTTATTTGTGTTATTTGTCATTTGATATCTACAATATTAAAGTGCATAAAATGACTTAGTCTACAGATGATCATTAAATTATGTTCAAGTGATTATTCATATATATATATATATATCCCACTATTTTTATCAAATTAATATCCCTAACTATTAATTCGAAAAAAAATATCTTCTATATCCTTTCTAGTGAGCCAAGATCCATATTTCACCATGATTATTAGGTCAGCTTTGGCTTTTCTCCAAAAACATGATTATTTAGGCAGACAACATTTGTCAATTATATCAACTATATAACTCTTGGATAGCTTGGTGAAATAACATTTCTTCATATTTATCTAATAAATCTCGCCAAACTCTATGCCTCTAAGTTCACAATCCTATTGTGATATCTTAGTTAAGTCAAACCCAATAGTCAAAAGTATCAATATACTTCAACACATCTCCCACGATAGATAGGAGTACTTCGCTTTGGCGAACCCACTCCTGGTCGATCTAGGGGTTAACGCATTGGACTCATTGGAAGGCATCTGATCAATTTAATATTAACTTTAGGGTTTTGTTATTTTAAAATGATCATGATCATTAAGAGATTCCCAATTTTTCCTTGAATAAAATAATTCAAATCAATATTCGTCAATGGTTTGATTTCCAGGTAGTGAGGGAGTCACAACGGTCTCGCTTAAAACCCACAACCTTATAAGTTCAATGAACTCGCTTTTGACAAAATCGCCCCATGTCAGAAACAAAGAAAATTTGTATTTTATTCCATGTTTCTTAAACACGAGAATCTCATAATCATTTTTTCATTTTAAAATCTTGAATCGTTACAGATTTTATCTTGTTTAGCAAGCATGGCATGGGTGTCGTATCTAATACATACATCCTTAATCTAATTAAGCATGCATTTTTATAAACTACTCTACACATACATTCATCATATGTGCATATATATGTAAAGTGCAATAAATAAACGTGGTTGGTTATGGCTTCATCCTATGTGATCTTCAATCAAGCTAATGATGAAGATCTAGGTCAATCTAAGGTGAAAAATAAATACAGGCTAACTATTACATGTCTTCTTTCTTGTATTGCTTCCTTGGATGGCCTCCATCTGAGATTACCCTTCCCTGATCTTCAAATCTTCATGTCTACATGTATATTACACGAATGAAAAATAAAAACTAATCTAATGTACTTACAATAAGAACTCGAGTTACATTCGAGATTTAATAATTACAAGATTAAACGACATGCAAGCCGTATTTGAAAAACCAAAACCATTAACCTAAGGTCATAAGCCATAACCATCCACCATGCTCAATTAACATAAAATAACATGTTAAAACACATAATCTGATCTTAACATATCATACCCATCATGATCTAATCATAAAAAACAAATATTAAAAAAATCAAAAAAATTGAAATTAAATCTAATAACATTAAATCGCAGATTATAGAGCCTAAACGACGTCAAACGCCTTACAGATCAGTCGATGATAGCTTTAGCTATTCGTTACGTTCAGACGCTCGATTCCATATGAAATAGCGTATTCGTTCGCCAAAATTGGACAGCAGACATAGATTTCAGCAAATCCGCTGCATCCGATTCAGAATCGTATCAAATACGATTCTTATAATAAGAACAAACACAAAATATGTATATATCAGAATATATACAGATTATATAATCATCATATGATTATACAACTATCATGAATATCATATATTCAAAACATATATATACATACGCATATATAAACATAATAACATGTAAAACATACAAAATTGCATGCATAACAGTCATGGAATATTGTATATATGTTATCATGTTAGGTCACACACACTGTAGAGTGGGGTGAATACAGTGTATAACACAATCAAATCGAATTCTAATAACACAAGTAACAGAAAACAAACTTTATTCAAAGCAATAAATTCTGTTACAGTATGGAACTGTCCTCTCTCAGTGATGAACAAATATCACGAGAGCTGCTAGGGTTACAATGAATAATATTCTCGAAAACGATAACACTTATAGTGTAAACCCTAGGTTTGTGTTTATATACTACACAATTACAAGATAATCGCTAATTGATATGGAATATAATTCTGCTTCCTAAAATATATCAATCAGATATCTTTTCTTTCAAGTATTTTATTCTTCATAGAATTCCTTCTTCATGCATATCTCTTCTTACGTTTGTCTTGATATTCTTTTCCTTTCAATCAGCCGCCTTCCTTATCTGAACATTTCCTTTAAGTCCTGATATTATCTTCTGATAAATATCTCCTGAACCTTAAGTACTGATAACTTAAGTTCTGACTTCGGTATAAGTGCTGATTTCAGTTAAGTACTGATTTGTCCTGTTTAAGTAAGATCTGAAAAAACTAAACATAAATCATATTAGTCATGACATTATCAAATATATCTAACAATCTCCCCCAACTTGTAAATTAGCATAATATACAAGTTTAACAGATATTTGATGATGTCAAAAATATTAAGTATAAATGCATGAGAATTTGACTAGATAACTACAACTTACAGTCCTTAAAGCTTTACCAATTTTTTAACTACTGATAACAACTTCAGTCTGTATTCATATCAGAATTTGAGCAGTTGTAGATCTTGACTTGGCTTCACTTTCTGATCTCTTTGATGTCAGGAGTTGTTCTGAGATAGTTCTTTAACAAACATCTCTCAGCATATCTGAGTTCATCAATCATCCTCCTTTTAGCATCTTTAAGTTCTGCAGAATCTTCACCAGTTTGAAAGATAGCAGCCCTGAGATCATTAATTCTAGCTTTCCTTATGTCGTGATCCAGTCTGATCAAATACGCCTTGTCAGACTCAAGATTGAATTCTACAGCCTTATAACCCAGAAAGGTAGTTATAATCTTAGCAGAGTTAGGCTTCATCTCAACAATATCACCCTTGTGATCTCTATACCTTGGAAGATATGTGTTGTCAGACTTTACAGAATAAAGCCTTTTCTGTCTCTGAATCTGATCCTTCAAATAGTTTGCAGCAGTTCCTGTCAATCTGTCATCCACTTGAAGTAAGAATAGTACATGTTCCAATTCTTCAAAATACTTCAGTGGAATAACATTTCCCCTTATATGGTAAACCCTACCATCTGTCATGAAGTACAACAAGATGTGTTCTTTCAAGTAGGTATGGTAAACCATCTATACAGATTCTAGTTGATTCAATCTTTCAGGAGTTGCTCCAATACCTGGTTCACTTAAGGAAGTTGGATCATTGGTTATGTTCTGTACTCTTCTTTCATCAACACTACCCAATCCAGATTTATCTCTTGCTTCCTTTCTAGTAACCACTCTTGCTTCAAAACCACTTGATGCAGTCTTCAAAGGTTGAGTTTGTTTGGCTTTGGTGAATCCTGGTAGGAGTAACTTTGAGGGTTTAACATGAGCAATGTCAGAGGTTTCCTTTTCCTTATCTTCTGATATCAAGTCAACTTGAGCTATGTCAGAGGTTACTTTCTTCTTTGTAATATCAGAACTAACTATATCTTGAATCTGAACAACTTGAGCCATGTCAGAGGTTGTCTTAGAAATCTTCCTTGAAGTTAGAGTAAGATCAGCATCTTCAACAGTAATTTCTTCGTCCACATGAGGCACATAAACCTTTATAGGTTCACCAACTTTTTCTTTGCCCTTGGACCTTGGATCTATCTGTAATTGTGATTTGACCTTGGTTGCTTCATGATTTGTCCTTTCTTTTATCACAATGCCTTTGGCCTTAGGAAGTTTCTTTTTACCAATAGAAGCTTCAGATTTAGAATTGACTTTTTCTGACTTAAGTCTAGCTTCTTCTTCCATCAGACTCTCAAAGTCCATTCCTGGATTTTCCTTAAGAAATAACTGTCTTGATATTTCTTCATCAAGATCCAAAAGTTTATCAGAACTTATCCTTTTACTAGTATCAGAAGTAATTCTTTTTCCAGTATTAGAACTTGTTCTATGACCTGTAGCTTCAGCTCTTCTTGATGAGAAATCACTACCTTGACCATGACCTCCACCCATTCCAGAGTTTCCCTGGTCATCTTTTTATCATCCTCCCCCTTCAGTGTCTTAACACTTTTGCATTTGGACTTAATTACCTTCTCCCCCTTTTTGGCATCAGCAGGTAAGAGAAGAGAGACAAGCAATTCCACTGAGGATTGGATTTCATCGAGTTGAGATTTCTGAGAAGCTTGATTTTTCAAAATATCATCAATCTGAGATTGTTGCTTCTCTTGGGTCTTCTCAATGTAAGCAACTCTGTCAAATGTAGGTTGGAAGAAAGTTTTCTTGTCAATTTTCTTAGTCGTTTCTTGCTTGAGCAATTCTTCCAGAATTTTATGTAACTCTGCATGAGTTGTTGAATGTAGACCTTGCAGATGTCTAGTACTCAATGCAGTGACTCGAAGCTGTGTCTTGAAATCATCATTAATTAGCATCTCATCAGCTTTCGCCAAGTGCTCAGCAAGAATTTTTTCAGATGGAACAAAGGTAACTGTGTTCCATTTCTTAGTCCACTCTTGTCCTCTAGGAGTTTCACTCCAAGGTACTGGTGCTTCTCCTCGAACAAACTTCTTGACTAGTTCAGTTTTATAAATTAAATATTCATTTTATAAATTAAATATTCATTTTTCTCCTTTTTCATACTTTTTTTTCTCTCACTCCATTCTATCTCTCTCTCTTCTTTTAAAAAATATGAAAAAAATTTGAATTTAGTATTATAATAATAGTAAGGAACCAAAATAAGGATTGTTGTTGGAGTTACCATACTTACTATGTCTTGATTAACTAGGATCCTATTAATTTATATTATTTTTAAGGAACACACAAGAACACCGTTGAAGTTGCTCTGAGGGAGCACTAGAAGTTATTTAAAGATAAAAAATGAAGGTCATGTGTGATATCCCATATTTTTTCAGAACTATTATTATTATTATTATTATTATTTGAATATGTTTAGGTGATTTTCTGATTAAGAAGGAATAAAATGGTGGAAATTTTATTCTTATTTGACGAGTTGGTGTTATTAAATGGTAATGTGCTAATTGTTAAGTGTTATATCGATCCTTGTTAATTTCTAAAAATATTTACTTAAATGTATTATTTTTAAAAGTTTATTTGAAAACCGATCATTTTATTGATATCGGTAAATTGAGTTCGTTTAGTAATATTAGGGATTAGATGGATATTCTGTCTGCTATATATTGTATGTAATATTAATTGTGTGGGACTCAATTGTGATTGAGGATTATTTGTATTATTAATTACTGAGTCGTATCGTTTTGTTTTTATCTTTAAAAGTGATTTTATTCAAAATTTAAATTCATAAATATTTAAATTATCTTTAAAATTATTTTTATGATTTTATAATTACAATAATTATTTTTGGGATTTTAAAAAAAATTAGAAATCAATATTTCATCAATTATTTAACCCTGTGTGATTTTCTGATTTTATTTATTTGTAAAATCCGTGTTTAATTCAAAAATTCTTCAAAAATTACAAAACTCATATTTATTTAAGTTCGGAATATTCTGAGAATTTTAAAATTATTTTGGGAATTTTTGGGATTAATTTTACCCGCGCGTTGAATCATTTAATTATTAAATGCAGGTATAAATTATATTTCAAAAATTATTTTAAAATTATGAAATTTATGTTTGTATAAACTTCGGGATATTTGTAATATTTTAAGATTATTTTCGTGATTTTCTGAATTTGTTTCAAGTGCAACTCGGTTCGTTAATTATAAAATGCGGGTATAGCGCACAAGTCAAAAATATTTTAAAAATTATGAAAATTTTACATATTATTAATTTTTAATTATTACGAGAATTTTAAAATTATTTTGGTAATTTTTGGGTTATTTTTCACCCGCACTTTGGTTCGTTAAAATACAAAACACGGAACAAACTAGGCTGCCAGAAAGAGAAAATCACACACGTCCTTATTTCCGTATAGCCACAGATGCGTGGCAGTTTCTCAGCAAAAGAAAAAGAAAAAAAAACAAACACACATACACACGAACCCACACCTAGGGCTGTCAAACGGATAATTCAGATACGGATATAACTATATCCGTATCCGCATCCGCAATCATCCGATTCGAATACGGATAATATCCGCTTTATTTCGGACACAGATAATATCTGCTTTTTTCGGATATGAATGCGGATATTTAGGATGAATATCGGATTTTTTGAATTTTTTTGTTGCGCCTACCGTTTTGATGATGATTATAGAACATTTTCTACGATTAAATACAAATAATATATTTATATATGTATAAAGTATGTGTACAATTATATAAAATTCGTATAAACGTATTATTTAATACATTTACACACACTATAAACTAAAAAAATATAATTTAAATTATACATAATTATATATTTATATAATTTAAATATCATATATGTATTTAGTTTCAGATTCGAATATCCCGAATTCGGATATGGATAATATCTGTTTTTTCTCGGATACGGATAATATCCGCTTTTTCTCGGATACGGATGCGGATTTTTCGGACGAATATCGGATTTTTCGAAATTTTTTGACAGCCCTACCCACACCATTTTCTCTATGATCCCTTTCATTTTTTTAGTAGCAGCGCCCCCCTTGAATCACGGCACCCCCTGTTTTCTTTTCCCAGTTGAAAACTCCTCCTGCCCAACAAATCAATTTCTCCCCTGTTACTCCCTTCTCCCTTTCTCCGTCTCTCCTTTCTCTAATAAATTTATATATTTTTAACTTTTAAAAATTCATATCTTACAAACCGTCCGTCCAAATTTCAATTGTTATATATATATATAAATGATCAGCACTTCGATACCTACGCATAGGTATATATATTGCGAGGTTTTGAGAAGAAAATTTGCGGAGCATATTTTCGATTTTAATTTATTTTCGGGGCATTAAAAAGGAGTTTGAAGGCGTTGATTACTCCACATGGTATCTCAGCGTGTGTATGTTTATGGCTATGAATTTCGAATTTTTCTGGAGATATTTTCCGGACATTAGATATTGTCTTCGGGGTGATCATAATTTATTTTGGGTAACGATTTCGAAATTCTGCCTTCGTACTTGTGTATATTATAGTATGTTAGTGTTTATATATTTATTTCATAAATTTCAGAAGTTGTTGTAGAAGTCATTTTTGTCCATGTTCGTATTTATACGTGCAAATATAAATTATTGTGTGTTTTAAATTTATTGATTTTATTAGAGTACAGTTGGATTGTGTTGTTTGATTTTGATTTTGAGGGGTATGACTCTGGGAAAAGTCTGTTTTACAAAGACGTTATTTCAAAAGTTTTTCTAAAATATTTATTTCAATTTCAAATTATTATCTTTTATTATTTTTTAAATTCATAATTTGATTCAATTATTTATAATTTGTTTTGGTTAATTATTTATTCATTTAATTAATTGATTAATTCATTTGATCAATTAATTTTATTTATAAATAGTTGAATGAAGTGCAATTATTTATAATTGAGCCAAATAATATTTTAAAAATTATTTTGGGATTTTAAAAATTATATAAAGGTATTGAATATTTAATTAATATTATTATTAATTGAATTATTCTTATTTTATTCATAATAAATAGACCGTTCGTCCGTTTAATACGAAACGAACGCCTCTAGGCTCAGAAAAATATTCTTCTTCTATTAAAAATACTTCCGAGATACAAATTCTTTTGTTTCTAAAGGTCACTTATTTTACGAATCATTCTGAGTCAATTATTGACCGATAAATCATATTTTGACCAGATTTCAGTTTTAAACATTCCGAGTCGAATGTTTTGACGAGTTAAGGCATATGTGATATGAATTATGTGATACGTGAGTTATATGCTATGTGAATTACGTGCGTACGTGAGTCAAGAGTCTTGTATTTGACTGCCTTCTTTATGTGCGGGCTATCGTATGGGTAGACATTAGGGTTTTGATGCGCAATTCGTCGAGTTATTATCGTTTAGACGATTAAAGTTGTATTTTTTAATTATAGATGCGGATTATTCTAGTTGATCAGGACAAGACGTTGGATAACGAGTGAGCTGTAATGGTATTGGATATATGGCTTCTAGCAATCGTAGGCGCAACATATCAGTAAAGTGTTGAAAAGAAAGACGGTGATATTTTGAGATAGAATGTCAGAATAGATGTGTCATTGCGAGTGTGACTAACTGCTTAAATCAAAGGCAAGTATCCCTATCATCACTTATTATTCAAGTGATATTTATTTTGAATCTTATTATGCAAATATTGCTTTCCTTATTCTCATTTCAAAATATATAAATATTTTACATATCGCTGAATTAAAATGCTTATCATGCAAGTACCCTCTGCTATTCTATGTTCAGAATAGTTAAATGTTTTACTTATCAAATTACTGGATTTATAAATGTTTTGGATTTTGGGAAAGATGATTTTGTTACGAGTATTTCTGCCCAAGTGAATGGGGGAATAAAATTATTTAGGATGTCGATTGACTCGGCTCCTTTTTCAATAAAAAAGTTTTAAGATTGGAATGATTACGGGTTACTGGTTACAACGTAGGTGATCAAGATATCAGTACAACTGTAATATCTTTCAAGGCGAGTATATGCCTTTTCTGGCGCCCTATAGGTACCGTATGGCTGCGGAATACGGGTAGTACCTATATTTACGATATGGCTGCGGGATACCAGTGCTGTTTCGTGACTGATCATCAGGAACAACATGAAATATAATTGGTTCCAATCTAAAATGTTTTTTCTAAATTGTTTTGATAATCATAGAATAAATGATTTATCCACTGTTTCTGTTTTGGATAAAAGGTGAAATATAGTTTTTATTCAGTTTCTGATTTATGCTGATACTTACTTTGTTGTTAAATATCAAAGGTGGTATTAGTATAGATGATTGATGTTGACTTTAGTATGGGATGTTGTGAGCATCAAAGTTCGTATTGATATCTAATTTGACATGACAACAAAATGAGTATTAATGTCAAGAGTTCGGTTTTGAATAAAGTTTATGATTCAATCCATAATCATTGCTTCTTGTTATTATTGTTTACGATATTTCCGTAAACATTGTTTTACGAGTTTTATTCTCGTCAAGATTTAAAGTATTGCTGAAGTATTTCGCTCGAAAATATCAAAAGGATTTTGAATACTGAGGAGGAATCAATTCTGAGATTCCTTTAACAAATTTTCTGATTCAACAATTATGATTTTTAAATGTTCTGCTGTGATGCAGATGTCGGTTTTATATCAAAACGACCCTATATATGCTATAATGAACTTGCTGAGCATTTCTTTCTCTCATACTTGTCTGTTTTCAAATTTAACCTCCAGTGAGGATTAACTTGCGCTGTTTAGCCGTGTAATTCGAGGAAGCAAAGAAGAAGCTTTTGGAAGGTGATTGGTCCAGGGTTTGCGGGCTAGTGTAAGTTCTGTTATGAAAAGTTGTTTATATTATATTATATTATATTATAATTGTGTTATTTTATAGTTGGGCCTAGTATACTTCTTTTCGAAGTTATACTAGCGGGCTAGTATTGAATTGGAATTTGTTGAAAAGAGTTTTAAAAGGAAGTGAATATTTATTTATGGAATTTGAAATTCTTGTTTCTAGAACTGTAATCTTAAAAGATCTTGGATTAGTTTGGGGTCATAGATGATAAATATCTTCCGCTGGCATTTGTTTATTGATTAAACATGTTGATTTGGATTGAGGTTTCATAGTGACGACCAAATCCTCTGACCCCGGATTTGGGGGCATTACAGCATTTCTTAGTAATTTAAGAAAGCACTAAGACACGGTTGGAGAACCATTTTTTTTGTCAAAATACTTATAAATTAATTTAAGAATTCATATAAAGGAACTGTTGGACGCTCTCTTAGATCAATTTAATCTAATGGCCCATAATACACATAATTAAACTACACTTTTTCACAAATAACCTCAGTTTTTTCCTTCGTTTTTAATTTGATTTTTCTCGTCAAATGATATTTTTTTTAAATCCGAATACACTGTATTTTTCTCCATCTCTTAATAATCATTTTGTAAATCATATGTGCTATATTTCAGTATGATTAAAATATATATTTTAATTTTTAGTTTTGGGAGTTTCTATTGGAATAGGACCCCCGGTAAATATATTCATCTCTATTACGGTAAATGTAACAAGGAGAACGAAAGGAAAAACTTAATCACTGTTAAGTTGTCACTGGGCCGCTAGAGTATTAGGCTTTTTAAAAGGCTCAATAGACGAACTGAAGTTTACAAATGATCTTCGTTTTTGACTTTTTGTGACACTTAAACGAGCCCACCATGTAAAAGTAACATGTATAACAAATGAAGGCCTAAATAGTACTAGTAAATAGGCAAGGGTAGATAACATGCAAGAAAGGCCCAAACTAAAAGATAGGCCTGTTGGAGCAATTCCAATGACTGTAAAAAAAGTGTCAAATTGACACAAACTCAGAAACTCTAATACAGGTGCCAAAAAAAGTATTGTGAAAGTGAAACTGAAAGACATATGTCCTAAGTCCAATCATATATGAGGATTTAGGAATAACTTTTATGTAATCTGTTTTGATTTCATTGATATTAATAAAAGCCTTGTTTTGTTTTTATTGCGGGCTCTATCTATTTAAATGTTTAAATAAGATATACCACAGTTTAGAGTAAAGCTTTTTATGGATTGTGATGAGATCATAATAATGAGACCTAAAAGATGATAACTCTAAACTTAAATAGTTCCTGGTCGTAGGATTACTAACTGGTAATTAATAATCCGCAAAGATCGGTACATACTATATTTGCTTCATTATGAAGGATGTATGTTCTCATAGACATTTGTGTGGTGACATTATAGCTAGTATGTAGGTGCTTATTATAGAATAAGTTCACTGAACATGACTCACACAGCTGAACAACTGATGGAGGTCACTCACGTGTCAGCAGTTGTTCACATAGTGATAGTTGTACAAGTATCCTTAGACTTGAGGTCATCATAGTCATCTTGTGTACACTGAACTATGGTTTGGTTTAGTTCTTAGTCTCAAGGGACAATTATAAGGGCTCTACTGGGTATAGGAATTTGTACACGAAGATAGTGTATGATCAATAAAGGATCTACCCCTTCCAGTGTAGGAAGAGAATGTTCAATGCTGATCCACTTATGTTAGTTCAGGAATCTCTGGCCAGAGTGAATGAAATTAGAAAGGAGTTTCTAATTTACATTAAATAGAACTAAGTATAGTGAATGGGAAAGCAAGTGATTAAATAAGATAGGCTTGACACAAGTTCCATGCCTTGTATTTAATCGTGACATTGCAGGGTAGAAGGAATTGATTGTACGGTAACTACTCACTGAATAGGTTCTTGGTATTCTAAGCAGTGAATTCGTATTATCCGGATAGTCGCGATATGCTGAAAAGTATCCCTCACGATGTAGAATAAATATGATTAATTAATTAATCATATTTAATGAATTAGAGAACATATATAAATAATGATAAAATAGTTTTATTATTATTTATTTCTACTACCGGCTTAATATTGAACCTACAAGGTCACACCATAAAAGAGAATGATTTAATGGTGGAGGAATTAATTAATAATGGCTTATAATTATTTATTTATGAAATAAATAATTAATTGGCAAATTTAATAATTGATTAAATGAGATTTAATTGATTATAAATTAATTAAGAAAATGTTCTTAATATTATTAATTAATAATTTAATTTTTGGAAATTAAATCAAGTGAGAGAATTATTTCTAAAGAGTTTAGAAAAAGGATTAATAATTAAAAGGTGTTTTAATTATTAGTGAAAATAATAAAGGGTTAATAATAATAATATTTTATGGGAAAATTTTCAGCTGAAAATTTTGCCTATAAATATACTATTATAGACCCTATTTTTGCCTCAACCAAAAAGATTTACAAAACCCTAATTCTCTCCATCTCCTCCTCCTTCATTACATCGTTTTCTTGGTGGATACCGGTGGAGTGCTTCACACTTGAGGAGCAGCTGCTAAGGATCTCCGTTCATCATTCTTGGATCGCTATTAAAGACCTCCAGCTTTCCATTAACGTAAAGCTTCTTAAGGTAAACATACTGAACTGCGAATTAAATATTATTTTTTCGCATGGATCCTGCGGAGGGTTTCGATTTTTTTTAAGATTAAATTTACGTTTTCGCTGCGTTTATGTGCTAAAAACCCTTCAGAGACATGGAATCATCAAAATATGACATGATATATCATGTGCGGACATGGGTGTAATTCGAGTCGAGTCGAGTTTATATTTATCACATTTGGGTTCGAGTTTTTTTTAATCAAATAAAGTTGATCCCAAAAATAATCGAGCGTGAAAATTATATTTGAACTCGACCTGTAAAATAAACGAATCGAGTTCGAGCAGTGCGCAGGTTTTCGAGTTTTCAAGTTTTTTATTGAGTTTTAATGAGTTCGAGCTTATCGAGTTTATTATGTTGTCAAGTTTACCGATTCTTCGAGACTATTAAGATTATTACCGAGTTTTCAAGTTTTGACTTTGATTTCATGAAACTTATTTATTTATATTATCTAATTTTCATGTTCAACCTAAAAGTATCAGTTCAGTTACAATGACAATTAAATTTCTTAATAATACATTTAATATTTTTGGCATTCAATTTTTCCAATCAATTGAAAAATATTCTAATATCATCTATACATACAAATGCATCTTATCTTTATCACGAACTAAAAATATTAAACAATATATGATAATAATAATAATAATAGTAATAATAATAATAATAATAATAATAATAATAAAATATAATTTTTTATCAAAAACAAAATTGATTTTCGTTCCTTCAAAATTGGCACCATGAACCAATAATCATTAGTAGTTTTATAAATTATATTTACCAAAATGATTTTTCGGGAAATACAACTAGAGACTATAACTTAAGAGCGATTGATACATCGACTTTTCGTTATAATTTATAAAATTGGTTGAATATTTGAATTAAGGTATATAAAAGTTTCGTATTTGAGTTAATAATCACTACATGTAAATTAATTTTGTAAGTTATATATTATATACATAATTAGTCTAAAGGAGTTAATATGATTTAATACTTAAGCATAAAACAATCATTTTAGAAGTTGTATTTTCAGATGAAAGTCAATATTAAAAGTTGGGATAAATATTATTATAACGAAATAATTAAATTTAATTTTTTTATAAAATATAATAATAATATAAAATTATTCGTAATTATATGAAAAATTAGTAAATTAGTTTGTATAATTAATTTACCAGATAATTGGAAGATACATAGACTAACAAACACAAATATATATTTAAACATTACAAAAAAAATCGAGTTCGAGCCGTATCGAGTTCGATTTCGAATTTATCTAAATTGAAAATAAAAATTATAATAATGTATTTAAAAATAAAAGGGATATTACAAATAATTCTAAGGAACACTTGAGATAATCTCAATAATATCACATTGTTGTAGGTCCATTCGGTTTAGGACCATTATATTGATTGGGCCGAAAGAAGCAAACTATTCAGTTGGGCCGAACGCTACTCAAACCAGCATTTATCATTATACAATCCAAAATTCACGAGGCATATTATTAGGTAGTTAACCCAGCCGAGAATCTCGGGTAGGACGTGGTCTTCATGGTCACGACGTCCACCTCCCTGGATGATTACAACTTACCGAAGAATAATGAAATACATCGTTAATATGGTAACTTGTTATATTCATATAGTTTCATTCTTACCTACATACACTCATACACTTAAAAACTCTCATGTTCGTTCTTATATTACTCACTATATACCAATTAACTCACTCTAACACCAGAGGTGAATCAGGGGACAATCCCTCGTATTCTTCTTTTTACAAGCCGATTCAAAACTATTGGCCGATAACTGTTCAGGCAGAAGAATGGTTTTAACATTTGGTGCCGTATGTGAAAACACGAGACTAATTTATGAGGTTTGAAATAATGACAAACAGTAATGAAGAACATGGACCTCCTAGGTTCACTGATCTAAAAACTAATCCTCCCCAAAGCAGCCAAAAGTCACCCCTCAGAATCCGGAGACTGATTTTGATGAAGAAGCTAACATCGTCCCCACCCCTGAGGAACATGCAATGCTGAAGAAGCCGAGGGCTGAGAAGGTTGTGAGGGATAAGGGAAAGTTGAAAGAAAATGAAAAGAAGGAGAGAGAAGCTCAGGAGAAGGCCAAGAAGAGGGAGATTGACGCTTTGAAGCTCAAAGCCATCAAGCTCCGAAGGGTAGAGCTTGAATTGTAGGAGACGACGCTGCGTGCATCCCTAGAAGAAATTGAAGGGGCGAAGAGTTCTCGAGCCCAATAAGATTAATAATGCAGTTAAAGTCCATTTCAATCCAAACTATAAACCCTATCTTATCTTCATTTTAGCAGCCGCTTGTCTTCTCATCATATGTCTCCATTCTTCATCTATTTTTTTTTCTCACTTTTCGTCTTCTTTCTCAATCAAAGGCTGTTTTACTTTATTTCTATCGATCTGTATACATGTCGAAGCTATGATTTTCTTATCAAATGAATGATAAATCAAAGATGTGGTGTGTATACTATGTATGTATATGTCTGGGGTGAAATTTTTTGACTTTATCCCCCTTTCATAATCTTTAAGAGAGATCGTAGATTATAAATATTCTTGAATTTTTTTCACTATGACTTGGATTGGGTTGTGGCTTGTAAAGGATTTCTGAATATGGTCATAGAGTATTAGAGTGGTGTGCTTGCTTCCTGGACTCTTGTGCAAGTGCAAAAAGCTATAGAATAGATGATTGGTAGGGAAAACAATAGTAGCGTTTGTAATTCGTGTCGGACCAGGTTAGAATCGGGTAAAACATGTATTCACAGGTCGGGTTCAGATTTAATTATTTCAACCCGTTTTGGGTCGTGTCGGGTTCGGGTAGACCAAAAAATTAGATCGGGTACGGTCAACCCGACATGAACCCGACCCATTATCCGAAATTGCCACCTCTAATTATATCTCAGCCAAAACCCAGGGACATGTTGGAGGCCCATTCCGTTTAGGCCCGTTATATTGATTGGGACGAAAGAAGCAAAATATACATTTGGGCCGAAGGCTATTCAACCCAACATCTATTACTATACGGTCTGGAGTTCATGAGGCCTATCATTAGGCATAGCCTAACCTACCAAAGACTAAGTGATTGTAACGTTAATATGGTAACAAGTTATATTCATACACATTAATTTTAACCAACACACACTCAACACACTCATACACTCATAAGATCTCGTGTTCATTCTTACTCACCATATACCACTTAACTTACTCTCACTTCGGAGGTGAATCTGGGGGACAATTTATCACATTTTTTCTTATAAGCCAATCCAAAATCGTTGATCGACAACCGTTCAGACAGAAAACCAGTTCCAACAAACATATTTAAAATAAAAAATTTATTTGTGTTTTTTCGTGTAAGATTTTTATTAAAGATTCCACTATCGCTGTAAGTACTATTAAAGATTTCACTAAATGTTATTAAGTTATTATTTCCTCCGTCATAAGTTTGATTTTTACGTGTAATTTATAGTTTGACTTTCATGTGTATTGTTTAGCTGATTTTTTGAATATAAATTTAACTTTAAATTTTCTTTTACAGAAAATAAATTTCAAAATAAATTAACAAAACAATGCAGTCGACTTAAATTAAATGAAACTAAAAAAATACGATAGGATGAGGTAGTATTATAAAATTTTAAGTTACTTTAAAATCAAAATCCTACAAGAAAAATATTTTTAAATATTTGAATCAAAACACTTTAAAAAATAATAAATTAAGAAAACTCAATGTGAATTAACAAATATCTATATAAAAAATTATATTATAATAATATCTACAAAATCACTTTGAGGAATTTTAGACTTTATTAAAAGAATTCTAATTGATAAAACATATGCATGAATACATGTAAATTTCACATGGTTTAAAAAACATCTAAATTTCAATGATATCCTTTTATATAAAATAAGCGTAAAGAAACTTTTTATCCAAAACTTTGGTCATGTACCTTCAAAAAAATCTTCATACTATTATATAAAGGACACAAAATTGAAGGTTTTAATATGGTACCTATTTTTTGTACACGTTGATTTTACCTAATTGCCCTTATATTATATAAAAATTTCTTTCATAAAATATCAATTCATGTTTTTTTATCTATATATATACTATTATATTAAAAATAAAATAT
Source organism: Apium graveolens (assembly GCF_009905375.1). Classification (NCBI taxonomy): domain Eukaryota; kingdom Viridiplantae; phylum Streptophyta; class Magnoliopsida; order Apiales; family Apiaceae; genus Apium; species Apium graveolens. Next base: position 33,372,866 of record NC_133652.1, read on the forward strand.
TAAAAGTTTTGTTGGTAGTCGTTTGATTATCGTCTAAATATATAGTTATATAGAACAATAAACCCTATGATTAATAGATTAATATTCATAATAAAATTATATATATATATATATATATATTTAAATATGTATAATGGCGTCGGGCGTAAACAAAACAATATATGCTATCCACCCGGGCAAAAAAACAGAATATATTATTGAATCGGTCTAAATTAAAATTAAATTAAAAAAATAACTTATTGGTAGGTATAATGGCCCGAGGAAAGAAAAATCACAAAAATATACAATATTCATCCTGGTTAAAAAATTATAATATTGATACTGGTTAAAACAACTAAATATAATTAGGTAGATTTGCTGCATCAAGCCGAAACAAAATTAGTTAGATTTGCTGCATCAAGCCGAAACAAAATTAGTTATAATATTGTAGCATTTGACATTTGAGTTGTCTCCTCTGTCAGATTTTCCTCCTTTGCCTTCAGACTTTCTGAACCCTTTCTTATCAGAACTTCCACTTTTCCTGAAAAACTTCTTTCATTTTCTGAACTTTTAGTAGGCTATCTTTGTGATACCCTTCACCATAAGAGCACACAGTTTCATCATCTCTTCATCAGCATCCATTTCAGGTAAACTTTCAGTTTCCGAATCATCATCATCAGAATATGATGACTCTGAATCAGACTTTATGATGAGAGCCTTTCCTTTGCCCCTCTTTGAGGAAACCATTTTAGGAGATTCCTCCTCAGCTTTAAGAGCAACTGTCCTTGACTTTCTTTCATGCCTCTTGCTCCTTTGATCCATCTCAAGTTCATAAGTCTTGAGCATACCATAAATTTCATCAAGAGTAGTTTCAGTAAGGTCATAGTTGTCTCTTATGGTAGTAGACTTCAAATCCCAATTTTCAGGAAGAGCTAAAAGGAATTTTAGATTTGAATCTTCAAGATCATATTCCTTGTCCACCAGTGACAGATCATTCAAGAGTTTGACAAACCTGTCATATAAGTCAGTTAATGACTCATCAACTTTTGAGTCAAAGTGCTCATACTCTTGAGTGAGTATAGTCCTCATGTTCTTCTTGATTGCATCAGTTCCCTGACATCTTGTCTCCAAAACATCCCATATATCCTTTGTAGTCTTGCAATGAATTACCCTGTTTGATATGACATTATCAATGGCACTATGCAACAAATGCCTTAATCACCTTTCTCCTTTGGTATGGACTTTGCTGGTTGATCTGCAACTGCAACAGAGAGCTTGGTAGGCTTATATGGTCCTTCATTAATCCTATCAAAGTATTCTGGATCTGTAGCTTCCAGAAACATAGCCATCTTCACTTTCCATATGGGATACTCAGAAGGTTTCAGTATGGGAACCCTAATAGTCTCATATCGACTGTGGTTTTGGGTATTTTGAGTCTCTTGAGTTTTGGTGGGCTTGGTTGGAGTTTGTGCTTCTTCAGACATGATTGTTTGGATCTTTACTGTATGTGTGTTAACAGAAAAGCTCTGATACCAATTGTTAGGTCACACAACACTGTAGAAGGGGATTGAATACAGTGTTTATACAATCAAATTGATTTAACACAAGTATGTAACAAAGATCAAGTATATTTAATAAACTCTGTTACAATATGAACTATTGTTCTCTCTCAGTGATGAACAAATATCACTTAGAGCTGCTAGGTTACAATGTATAATCTTCTCGATAATGATAACACATCTAGTGTAAACCCTAAGTCTGTGTTTATATAGTACAGAGTTATAAGATATACTCTAATTGATATGGAACACAATTCAGTCTCCTAAAATATATCAATCAGATATCTTCTACAAGTCTTCCAGTCTTCTAACTCTTTCCATGCATATCTTCTTTTATTTTAGTCTCGATCTTCTCCTGTAAATCAGCTTCATTCCTTAACTAAAAGTCTTCCCGTACTTAAGTTCTGATATGACCTTAAGTTCTGATATTAAGCTCTGACTTCTAGTAAGTCCTGATTTCAGTAAATCCTGATTTGTCCTGTTGTTAAGTTCTGAAAACTAAACACAAATCATATTAGACATGACATCTCAAATATATCTAACAAAACAAACCAGTAATTTCATCTCAAAAATCAATGGAATCACGAAACAAAAAACAAGAAATTAGCACAGTTACAAATATCAAACATAAATTAGCACCCTGTTAATATTCATTTGGAACAAAAAATAAGAGAATAGCAAGAACCAGGGGTTTCATCATGAGACAATTACAGTTTAGAACCAGGGGTTTCATCATCAACACTCAACAATCCACAATTGCATGCAAAATTTACATAATAAAACAAAGCAAAGACACTCCAAAATACCATCAAACATTGCATGCAACATTCCACAAAGCAAAGACACTCCACAATACCATCAAACATTGCATGCAACATTTAAATCTCATAAAACATTGAGTTAAAAATAAAAAACCCCAAACATATCATCAGATCACTCCACAAACATCATCACTGAGCTTAAATCAAAATTAAAATCAAAAAATTAAAAAACCCTAAATAAATTGAAGAGGGTTTTAGAGTTCCAAAATAAATCAAAAAAACCCCAAATAAATTGAATAGCATTTTAGAAACTTACTAAAAACATGTAAAAATCAAAACCCCCCAAATATAGATGAGGGCTTTATGATCTCTAATTGAATTAGGAACATACCAGTATAATCGAATGAAAGAAGAGGAAGAAGATTGTGTGAAGAAGAGGAAGAAGATTGTGTGAAGAAAATTGCCGTGAAGAGATTGTGTGAAGAAGAGTAACTGATGGGGAAGAAGTGTGTTGGGGAGTTACATCGAGGAGTAACTGATGGGGAAGAAGTGTGTTGGGGAGTAACGTCTTTTGGGGGGATATTTTGGGGGAATATTAAAAAAATAAAGGGGGAGATGAAATTCAAAAGAGGGAAAATAAAAAAAAATTCAGTTCAAAACGGTCTAGATATATATATGGTTTAATCCAACGATCAACAAAATCCGTTATTATTTAATTTTTTTAAAACCTAAAAATCAAAAATTAAAATATATATAAATTATCCATATATTTGGAGATATATTAACTAAACTATTAAACAAACTGACAACCGTTTACTGTAATAACTGTTGTAAGATCAACTATCACATAACGGTTCTTACGAGAAACCATTATCGTATGCTATATGTTTTAAATAGTAGTTGGGTAACAGTTTCTTACACAAACCGTTGTCTCATATATTTCCAACAATAGTTTTTTGTCCTAAACCGTTGTCTATAATCTAAAACAAAAATAAGAATACTCTATAGTAAAACTTTTAATTTTTAAATGTTCGATGTTTGCGAGTGCACATATGTTGATAAAACATTCGACGTTATCCATAAAAGTTAAATTTTTGGTACCTTAAAAGTTCGATAATCTGATTCGAACACTTCGATCATATCACTATAAACAAATAATAAAAATAATTAAGGATATTACTATGAACAAACGTAGATTACGCTAATATTGACGTTTGTGAACAAACATTTATTAAACAAATAATAATTAAGGATATTAAGTTTCCCTTTGTAAAATTTTAAAATAATTAAAGATGGAGTTGTAACTAAGGTGGAGCGCGGTTTGGTTCGGGACATTTTTTGGCCAAAACCGAAATTAAAACAGTATGCCCTCAATTTTATAATTTAATAATTATAAGTTGAATTTACGACTTATAAACTGATAAGTTGAATATTAATAACGACGTACTTTGTTCTGAACATATTTTGATTTTTCCTTTTTCATCAACTTTATTTTATAAAGTTATGTTTCAAGATGTTAATCTAATCTAAATTCATTAATTTTAATTAGATGTTGAATTGTTGAATTATGATTTTAGTGAAAATAAATGTAAAGCTATTTTATTGAAAGCTGAAACTTTCATTCATAAGAAAAAAGACTTTCAACATCATAAAGTTGATGAAGAAGGAAAAATCAAAATATGAAGAAACTGATAAGGTGATTTATAAGGGGTTACAATTGTTATTTAAGGATCATTAGGGGTTAACAAATTAGTTTAACAAAGTAGTTGAAAGAGTAATTTTCTAAATTATTCGGGGTTTCCCGCAAGGGTTGGCTCAGCTGGTTAAAGAGGGGATAACTATCCTCTTGGTCACAGGTTCGACTCCCACGGGAGGAGAATTTATGATTATGCCTCCTAAGTCAGAGCCCGTCGCTAAATGTGGTTTACCTTGGTTCACGTGGTTTGCAGGCTATTGCGTGAGCCCGTAGGGTTTACCCAGTGCGCACTCGAAGGGTAGCGGCTGTGGGTTACCTACGATAAAAAAAATTATTCGGGGTTAAGTTAGGGTTTAAAGTATAATGTTTAGGGATAATTGATGATTATGCTTAATTAGAAAGATTCTATTAATATAAAAGCACATCGGAACATCTTTTTCTAGAAAAGGTATCGATATTGTATATGATAATCATATTCTTATTCGAAGCACGTCCATATGTTTAGATCATTGAAAGGGTGATTTAAACATCCGTACAATTGGATCGTCGAAAATATTTAAAAATTTAGAAAATATCGATATACAGGGGATATCAACTCCAAAAAGTCGAACTTATCGCTAGTGAGTTATATATAACAGTTTACAAAACAACTATCTAATCTAGTGTTGGGCAATAATATTTCAAAAACACCATTGTGTAAAACAATATATAGTTCGGAACTCCCAATTGCCGATATGATCAAGTTGTAAAAACAAATAACAGACTAAAAATAATTAGATGATTTGTTTACTGTTCGTTAACACAAATAATATAAAAAATATTAAAGTCGAAAATGATAATAAAGACATTCTAAACGATTCAAAATACACCAATATCTATGAAAGAACAACTTCACAATTTTTTGTGTAATATAATTTGATATTCTTATTAACGACATACTATTTCGTTAAAATAATTTGTGATTATTTATTTTTTAATAAATTATATAATTTATTCCTCTATATTAATTTATTCAAATACATAAAATCCAAATTATTATGGTTGTAAAGCATAATATAATGTAACATGTAATCGAGGATTTATAACTCAACATGAAAACAGAAACAGATAAACAATATTAAACTGTGAAGCACATGAACCCTTCAGATGAAGACATGATAAACATAAAGAACCAAATGATGTGATTGATTCATTAAGTCCTCTAACAGATCATGGGAAGAAGTTCATTGTTATGTTCAAGCAGCCATGAAGAATAAGTCATCAAGGGGCTTTAGACATCAGTTGCATGTATTGATTTCAAGTGTTACAGATCAAGGGTTCGGTGAAATAAGCAATGGATAAACATCAGTCTATATCAACTCAGAAACACAAGACAAATTGAATTATGATCCTCACAATGCTAGCTGTTTGTGAACAAGACCAGTGCACCAAACATCAGCATTCAAGAAAGTATGTTGATTCAATTAACAGAAGAAAAATGATTGATACATTGAAGAATGGTTTGACAAAGAGCCAAAATACTCTAAGTTATGACAGCTCTCTCTATACTAGTCACCACAGAAGTTCTTGTCGCCACAGAGGTGATAGTACAATTGCTCAAGGCATCTGTTTCCACAGAGCCTGTCGCCATAGAGGTGATAGTACAATTGCTCAAGGCATCTGTCGCCACAGAGCCTGTCGCCACATAGGTGTTAGTCCAATTGCTCAAGGCAACTGTCGCCATACAGCCTGTCGCAACAGAGGTGTTAACAGATGCTCAAGGCAACTGTCGCCATACAGCTTGTCGCCACAGAGGTTGTCACCACAGATGAACACAAGACAACTCTAACGCCACAGAGCTGTCGCCACAGAGGAGGCACAGGGGAAAGCTTGTCGCCACAGAGCTGTCGCCATATATGAGTTATTCACAGAATTGCATGCAGCAAAATTAATGAATTGTGTGGAAAAGAATTGGCCACCTGTCCATTGAATTTTGAAAGACTACAAATCAAATTGAATGAATGTTCATTCAGTTAGTTATCTTCTCCAGCAACACATTTCTGTTTACGAGAGCTCCATTAAAGCTTCACATTTATTATCCTTGTAAACATATTATTATGCTGCTGAATTTATTGTAGCTAATCAATACATTGATTAGATTGTAGCAACCTCAAGGTTTATATTAATAAAACAATATATTCCTCAAATTATTTTGTGTTGTTTTTGATTCCGTATTTTTAACGAAGAACTTGAAACGAATCGAAAAAGATTATAGGTATCGTATTCAACCCCCCTTCTATGATACTTTGGGACTAACAATTGGTATCAGAGCTTGTTGATTGACATACAAATCAAGATCCGTAAAAAGAAACAAGTTCTTGAAAAATTCTTGAATTTTTTAATTTTCAAAAATTCTCATTTCTTGAAATTTTTGAATTTTAAATAATTTAATTCCGCCAAGATAATGAATAACCAAAGAATTGGAAGTATAAAGGTTCCTCTATTTGACAGAGATAATTACAACCTATGGAAGAAAAAGATGATGTTGTTTATGAAAGTTTCGAATCCACTTTACATTAGGATATTACTGAATGGACCTTATGTTACGATGGAAGTAGTTGCTGAATCCACAACCGCAACGGGTGTGAGAATTCCTTCCTCATCCACTCCCAGGGATCTGTCTAAATATACGGAAATCGATAAGGAGTTGATAAATATGGACACAAGCCTTCAACTCATAATTGTGGAATCGACCGATAATGATATGAGCCATTAACTTCTAGGATGTAACAGTGTAAAAGATATGTGGGATACCATTGAGCTTTTGATGGAAAGAACAGAGGAAGTCAAAGAAAACAGGATAGATATTCTGACGACTCAGTATGAGGCATTCAAATTTCAACCCGGAGAAGCACTATCTTCACTCTTTGAGAGATATACAAGACTGTTAAGTGAATTAAAGCTGCAAGGGAAAGTTTACCCCATATGAGAGTCTAACAGAAAGTTTATGCTGACGCTCCCAGTTCACCTGGAACAAAAGAACACATCAATTAGGGAAAAAGCAGATTCTATCACTATATCCCTGGATGTGATCTATGGTAAGTTAAGAACATATGAGCTGGAGCAAGAGCAAAAAGCCATTATCTATGGACCTGGTTCTATTGACAGTAAGAGTATGGCACTTGCAAAAACCACTGTACTTGTAGTTCGTGAACCAGAATCTCAAGAAAATAAGGTTGCACCCTCTTCAACAATTAAAGAAATTGTCGTAGCTGAAATTGCTCATGATGAGCCAGAGGATGAAAGTGATTTCTATACTCAAGAGGAACTTGAACAGTTAGAGGACAAATCTATGGCATACATGGCTGCAAAATTGAGTCATGTTAGATTCAGAAGAAAGCCCAACTACAAACCAAGGGGTTCATCAGGGAGATTTCAGAAAGAAAGCTACTCGTCAAGGTCAAGCTCCAGAGGAGGCTACAAGTCAAGTTGGATTGATAAGAGCAAAACCAGATGCTACAACTGCAATGAGTTAGGACACTTTGCATCTGATTGCAGAAAGCCCAAGGCAGTTAAATCAAATGATTCCTATGAAAAGAAGGAAACTTATGAAGGTCTGAAAAGGAAGAATGAGAAGCTGAAACAGAAGCTGAATGCTTATGTGGTAAAGGAAAAGGGAAGAGCGTCCATTGCTGAAGGAAAAAGCTGGGATGATACTGATTCGGATAAAGAGGAAGAGTATGTAAATCTGGCTCTTATGGCAGACTCTGCAGAGGAATCACCACAATCATCTCAAGTTCCTGAACTTACCACTATAGATATGTCTGTATCTGAATACAAATCTACTGTGCATGAACTTACTTTAGAATTGTATAATGTTCATACAAGCATGCTTGCATATAAAATGGAAAATGATAAGTTAGTTCTTAAATCTGAGAGTTTAACCTCTAGAAATGAAGAACTAGAATTACTTGTAGTTGGACTAGAAGACCTTAAGCAAAAGAATGAGTATCTAGAGAATAAGGTTAAGTGCAATGCAGACATATAAGCCATTCTTAGAACCCGAATTGATGACTTAGAAAAGAAGTTACAGGCGTTTAAGAATGCATCTCTGACTCAGAAGGAGATAATAGATAGTCAAAGATTTAAATCTAAGACTTCAATAGGACTTGACTATTCTAAGATGAACAGTAAGAAACATAGTGGTACATCAGAGATAAACATATTTGTCTCAGAAAAGGTTCCATATGTTATTAAGGATGTTGTATCTCCGCTATTCACCGAGTCTGTTTCAGATTCTTTGGATGAAGTAATTTTTCTAATCAATGAGGAATTGATTGCTGAAGATAGAGAGAAGGAAGAGGAATCCCCTTGGACTCCTAAGGCTCCAGCTACGAAAGCCAAATCCATAGCTGACCTAGGCACTAAGGTGGATAGAAAGAAACCTGAAACACCTAAGAAACCAGAACCAATAGTCAACCCTAAGACTGGCGAGAGTGCTAAGGTTAAGACCAAGAAGAACATGAATGGCAAGGTAGGTGTTAATAAGAAATTTTTGATTTTGCATCTTCCTCATCTGCATCTAGGAAGCTTTGTAATAATTATTATTCTGTTGCACATCTTACACATGCATGCACTAAAGGTAAAGTAGAATCTATTGCAACTTCCAGTATGCCTGCCATGCCTAACATGCCTAGTTTTTATGAACCTTGTGGTATAGTTGGATGTATGCCATGTGCATTTGTTACCATGTCTTAATATTTTAAAGCTTTTCATGCAACTGCTAGTACTTGCATCAATACTAAGACAAGCATGAGTAATAAGCACACACAAGATAAGACTGTTACTCCTATTTCTAAGTCTGACAATTCTGTTGAGACTAACACTGAGAAGGAGCCAGTCAAAGTGAAAGCTAAGCCTATTAAGGTTTCAATTATTGATTATATTTCTACTCCTAAACCTTCAGGACCCAAGAAAGCTTGGGTACCAAAGTCTTCTTAATCAATCTGTGTTTGCAGGGTAAGGTAAAAAAAGATAAGATCATGTGGATTCTGGACAGTGGGTGTTCTAGGCACATGACAGGAGAAAAGTCCATGCTCACATGTGTGGTTGAGAAAGCTGGCCCTATAGTTACCTTTGGAGATGACAACAAATGATTTACTAAGGGATATGGCAATTTGAAAATTGGCAATGTCATCATTGAAAACATCTCTCTTATGGAAGGATTAAAGCATAATCTTCTGAGCATAAGTCAATTTTGTGACAGGGGATACAATGTTGATTTCATAACAGAAAGATGTTTAATCTCTCACAGGAAAGATGAGAAGCTTTCTTTACAGGGAGTAAGGAAAGGTAATCTGTACATAGCTGACTTGAAGTCTACCTGTGATGGTATAAGAAGATGTTTCTACAACAAAGCTTCATCATAACTAAGTTGGTTATGGCACAAGAAGCTCTCGCACTTGAACTTCAAGACAATGAACTCTCTAATCAAGAGAGAACTAGTGAGAGGACTACCACATATGGAATTCTGTCAAGAAGGACTCTGTGAAGCATGTAAAAAAGGGAAATCAAAGAAAGCATCACACATGAGCAAGGAAATGACAAGTATAACTGAACCTCTTCAGCTGATTCACATGGATTTATTTGGTCCAGTAAATGTATTATCACTATCAAGGAAAAGATATTCCTTAGTGATGGTCGATGATTTCTCCAAGTACACATGGGTGTTGTTCTTACAATCCAAGGATGAAGCACCTCAGCTGATAGTGGATCATATAAAGAAGATTGAGATAGAAGCGAAACTACCTGTTAGAAAGATCAGATCAGATAATGGGACATAATTCAAGAATGCATTTCTAAATGAATTTTGTACGGAGAAAGGTATTTCGAGACAGTATTCAGCTCCAAGGACTCCACAACAAAATGGGGTAGTAGAAAGGAAGAATCGTAGCTTGGTTGAAGCAGCAAGGACTATGCTAAGTGAATCAAGAGTTCCTACCTACTTCTGGGCTGAAGCTGTCAACACAGCGTGTTACACTCAAAATCGTACCCTGATTAATAAAGATCATGACAAGACTCCTTATGAGATAATGGCTGACAAGAAACCTACACTAAAATACTTTCATGTGTTTGGTGCTAAATGCTTTGTGCTGAAGGAAGGAAATGATCATCTAGGAAAGTTTGATGCTAAAGCAGAAGTAGACATTTCTTGGCTATTCTCTGGAATCTAAAGCTTATAGGGTTTATATGATTGATGATCAGAAGGTGATTGAAAGCCTTAATGTAACATTCGACGACACCAAGTTGGCAAGACTGCAGAGAAAAAAGGATTCTGAATCCATGGAATTTGAAAATCTATCAGATGATCCTTTGGATATAATAGAACCTGAGATTGCTAGAACTGTGCCTGTAGTACATGGCAATGCTGATTCAGGATCAAGTGGTGATAATGGTGGAAACAATGATCATGATAATCATTCAGGAACCCCATCAAGAACCACTACAAATAGATCAGAATCTTCTACTCATGGTGACAGCAACTCGGGGGGAACAAGAAGAGGATCTACAGTTCACACTCAACGTCAGAATGAACAAGGGAAACATCAAGATCATATCTGCCTCGTCAAAGAGTTTGGAACATAGACCATCCCTTTGAATTGATCATTGGTGATCCTGACACAGGAGTAAGAACTAGACATGCCACTCAGAATGAATGTCACTTTTCAGGGTTTCTTTCAGAAATGGAACCTAAGAAAGTGGATGAGGCACTGGAAGATCCAAATTGGGTTATTGCTATGCAAGAAGAACTCAATCAGTTTGAGAGGCAGAAGGTATGGAAGCTGGTACCCCGACCAAAGAACAAGTCAGTGATAGACACTAAATGGGTATTCAGGAACAAGCTAGATGAAGATGGTATTGTAACGAGAAATAAAGCCAAACTGGTAGCTAAAGATTACTCTCAAGAAGAGGGTATAGATTATGATGAAACCTATGCACCAGTAGCTAGGCTTGAGGTAATCAGGATATTTCTGGAATTCGCAGCACATTCAGAATTCAAAGTTTATCAAATGGACGTGAAAAGTGCATTCCTGAATGGGGAGCTAGAAGAAGAAGTGTATGTGGAACAACTACCAGGTTTTGAAGAACCAAATCTGGCTGATTTTGTATACTTTCTATTCAAAGCTCTCTACGGTCTTAAGCAAGCTCCAAGGACATGGTATGACACTCTCTCTGAGTTTTTACTTGAAAATGGTTTTACTAGAGGTGTCATTGATAAAACTCTGTTTCATAAAATACATAAATTTGATATGATATTAGTTCAAGTATATGTTGACGATATTATATTTGGTTCTACTAATGATGATCTTTACAAGAGATTCTCTAAGATAATGCAGAGTAAGTACGAGATGAGTATGATGGGAGAGTTGAACTACTTTCTTGGTTTACAAGTGAGTCAAAGGAAAGATGGAATATTCATTTGTCAATCCAAGTATATCAGAGAACTTCTCAAGAAGTATAATATGGAAGATTCAACGCCAGCAAAGACTCCCATGCCAACAGCCTCCAAGCTTGATCATGACAAAACTGGTAAGAAAGTTGACATCACAAGCTACAGAGGTATGATAGGCTTATTACTTTATCTCATAACAAGTAGACCAGATATCATGTTTGCAACATGCTTATGTGCTAGATTTCAAGCTGAACCAAAAGAATCTCATCTATAGCTGTTAAAAGAATATTTAGGTTCCTTAAGGGAACTCCAAATCTTGGAATTTGGTACCCTAAAGGTACAGGTTTTGACCTAGTTGGCTATACAGATTCAGATTTTGCAGGTTGTAAGATTGACCGAAAAATTACATCAGGAAGCTGTCAGTTTCTTGGAAGAAGATTGGTATCCTGGCATAGCAAGAAGCAGCTGAAGCTGAATACATAGCTGCTGGAAGCTGTTGTGCTCAAATCTTATGGATGAGGAACCAACTCCGGGATTATGGTCTGTTGGTGTCAAATATCCCAATATTCTGTGACAATACAAGTGCAATAGCAATCTCAAACAATCCAGTTCAACACTCGAGAACAAAGCACATTGATATCAGATATCACCTTATCAGAGAGCATGTCACAAATGGCAGTGTGGAGTTACACTTTGTACCCACAGAGGATCAAATTGCAGACATCTTCACCAAACCACTTGATGAAAACACTTTCTCTAAGTTGGTTAGTGAACTTGAGATGTTAAATATTTCTAATTAATTTTAGAAGTCAATAACTGCAATTTCTTCTGGTTAAATTCACTTGTTGTTTAAATTCAATATCTTCAGGACATCTGAATTTACATGCCATTAATTATTTCTCGTAATTCAATCATTTATGTGCTTACATACAATTTATATATATGGTTGAGCACATTCATATTGATAAAACTATTTAATTTAATTTCAGTGGACTTCAAGTAATTAATATTTAAAGGGGTTCATTGAAATTAATATTAAATATAATGCAGCATAATTATTTTTCACAAAATTATAGTGTTATCAATTAATTGATAATATTTGTAAAAGTAGTGAAATATAATTATGAATTATTATTTGTTTTAAACATCCTTTTCAATGGATTTTTTTTGATGTTTAAAATAAATCAAAGCAGCAAGGGGAGTGTTGGATCGCAACACAGGAGTAAGACTTGGAAATTTTTCTAAGTCATATCCTCTGTGTCGCCACAGACTGTGTCACCACAGAGAGAAAGACTTGGAAATTTTTCTAAGTCATATTGTCTCACTGCTTGGCTCCCAAGACTGCTGGATTCCACGGACTGACTATCTTCAATCAAGTTATTGGGGTTGCTGTCACAAATAATCTTCGCATCAACTTTGGGCGGTTATTCATGAAGCACATTTTGGAGAACCAATCACAATGTCAGAACTTTATCTTATACGCAAGGTTCCTTCATATTGTGCTCAATGGAAAACTGTCAGTAGCCCAAAAGACATCGACTCACAGTGACATCTTGGAAGATCCTCATGTCTTATCTCAACTATTAGTGACCAAGTTACACAAGAAAGGGAACTATCCAAATACAGAGGTTGCTTTCCTAACAGACCACATGATAGATATCTTTACCACTATCAATGCTCAATATAACGAAGAAGAAGAAGCTGAAGATGCACCTGAAGCTGAAGATGAACCTTAAGCTGAAAATGACCCACAGGAAAATATTGATCATGAACCTGAAGAAAATGTGAATGCAGAAGCAGATCAACCTGATCCTGAGCATGGTGATCAAGCAGAGGTTGAAGTTGAACAAGAACAAGAAGCTGAACCTGAAGATTCTCCACAACCTCAACCTAAAGCTGCTAGTCCACCCAATCAAGCTGCTGAGTCTACTCATTCGAATACATCTATCTACAGACCAGTTTTCTCAGGTATGGGTACTTCTGCTATGAGTAATACTTTTGAAGCATGCTCTGATTTCATTAGCATAGATCAATTACACCTTGATTCTCAGCACACATAGATACTCATTGAACAAGTAGATATGAGAGGGATTGAATTTGGCATACCATAGATTCATAACCACCCTCTAGAGCCCAACCAAACACCATCAACTCTCCTAGCTCAAACCCTAGAGTATAAGGACCCAATGCAAATAGAGGGAGAAACTGTACTAGATGCAGCAAATAAGGACGGTACTTTGAGAGAATCCGCAGCTCTGTCTCAGATGAAGCAAAGTAGTGAACATCCTGAGACAACTGTAAACCTCCAAGTATCTTCTCAAAAGGATTCTCTGGCTAAAAAGACAACTACACAGTTACTAGATCTATCTTCTCAACAAGTTAGATCTATTGAAATTCGCCCGTCAGCCACGACATCCTGTAACAAGTCAAACACCTTATCCAATATCCAAGCTCTTGAAGCATTAAATGAGTCGATTAGAAGAGTACTATTTGGTGAAGATGCATTGACGAAAACAAGGAATTCAACCATTTTACGGTTAGAATATCCTGTTCAAGGTCCTTCAATGGATTAACTGCCTTCACATGTGTTAGGAGAGAGTTCTGTAATTGCTGTCAATCCTAGCACAACACTTACCTCCCCAAGACTAATAAACCTGGATGCATCTGCGGATAGTGGATCCGACGTAAGCGCGGATCGGCAACCCATTGGCGATGAACCAGATTTAACTGGTGAGCCTGAGGGGAATGTATCTTCACAGATACAAGGGGAAACTGGGGCTCAGATGCCAAATATAAAGGCCCCAGTGCTCCCCCCAGAGATTCTAACTCTGGATGAGTCATCTCCTGATGATAGACAACTTGTCTCAGACAAGGATCGGGAATTACGAACTCCCATTGCACCACTGCTGACCTCCTTAAGGATGGCTCCAGTGTCTTCTGCAGGTACACTTAGAACTCGGAGCTTTGAGCGGAGTGAGCTTGTGAGAACCAGTGACACATATGAACCTAAACTGAGTGATAGAGTGCTGAGTGATACACTGCGAGAAGCCTGTGAGACACCTACCATCCAAACTACACCTATAGATCTATCAAACTATGTCACTAAAGATTATCTTAAAGAGCAGCTAGCTTTCAAAGACAGCTATCTCAAGGAACAGTTGGCTCTTAAAGATCAACACTTTCAGATAAAACTATCTCTCAGAGATCATCATATCACCGGTATTTTCGATCAACTTGAGCATCAGCAAGCAGCATTCGCCAGTTTACGGGAATTCATTGAGCGATCTCTCTCTCATACAGGAAAAGGAAAATCAACTGCCAACACTGAGTCAAAGATCTCATTTAGCAAGCAAGCACCGATCCCGGTCTCATCTGAAGCAGATCTTGCCAGTACTGGGCCAATGACCTCAGTCAGCAAGCAATTGCCTGCTTCTCTTGAGATCCCTGTCTCGACCTTACATGCTCAATCAATACCAGCTCTGAAGGATAACCCAACTGAGGGGGAGAAAAGGGTAGTAGAACTAGAAAAAGTAGACACTGCTGTTAATCTACTTCAAGATGCCTTTCAAACCACTGGTACGTATGATGAATTTAAAGATAAGATGAAGGAAGAGCTAGAAGAGAGAATTGATGAAATGGTGCTACTCAAGAAAAGATTATCTAAGGAAAGTGCAACATCTCAGGGGATCAATCAGGAAATCTGAGCCAAATTATTACAACTTAGAGAAATCTGTTGTCTCAGATATATGCTCCAAGACCCTTATTTTCTGAAGAGGAACTAGAAGAAGGTGAAATAGATAAAAGTGATGTTCCGATTGGGTGTGAGCCAAGATTCGAAAAAGTGGCTACGGAAGAAAGAATGATCATCTCTGAGGATGAAGAATTTGAAGACGAAGATGCTTTCTCAGATGACTGTCTATCCTATGGAATCACAGAGAAAATCAATCGCTCTTATTTAGAGATTCAAGAAGAAATAGAAAGATCAAGAGCAAGAATTCAAAGAGCTATTCAAAGAAGGAACAGAGAAGAGAGAGAAGCATATCTTTGAGCTAACAGGAAAGGAAGTAAATGGGAAGAAATATAGAAGAAAATGGACAAACCAGAAACATATCACTATTCAGACCTTGGAAACTGTAATCTGTTGAGAACTGTGGAACACTAGAGAGAGACATATGTAAACATCCATGAGTTCTATGATCAGTTCAGCAAAGTAATTACTGGAACTATTGTGAACATTCTGAAGAATGGATGGAAGATCACTATCAATCACAGAGATGGTCTACAGATGAAAGTGTCTACCAGTGTACTGAAGAAGTTGAACATTGTTGAACTGTTCGTCTTAGCCTAAAAAAACCCATGGTTGAAATTGAATGAAAATGAATATTTCAGATACAGACTTTGGAGAATGATTATGGATGTATCTCCTCAAGCATTTATGTATCCATTCGTGATCAAACTATTTGCAGGTGGTAGAATACAAAACATCACCATGTCTGACTAACACATAAGAACCATTTTTTATCTACAACTTACCTTTCTGGAAAGTCAACTAAGGAGCAAAAGAGCTAAACTGGAAGCTCCAGGTGTTAAAAGATCAGAAGCAGATGTCAAAGCTGCTGAAGTTTTATATGCTTATAGGCTCAATGACAAGATGATCAGAGACACGGAGAAGGATATGAAGGCAATCACAAGAGAATATCATGAGATGGTGTTCATCAATGGAGAAGCAGAAATTAATCTTCTAAAAGATACTGAACCCATAATCAGCACTGACAATGAAGGGGAGCTAGCCTTTAGAATCAATAAATACAGGATCAGAATCAAAGACTTCAGGACAAGTGAATCAGGCTCAATACAGTAAGCCTTGACGGATGTCAAACTATCCACATGTAAAGAAGACAAGGTTGCTTTGATCCCTATCATACAGATACTTGACAAAGTAATGGAAGAAGAGTCAATCAATTACACTAGAAGAGTAAGAGGACATCCAAAAAGGATAACAGTCTTCGTTATGTCCAGAAAATCCTCACTATTGTTTGATCTGGTTCCTAAATACTCTAAAGTCAAGTATCTTGAGATAATGCTTCATGAACTGAATAATCCACCTTCAGTCAATGCACTTGAGATAGAAGCTCGTGATTGTGTACAAGCTAGATTGAATAAACTGAAAGAGTCTCCTCCAAAACCTTCAGGTCCTAAGAAGAAAGTCTCTAAGAGAAAATCCGATTAGCCTCAAGAAGAAGAAGGAAACAGGAAGCAGAAGAAGACAAAGAAGACATAGAGTATATGTTCAGGCTAGAGGAACATTTCTTTGTAATTTGTATCTTAAGAAATCTGGAAATGAATATGTAATCCAAAATGTATTTAATTTATCAATCTGTTTTATAGTTCATACTTTTTCTTATTATCAGTTGAGATATCCTTAGGGATTTGCTTGTCGAAATCTAACAATCAAATAGGGGGAGATTGTAAAGCATAATGTAATGTAACATGTAATCGAGGATTTATAACTCAACATGAAAACAAAAACAGATAAATAATATTAAACTGTGAAGCACAGGAACCCTTCAGATGAAGACAAGATAAACACAAAGAACCAAATGATGTGATTGATTTATTGTTATGTTCAATCATGGGAAGAAGTTTATTGTTATGTTCAATCAGCTCTCTCTATACTAGTCACCACAGAAGTTCTTGTCGCCACAGAGGTGATAGTAAAATTGCTCAAGGCATCTGTCGCCACAGAGCCTGTCGCCACAGAGGTGTTAGTACAATTGCTCAAGGCAACTATCGCCATAGAACCTGTCGCCACAGAGGTGTTAACAGATGCTCAAGGAAAATGTCACAATAGAGCTTGTCGCCACAGAGGTTGTCACCACAGATGAACACAAGACAACTCTGTCGCCACAGAGGAGGCACAGGGGAAAGCTTGTCGCCACAGAGTTGTCGCCATAGATGAGTTATTCACAGAATTACTGAAAGAGATATGTCCTAAGTCCAATCATGTATGAGGATTTAGGAATAACTTTTTATGTAATCTGTTTTGATTTCATTGATATTAATAAAAGACTTGTTTCGTTTTTATTACGGGCTCTATCTATTTAAGTGTTTAAATAAGATATACCATAGTTTAGAGTAAAGCTTTTTATGGATTATGATGAGATCATAATAGTGAGACCTAAAAGATGATAACTCTAAACTTAAATAGTTCCTGGTCATAGGATTACTAACTGGTAATTAATAATCCGCAAAGATTGGTACATACTATGCTTGCTCCCTTCAGGAGGATGTCTGTTCTCATAGGCATTTGTGTGGTGACACTATAGCTAGTATGTAGGTGCTTATTATAGAATAAGTTCACTGAACATGACTCGCACAGCTGAACAACTGATGGAGTTCACTCACGTGTCAGCAGTTGTTCATATAGTGATAGTTGTACAAGTATCCTTAGACTTGAGGTCATCGTAGTCATCTTGTGTACACTGAACTATGCTTTGGTTTAGTTCTTAGTCTCCAGGGACAATTATTAGGGCTCTACTGGGTATAGGAATTTGTACACGAAGATAGTGTATTTAATCAGGACATTGGAGGGTAGAAGGAGTTGATTGTACGGTAACTATTCACTGACAGGTTCTTGGTATTCTAAGCAGTGAATTCATATTATCCGGATAGTCGCGATATGTTGAGAAGCATCACTCACGATGTAGAATAAATATAATTAATCAGTTAATTATATTTAGTGAATTTTAATATTCATATAAATAATTAATAAAAGTTTATTATTATTTATTTCTACTACCGGCATAATATTGAACCTACAGGGTCACACCATAAAAGAATATTTTCTTTGATGAAAAATGAGAGAGAGAATTATTTTCTAAATAGTTAAGAAAAAAAATAATGATTAAAATAGTTTTAATTATTATTAAAGCATTTTATGAAGATAAAATGTGGGGGTTAATATATATAAAGATATATTATAAAACCCTAGGAGAGTCCTATAAATAGAATGAGATGGATGGCTCATTTAGATTAACACACATAATTTTGGTTTTGTGAAAACCCTAGCCTCCATCTTCTTCTTCTCTCCCTCTCTCCCAAAAACTCCATTTTTATAAAAGCTCAGTTTTATAAAAAGGTTCATCGAAGATGATCGTTCTTGGTGGATACCGGTAAAGTGCTTCACACACTGAGGAGCAACTGCTAGCACTCCAATTTTATAAAGCTTTGATTCACGAAGTATGATTTCGATTCCTCAGTTTTTTCCCTTTTATACGTTTTTCTATATGTGCGGTATATGGTTTTTACGGAATAAATTGTTATTTCACGCTTCCGCTCATCCGTAAATTCTTTCATTGGTATCAGAGCTAGGTTCTGCATATAGAGATTCATATAAAAAAATTCAGATTTTTTAATGCATGTATGGATTTATTTTGATTTTTGCAAGTTTATTTGGATTTAATTATGAATTAATTCGAAATAATTTTTGCATGAGATTTTGACTACTGATCTAGGTTCTACAAGTGTTGTAGATTGTCTAGGTATTTTTTTCATAATTTTGTGATATTTAGATTATTTGTTATGAATTTTTTAAAATTGTTTTAATTAAAAATTCATGAAATAATTATGCATGTGAATAATTATGATTAAAATTTGCACAAAGACCCATGGCTGATTTGGTATTTTTCTGCTACTCCCTGATTTAAGAAATCATATTATTTTGATTTATATTAATTTATTAATTAAAAGTTAATTAATTTATTAATAATAAAATTAAAATAATAACATATTAATAAAGAGTTATTAATAAGGGAGTAAAGGAAAGGGGGAGTTACTTTTTTTTTTGTAACAACAAGAAAGACCAACAGACACGGCAGGAAGGACCAAACAAAAAAATAAAAACCTGCTATCGGCTGCTGCAGGCGCGTGCAGCGCACGCGGGGAAGGGGTGTGTTGCGCATTCCGTGAATGCGTTACACACTGTTGCACATTTACGGAATGCGTTACACGCGTAAATGGCTCAACAGTGTTGTAACGCATTACGTACATGCGTTACAACCCATATGTCCACATTAAATTTGATTTTTTGGGAGTTTCGTAACTCCGTTTTGGGCGTGCAATATATCGTTAGATTCGTTTTTCCGAGACGGATCTAATGGAGTGGTCAAATATTTTTTATATAAAATTTTTGAACTGTTTATATTCCCAAAAGTGTTTTAAAGCATGTTTTAATTGTTTTACTTGCTTTTAAATGCTATAATAAATCCATACATCATTATATCAATGTGTGACATGATATTAATTGCATGCTTACTTGTTTATTTTTTATATATATATGAGATATATGCATGTGTTTACCATGCGATGATAGATTTAGGTGAACTTAAATCAATATAAGGCGTGCTCTAGAAAATCTAGAATATGAATCGTTTCTTGCCTTGACAATAATATTATGAATACAATCATGAGATTCTTGTGTTTATGAAACACATAATTAAATATGAATTTTCAATTTTGAGAGAAAGGATGATTCTGTCAACAACAGATTTCTATCTGTAAGAAAGGGTTATTAAGTGACGCCTCTTGACAATGCTCCACCCGCTCTGGGAATCATCTGATTATCGATTATTGATTTGAAATATTTAATTTAAAAGGAAGAATCTCTTTATAATATGATTATGATTGTAACGTAATATAATCCCTCTAAAATTAAATAATATCATGTAGTAATTGGCCAATGATACAACGGGCTTGTGTCGGTCATAGCCTTCCAACATGATAGAAAGTGGTTCTTATTTTTAAATCATTGCCATTTCGTGCTACAGCCGAGGGCTTTGATTTTGAAATAAGGAATACTTGTCTATTACATAGAGATGTGTACATTAAATTAGAATCTAAAGGTCGTTACGTGCTACAGCCGTGGGCCGTTGGAGACTGATTCAATTGTACGGAATGTTGGGTTAGACTTGACTTAGAATATTGAGTTTGTCGTGCCACAGCCGTGACTCAAGTATTCAAGAGGCTAAAGTTTGATTAGGGAATAACATAAGATGTAATTGACAAGAGTTGTCTGCCTATTGAACATTACATGGCGGTTCGTGCCACAGCCGAGGTTGTGTGATGGAATGTAGGATCCCTATTCCCACTAGCATTATGAATGCTTAATTTTTCACGTAGGGGTTGAATAAATTAGATGAACTAGTGGGAGCCACTTATGAATAAAGACCCGATTCATATAGTGTTTTGAAATGAAATTGAATATTTGCTAAGTGTTGTTATGTGTTTATCATTTACAGATTTACTATATTATGTCTTCTGCACTATCACTCAGGAGCATACTAGATGCTCACAAGTTGACTGATCCTAATTTAGCTGTATGCTTTCACTGTAACAAGTTAGGGCACTGGAAGAGAAACTGCAAGGTTTACCTTGCAGAATTGAAGAAGAAGAAGGGTAGTAAGACTACCGCTTCTGATTCAGGCATGTTCATGATCGAAGTTAATATGTCACTAGGTCAAATTTCTACTTGGGTATTAGATACCGCCTGTGGTTCTCATATTTGCAATTCGTTGCAAGGACTAAAGGGAAGTAGGAATCTTGAAAAAGATGAGGTGATTCTACGTATGGGCAATGGAGCAAGGGTTGCGGCCATATCTGTAGGATCATTTAGTTTACATATGCCTACGGGCAAGACTATTATTTTGAATAATTGTTATTACGTTCCCTCTATTGTAAGGAATATTATTTCTATCCCTAAGTTGGATTTGGATGGTTTTTCATTTTAATATTAAGAATAATGAATGTTCTATCCTTAGAGATAATATTCTTTATTGACGTGGTATTTTAAATAATGGTCTGTATGTATGTGACATAATTTACTTCAGATTGAACAAACTAATAAAAGAAAAAGGATGATGAAAATCTCACTTTCTTTTGGCACTGCAGACTTGGTCATATTAGTGAAAATAGACTGCGGACATTGCATAATGAAGGGTTACTTGACCCCTTTTGATTTTGAATCATATCCTACATGCGAGTCTTGTCTATTGGGTAAAATGACCAAATCTCCATTTAGTGGACATGGAGAGAGGGCTGCAAATTTGCTAGGATTGGTACACACAGATGTATGTGGACCAATGTCTACGCAAGCCATGGGTGGATTTTCATACTTCATTACTTTCATAGATGATAGATCTAGATTCGGATATGTGTTTGATGAAACACAAGTCTGATACCTTTGAAAAGTTCAAAGAGTATAAGTATGAAATGGAGAAACAAACCAAAAATGGTATTATAACTCTTCGATCAGATCGAGGTGGTGAATACTTGAATGGAGAGTTTCTGGATTGTCTCAAAGAAAAGGGTATAGTCTCCCAGTGGACTCCTCCAGATTGGTATCTGAAAGGAGAAATCGAACTTTGTTAGACATGGTTCGGTCCATGATGAGCTATGCGAATCTTCCAGTATTCCTGTGGGGTTATGCATTGGAAACCTCAGCATATTTACTGAATAAGGTGCCTTCCAAATATGTTCCTCAAACTCCATATGAGATATGGAAAGAAAGGAAACCGAGTCTTAAACACGTTAAGATTTGGGGATGTCCAGCTTATGTCAAGAAAGTTGACCCAGATAAGCTGGAATCTCGATCCGTAAAATGTAGTTTTGTGGGATATCCTAAAGAGACTTTAGGGTATTACTTTTACACCGATCATCGGGTGTTTGTCTCCAGACATGCTACCTTCTTGGAAAAGGAGTTTATCCTTGAAGGAAACAGTGGGAGCAAAATTGAACTTGATGAAGTTCAAGAAGCACAAACTACTACGAATCAAGCGGAAACACCTGTTCAGCCTGAACAACCTTCTGTGGAACAACCCATTCGTAGGTCAGGGAGAGTGTCTCGCCAACCTGAGAGGTATTATGGCCTCGTCATTGAGAATGACAATGAGTTGTCAATCATTGATGATGACGACCCTATGACCTATAATGAGGCTATGAGTAGTGTTGACTCAGAGAAATGGCAAAGTGCCATGAAATCCGAAATGGAATCTATGTATACGGTATACAAAAGAAAGATTAGAGCAGATGTCCAGGTGGAGACCTTTAAAGCCAGGCTTGTGGCAAAAGGATTCAAACAAAGACAATGGATTGAGTTTGATAAAACTTTTTACCTGTAGCCCTGTTAAAATCAGTTCGGATTTTACTTGCGATTGCTGCTTACTACGACTATGAGATCTGGCAAATGGCCAGATGGTTTTCTTTCCAAGGGAAATGAAAACCTAGTGTGTAAGCTGCTGCGAACCATTTGTGGTTTAAAGCAAGCTTCTCGTAGATGGAACATCCATTTTGATGAGACAATCAAAGAGTTTGGTTTTATCAAAAACGTAGATGAACCATGTGTCTACAAAAGGGTTAGTGGGAGCGCGGTAACATTTCTTGTATTATATTGAAAGAGAGTTGACACACATAACAACATAGCAGACCCACTCACAAAGCCACTTTCTGAAAGTCACTTTGATCGTCATAAAGACATGATGGGTATTAGATACCAAAGTGATTGGCTTTAGTACAAGTGGGAGATTGAAAGAGATATGTCCTAAGTCCAATCATGTATGAGGATTTATGAATAAATTTTTATGTAATCTGTTTTGATTTCATTGATATTAATAAAAGACTTGTTTTGTTTTTATTACGGGCTCTATCTATTTAAGTGTTTAAATAAGATATACCATAGTTTGGAGTAAAGCTTTTTATGGGTTATGATGAGATCATAATAGTAAGACCTAAAAGATGATAACTCTAAACTTAAATAGTTCCCGGTCATAGGATTACTAACTGGTAATTAATAATCCGCAAAGATTGGTACATACTATGATTGCTCCCTTCAGGAGGATGTATGTTCTCATAGGCATTTGTGTGGTGACACTATAGCTATTATGTAGGTGCTTATTATAGAATAAGTTCACTGAACATGACTCGCTTCAGCTGAACAACTGATGGAGTTCACTCACGTGTCAGCAGTTGTTCACATAGTGATAGTTGTACAAGTATCCTTAGACTTGAGGTCATCATAGTCATCTTGTGTACACTGAACTATGCTTTGGTTTAGTTCTTAGTCTCCAGGGACAATTATTAGGGCTCTACTGGGTATAGGAATTTGTACACGAAGATAGTGTATGATCAATAAAGGATCTACTCCTTCCAGTGAAGGAAGAGAATGTTCAAAGCTGATCCACTTATGCTAGTTCAGGAATCTCTGGCCAGAGTGAATGAAATTAGAAAGGAGTTTCTAATTTACATAGAACTGAGCATAGTGAATGGGAAAGCAAATGATTAAATTATATAGGCTTGACACAAGATCCATGCCTTGTATTTAATCAGGACATTGGAGGGTAGAAGGAGTTGATTATACGGTAACTATTCACTGACAGGTTCTTGGTATTCTAAGCAGTGAATTCATATTATCCGGATAGTCGTGATATGTTGAGAAGCATCACTCACGATGTAGAATAAATATAATTAATCAGTTAATTATATTTAGTGAATTTTAATATTCATATAAATAATTAATAAAAGTTTATTATTATTTATTTCTACTACCGGCATAATATTGAACCTACAGGGTCACACCATAAAAGAATATTTTCTTTGATGAAAAATGAGAGAGAGAATTATTTTCTAAATAGTTAAGAAAAAGAAATAATGATTAAAATAGTTTTAATTATTATTAAAGCATTTTATGAAGATAAAATATGGGGGTTAATATATATAAAGATATATTATAAAACCCTAGGAGAGTCCTATAAATAGAATGAGATGGATGGCTCATTTAGATTAACACACATAATTTTGGTTTTGTGAAAACCCTAGCCTCCATCTTCTTCTTCTTCTCTCTCTCTCTCCCAAAAACTCCATTTTTATAAAAGCTCAGTTTTATAAAAAGGTTCATCGAAGAGGATCATTCTTGGTGGATACCGGTAGAGTGCTTCACACACTGAGGAGCAACTGCTAGCACTCCAATTTTATAAAGCTTTGATTCACGAAGTATGATTTCGATTCCTCAGTTTTTTCCCTTTTATACGTTTTTCTATATGTGCGGTATATGGTTTTACGGAATAAATTATTATTTCACGCTTCCGCTCATCCGTAAATTCCTTCATTGGTATCAGAGCTAGGTTCTGCATATAGAGATTCATATAAAAAATTACAGATTTTTTAATGAATGTATGGATTTATTATGATTTTTGCAAGTTTATTTGGATTTAATTATGAATTAATTCGAAATAATTTTTGCATTATATTTTGACTACTGATCTGGGTTCTACAAGTGTTGTAGATTGTCTAGGTATTTTTTTCATAATTTTGTGATGTGTAGATTATTTGTTATGAATTTTTTAAAATTATTTTAATTAAAAATTCATGAAATAATTATGCATGTGAATAATTATGATTAAAATTTGCACAAAGACCCATGGCTGATTTGGTATTTTTCTGCTACTCCCTGATTTAAGAAATCATATTATTTTGATTTTTATTAATTTATTAATTAAATTGTTATTTCACGCTTCCGCTCATTTGTAAATTCCTTCAATTGCATGAAATAATATTAATGAATTGTGTGGACAAGAATTGGCCACCTGTCCATTGAATTTTGAAAGACTACAAATCAAATTGAATGAATGTTCATTCAGTTAGTTATCTTCTCCAGCAACACATTTTTGTTTACGAGAGCTCCATTAAAGCTTCACATTTATTATCCTTGTAAATATATTGTTATGCTGCTGAATTTATTGTAGATAATCAATACATTGATTAGATTGTAGCAACCTCAAGGTTTATATTAATAAAACAATATATTCCTCGTATTGTTTTGTGTTATTTTTGATTCCGTACTTTTAACGAAGAACTTGAAACGAATCGAAAAAGATTGTAGGTATCGTATTCAATCCCCCTTCTACGATACTTTGGGACTAACAGTGGTCCTAGAAAATAAATGAATTAATATTATTCAAAATATTTTAATTTATGAGCCACATAATTCTTATATAACAATTTAGTTAAAGCTTAAACATATTATTAATTACTTTTTATTTCAGACATATATTTGTTAAGACATATATCTGTCGGAACAAGAATACATTTATTGACTTGGTAGTTAGGCTGTTCATCCATGTCTCTGTGCTTTCACATATATGCTCAAATTCGTGCTAATACTCTCAAATCTATGCTCAAATTCGTGCTCATACCCTCAGGTCCCCAAATCTAGACATCAAATCCATGTCACATCAAGAATCCAAGACATCAAGAACTCGGGTTTTAAATTTCTTTTCACACTTGAACATGTAAGTACAGTCTTTTATGAACTCGGTTGTATATGTACTCTCTTTTGAATTTATTTTGATGAATTCATTTTTTTTGTGATTCTGAACTAGGGTTCATATTGATTTGGGGGAAATATAAAGACTTCACAATTTGTTTTTATGAAGCTATAAGGACATGTAAGTACTTTAATTTACGAATTTGGGTTATATAAGTCCTCTGTTTTGAATTCATTTTGATGTTTTTTTTACTTCAATTAGGATTCAGTTATAAAGATTTGAGGGAAATATAAAGATTTCACAATTTAGTCTGAATTTGAGGTTCTATTCAGACTTTTAAAAGATGGATAGATCATGGTTAAAAGCGGATAGAAGAACAAAATAATTCAAAAAAAGGGTGGAAGATTTGTTAATATTGGCATTTGCGAATGGGTATAATGCAGAAAAAATCAGTTGTCCATGTGTAAACTGCGCACATAGTAAATCATGGAGAGCGCAAATAGTTAAAACCATCCTTTTCAAAATGGTATTGATCAAACTTATACACGTTGAACATGGCACGGGGAGAATAATTCCGTAGAAAGTTCTGATAAAACCGACACTTTAGGATCTATCAATCAAGGCACCTCAGGAATGGGTGAACGTGACGAGGACGACGAAAATGATATGTCTTCTGATGAAAGTTCTGACGAAACCGACACTTCTGATTTCATCAACCATGTTAAAGGTGAACATCAACCTCTTTATCATGGATGTGAGAGGTACACTAAGATGAAAGCTATGGTCTAGTTATACAACTTGAAAGTGAAGCATGGTATGTCTGATTCATGCTTCAGTGATATTCTATTATTACTTGGCTCTTTACTTCCGGAAGGCAACGACATCCCTTTTTCCTTCAATGAAGCAAAAAAAACCTTATATGCATTAGGAATGGGGTACGAAAAGATACACGCATGTCCGAATAATTGTCTCTTATACCGTGGTGATTTAGATGAAGAACAAACTACTTGTCGCGTATGTAAGGCCTCTAGATGGAAATTGAACAAAAAAGGAGATGAACTTGAAGAGGTCCCTGCTAAAGTTCTATGGTATTTCCCGCCGATACCAAGATTACGAAATTTATTCAATTTACCTCACATTGCAAAGGACATGACGTGGCATGACACCGAGCGACAAAAGGATGGTAAAATGAGGCATCCGGTTTTTCCCCTTTTATGGGATTTTCCGCATCATCAATATATTGTTCGTGTTCATTTAATTTTTGCACATATTAATTACATTTCGTTTTATAATTTTGCCATGATTAAATCTATTTTACTTACCTTTAACCCATAAATTTTGATAAAAACAGTAGAAGAGATTGTAATTATGCCCATACATCAGCCAAAATCTTTAATATTGATGTTTATATCAGGCAAGCTTCCATCTGGAAGTGGTTCAAGCCAACTCGTGAGAACAGCTAAAATTCCTGTTGGAATAATCTTAAATTTAGTTATTAATTATTTATTTATTTAATTATTAGATATTTTAGATATTTAGCAATAGATTAATTATTAGAGAAAAATATTATTTTAGAATTGTTTAGTAGTGGGGTAGTGGAGTAAATTATGGACATGTAATTTACCCATTAATTAGTAGTGGTTAGTTTGGGTAGTAGTTAGTTTTAATATGTTTGTAAAGCCTATATAATGACTAGTTTATTGAGTTTTAAAACAAGAAATATAGCACTACAAGCTCTCTGCAAAAAAAAAATGTAGGTGTCTTTTTTCTCTAAGGTTTTATAACAATTCAATGATCTTAAAACTCAGCCCAGAAAATATAAAATTGAATAAAAAACGTCATCATTATGGTTATATATTGCATCTGAAAAGTGTTTGTGTTGTGAATTGGATGAAGAACTCAATTATCTGCGTTTATTTTAAATGCCAAAGTCCAAAAAGTAATTGAAATGTAAATAATTAAAAGATGATCGAAAATAAGAAATAATTTACAATAAATTATGAAAATTAAGTTATAATAAGTGATGAGTAATCTGGTTTTTGTGAAAAAAAGAAGAGAAAAGAATTAACTAAACATTTCAATCGGGAAAAGCTCATAAAAAGTACTCTCCCCTTTTTGAATTATAAGTATTGCCCATATCTGCAAGGGACTTGTGAGTTGTGGTATTTTTTTACTAGACACTGGGCATAGACTTTTTTAAAGGGTCGGAGCAACAGATGAGGAAGATTTATGGAGGTATGGGGTAATCCATAATTATGGGGACTCAAAATCAGTTGGGTTATGGGTTTTAGTCGTCCATATCGACCATATTTCACTTCCTACTTGGCTCAATATTTTAGAATATTCACTCCATACTAACCCTGGATTTCATACTTTTGTGACCTATATTTTCTTAGTGGTGATGTAGGGCAAGTGTCATTTTGAATATCAAATTATATTGTGGACAACTTGTCAATAAATCTAGCTTAAAAAAACTCTATAAATTAAGACTATCTCTCGTTCAGTTCTTCACATTCAAATTAACACTTTTACTCATTCTTGCAATGACTTGTTATAACAACTCCGCCAAGTTCTTCATTGTTGTATCAACCCTGGTAGCACTATTTGCGTCATTGACTTCAGGCCATACAGGGGAAGTGCAACCTGCAGCAGTTACAGGTCTACTTAGGATAGTGCAGATCCGATTTAGTGGCCTACTGGTCTGTGCACCTAATGGAAACCCTCCACCAAGCGGTGGCCTCCCAGGTGTTGCCGGAGCTGTTCTTAGTGGCTCCTGCAACGGTGCTACTGGCAACCTTGGCATGGCCATAACAGATATCAATGGATTTTATAGCGGTATACTTACCCTTGCAGATGGTCTTTTGTTTGATCCGAGTCAAGGAGTGCCATGTTTTCTTACCGTGCAACTTCCACTCGTTGGAACTACTTGTCAGGTATTTCCTCCCACAGGAACCCTGCGAGCACCTCTTCAGTTAGTTAGCGTCATTACCAATCTAGTTGGTGGTATTGTTCTCGTTGCCAACGCTGGGCCGTATCAGTATGTGGCCTAGTTTCTCTCCAGGTCTCCCTGATCATGCATGCCAAACTCTATGTATAAGTTGATTCTATCTCCGTTTGTAAAATAATTATCTGCATGCTTATGCTTTTACTGCATGCATGCGGGCAAGTCTTTTCGTGCTTTAAAATGGAGCATGTAATGTTGTGTTTATTGTAATTTTATATTTATAATGAAGGGAGTTAAAAAAGAATATTAAAACCATGTTAGAAGTTAATTAAGTAATATATATAGAGACTAAAAATGAGAGCAATATACATGAATACCGGGAGATACCGTTCATTTATATACATTTTTCTTTTGGATGTCCCATTCAATTAAAAATTTAATGATATAAAATCTTGCTCCCACTATACTCTCTTTATTCATTAAATATTAATTTATCTCACCACTTTATCCAATTTTATACCTTTTCTCACCAAATTATATTTGGTGTGCTAGGTGTCCAAACCATTTGTATACAAATGGATGAGACTGAGGGAACAAAGTTTTATTTGTGAAGCTAATAAATCATATTTGCATCCAATAGGATAAAAAAATATGGGTACTTTAACAAATAATCGAAACAAATTATATTCTTATATATATACCCTATTATATTAAAAATAAAAATTAAAAGTTAGGTTGCTGGTCATTGATAACTTAATTGATAACTTAATTCATAGCCGTCAGAACAAATCGACGAGAACAATTAAATTTAGTTTTAAAAATTAGTATTATTTAAAATGTATAAGTTTCGAATTCTGCCACCAACATATTAAAATAAATTATAATTTACAACACTACTAGAAAATGGGGTTAAATTCAACCGGTTAAATTCAACCGGTTAAATTCAACCGAACCTAAACTCAACCGTATATGGTTGAATTTGAATTCAACATTGTTAGACCTTTGACCTGCGCTCAAATTCAACCGAACAAATTCAACCGTCGCTAAATTCAACCGACTAAATTCAACCGGTTTTCAATTCAACCAGAACCCGTTGAATTTAGTATTCCCAATTTTTCCCTGAGCGGGAAATTTCCCCCCCAAAAGTTAAATTCAACTGAATAAATTCAAGTGCTTTATAGTCAACCAAAACCGGTTGAATTTAGAATAGCCAATTTTTGGATGAGCGGGAAAGTTCCCTCCAAAAATAAATTCAACCGGATAAATCAACGGAAATCTTATTCAACGATTTCCGGTTGAATTTAGTATGAACACTTTTTTGTTTGCGGGAAAGTTCCCACCAAAATGAATAAATTCAGCGGATTTTAATTCAACCGTATCTGGTTGGATATACCCGCTGTTCTTTTTCAACCGTATCTGGTTGAATATACCCGCTGTTCATTTTCAACCATTTCCTGTTGTATTTGGGTAACACATTTAGAAACCCTACTGTCAGTATCCTTTCTTTCCAGTAGCCTCTTTTTTCTTCTTTCACCATTTTTCCTATCTCCTTTAATTTCTTAATCTTCAATTTTAAAAGCATTCATGTCCAAGTAAGTATTCTTTCACATTTTTCATATATATACTTGTAATTCTTGTATTCATATATGTCAATTGTGTTAATATTGTTAATTTTTTTATATGTCAATTGTGTTAATATTGTCAATTGTGGCTAAATTAGTGTGATTATTACTTATTTTTAGTATGTTAAGATAATCATAAGACATTGAGTTATATAATGATTGTATCAATCATACCAATGAAATATTAATTTAATTAAGTTGTTTATTGATGTTAGTTCTTGTCTATAATAACTAATTAATCAAAATATGATAATTGTAGATGGCATCCGATCGAAGTTGGATGCATCGTAGGTTTGATGCAAGGAATAATATAACCGAGGAGTACAAACATGGTGTACAAAATTTCATCAATTTTGCTATGAAAAGGGAAGTTGATTCAATGGGGAGGATAAGATGTCCATGTAATGAGTGTGGAAATACATGGCGTAAATTACCCGACAATGTAACTTATGATTTGTATTGACATGGCATTATGGAGTCATATACTAAATGGGTTTTTCATGGCGAAAAGCGTAGGTCCGGGGTTGAAGCCGGGACTAATTTGGGTAATAATGATCCTAGAGATGATGATATGTATGATGCACGTGAAATGCTTCAAGACTTTGCGGATGCACATGAAAATTTCGGGAATGGTGAAGAGGAACCGACTGCAACAGCAAAATTTTTTTATGAGATGTTAGACGGTGCTTCTGAACCTCTTTATCCAAATTGTCCAAGTTCTACCACTTTGTCATTCGTAAATAGGTTGTTATATTTCAAGAACAAGCATGGTTGTAGTAACAAGGGCTTTGATGAGTTACTTGAACTTATTGGGTCAGTATTGCCGGAGAAACACAATCTACCTGAGACATATTATGATGTGAAAAAGATGATAAGTGGTTTGAATATGGGATATGAAAAGATTGATGCTTGCGAGAATGATTGCATGTTATTTTACAAGGAAAATAGTAAAAAGACATGTTGTGCCATATGTCACAAAGGTCGATATATGGACCGAAAGGATAACCAAAAGAAGCTGATTCCAAGAAAGATCTTGCGATACTTTCCACTTATACCGAGACTACAACGTTTGTACATGTCTGAGCAAACTGCTAAGTGTATGACGTGGCACCATGATAGGGTCATAGTTGATGGTCAGTTATCTCACCCGACAGATGGAGATGAATGGAAAACATTTGATGTTAGATTTTCGAGATTTGCAAAAGAGGCACGAAATATTAGACTTGGCCTTTCTAGTGATGGATTTGACCCATTTCGTGATCCACTTGCCAGGGATTATTCCGTATGGCCCGTTGTGGTGGTTGTTTACAACCTTCCACCATCTATGTGCATGAAAGCTCCATATATGTTCATGCCTCTCATTGTTCCCGGTCCTAGTGATCCTACAAAAGACCTACATATTTACCTCCGACCGTTAATTGATGAATTGAAGCTATTATGGCATACAGGAGTGGAAACATATGATAGGTCATCACGCACAAATTTTCAGATGAGGGCTGCACTAATGTGGACTATTAGCGACTTTCCAGCACTTGCGATGTTAAGTGGATGGTCGACTAAAGGTAAGTTGTCTTGTCATGTATGTAGTGGTGATATCAAAGGCTTTCAGCTGAGGAATGGTGGTAAGCCTTCTTTCTTTGGCACTGCTCGATATTTTTTGGAACCGGGTGATCCATTGAGGAGTAGCACAAAGTTTGGAAAGAAAGAGGTTCGTTCTGTCACAGCTCGACATTCAGGTGGAAGGGCAAAGACTGTATGTGATCTTATACAATTTCCTCCTCCAGGAAAGTTAACAAAAAGAAGACCTCGGGACTATGGTGTTACTCATAATTGGACTCATTATTCTCCATTTTTTGAGCTCCCGTATTGGGAGACACTTGATCTTCGGCACAATATTGATGTCATGCATACTGAAAAGAATGTTTTTGAAAACATTTTCTACACGATGTTAGCTGACAAGAACAAGACCAAAGATAACTTAAAATCAAGGTATGATTGTGAGGAACTTGGTATTCGACATGAGTTGTGGGTTCAAGATGGAGACATAATGCCACATGCTCCATATGCGCTCTTGAGGGAACAAGTTGATAATTTGTTTGAGTGGATTTCAACACTTAAACTTCCAGATGGTTACGTTTCAAATATATCTAGGTGTGTGAATTTTGAAAAACATACTATTCGTGGTATGAAATCGCATGATTGTCATATTTTCATGCAAAAATTATTGCCTATTGTTTGTCGTGACTTATTACCGAGGCAAGTGGCTGATGCCATTATTGAATTGTCTAACTTCTTCCAAAATTTGTGCTCATCTACCTTGAAATACTCAGATTTGTTAAAAATGGAGAAAGATATTGTGAGGATAATGTCTAAGTTTGAAACCATCTTTACTCCCGGTTTTTTTGACCCGATGGAGCACTTGCCACTACATTTGGCCACCGAGTGTAAGTTGGGTGGCCCTGTTACATATCGATGGATGTACCCTTTTGAAAGATTTTTACATGGATTGAAGATGAAAGTTAGAAACAAAGCACATCCGGAGGGGTCAATGGCTGAACGCTATATTGAGGAGGAATGTGTGCACTTTTGTTCTCTATATTTTGAATCCAAAGTTGAAATAATGCACAATCGATTGCGTCATTACGAGGCACCCAAAACGTGTAATGATCCTAACTTGTTAGAAGTTTACACGTATCCGGTGAAACCCATTGTAAGAAAAGGGCATAGAATCTTGACGGCCGATGAAGATAGACTCATCAAATATTATGTTCTTATCAACACACCGGAGGTTGCAAAGTACTTGGGGTAAGGTCTTTAACAAATCTATGATATTTTTTACTTTGATTTATTTTATTGTAATGATTGTTATTTGTTTTTAGTGAATTTAACAAGTTGGTACATAGAAAATACCCAGAGTTTGATGATGCAGCAAAAGAAAGATTTCAAAAAGATCGATTCACAAATTGGTTTGAAAGAAGGGTATGTGTCTAAACACATACATATAAATGTTTCTTATTGTCCTCAAATATTATAATTATAATGCACTTATAAATATATATAAATTTTTAGGTAGCGGATGATCCACAACTCAAAAATATTTTTAAGGATTTAATAAAAGGTCCGATGCGAGATGTGGATATTTACAATGGTTGCCACTGTAATGGTTACAAATTTGGTTGTGCAAATTCTAATGAACGCACTTCACCAAATTCGGGTGTGCTTGTCATTGGTAAGAAATATATGGTACTTAATTATTTCGTATCTATTGTTCTCTCTTTCGTTATATTAATGCATTGCTTGTACCTAAGAAATTTACTCATTTATATGTAGGATCTTCATATAAGGGGAGTTTTGAAAATAATTATGGTCGACTCGAAGAAATACTTGAGCTTCATTACCGTAATGGGCATAAAGTTATATTATTTAAATGTCATTGGTTTGATCATACAAAGCATGTCAAGGTGGATAGAAATAGGATGACAACGGTGGATGTTCGATCAACATTAAATGCGGAAGATGTGTTCGTGTTAGCTAGTTAAGCTCATCAAGTGTATTATGCGAGGAATATTTCTAATCCAAAGTCACCATGGTACACCATTTTAACAACAAGGAGTCGTTTTGTTAATGAAGAAGTGAAATCTAAATGTACTTTACATCAAGTGAAGATGCCTTGCAAAATGAGGTTTCAAATGCTTCATCATCTCGTGTCGAGCCCGTAATGATTCATGATCCTTCAAATTTTTTTATTGATCTGAGATTTGTTGAAAATGACAATTCTACGGATGAGTACAACGAAGAACAAAATCAAGATGAAGACATGATTATTGATGAAGAAAGTGAAAGCGAGGAAGATGACATGGCTTAATTTAAAATTTTAGTGATTTTACAAAAAATATGTTTAAGTTGAAAATTATTGTAATGGTCGTGTTTAATTTTTCAATTGTAATATTGATTTGTATTAGACATTAAATTTTAAATGTTAGATAAATATATATTAGCCTTCAATTTATTATTGTTGCAAAAGCAGGGCTCAGGTTCCAGTAGCTACTGGAGGAGGTAAGAAGTGGTGTATTAAACCAACCGGTTTTAATTGATTTTAACTCCTAAAATCAACCATTTTCGATTGCATTTACCCGTGTCGGGTCATATCTTCACAACTGAAATAAAATATTTTCTCTCACAAACCCTTTCTTGTGTAACTCTCTCTGGAAGCCGCCTCCAAAATCGAGAATGGCACTCTCCTCCCAAGTCCTCCCCAAAAACACAAACCACTCCGCCTACACCTTACAACACACCAACCACTCCGCCTCCACCTCCCAAGTCCTCGCCGTCGTCACTCTCCTCCCTGTCAGCGGAACCCTACTTTTCCTCGCCGGAACAACCCTAATCGGAACCCTAATAGGCCTTACTGCTCTCACTATTGGGCTTGTTGTCACTGGATTTCTCGGATTCAGGGCTTTTGGGATGATGGGGCTTTCATTGCTTTCTCCACAGGTATAAATTTTATGGGAAGAGTACATTCAAATAGCATCACACATGACTTCTCCTCTTTGTCAGCGTTATAAAAAGATTATTATTGAGGTAATAATATAAATTATTATTATTATTAAGCTATCTAGACATGACTGTTTTTCCAATTAATCTCATTTATCTGATATATCTGCACCTGACTGTTTTTCCATTAGTATTGTGCCAAAAATTACATTTCAGTCTTTATATTATGCTAATATAAAAATCCAAACTATTATTGTAGTCTGCTTTAGGCTTAAAGAACCGACCTACAGATTACCTGTAGTTTGGCTTTAATAGTAAAATATAGATATAGATTTAATAGTAAGATATAGATTTAGATTCTTTTAAATGATTAAAAAGTTGTGTGTATATTGTTTTGGCAGTGTAGTCTAATCAGATTTTTATTCTTAACCACAGGATACGCGCTTAGATCATATGGAGGTGGACGAAGATGACAATGATGTTCATATAGACGACCTGGAATATCGCTTCCCACTTTAGCTGAAGATCCTAGCTTACGATTATTTTGCCTAAGAACTTTTCTAATTTTGCATGTGTTAGTTTGATCTCAAACTTTAAAATTTGGCCTATGTTTTATGATATCAAGTTACATATTTTGTATTAGGTATGAAAACATTGAACTAATGCGTGTTTATGTATGCATTTCAGTTTGGTTTCTCTAATTTTTTGTTTTATTTTTTATTAATAGTTATATATCTAAAGAATTGTACGAGAGGCAGCTTATTCAAAAATTATTTTACAATATTGTATTTTAAAATTCAACTGTTAATGGTTGAAAATAATACTAATTGCCCATTAAATTCAACAAGAGATGGTTGTATCTAATAGACATAATCAAAATTAATCAACCACTTTCGGTTATTTATGAAATCTATATTCAACAAAATTTGGTTGAAATTAATATATAAAAAAAATGGACTAGCTTACGAATCAACCAAAACCGGTTGGTTTTAAAAAAATAAATTCAACTTTTTTCGGTTGTTTTTAGAAATTTTGGCAGGAATTTTTTTTTTTGGTGAAAATCAAATTCAAATTTTAATTTTTTTTTGAAATGTGTAAAGTTAATTTCAACTGAAAGTGGTTGAAAATAGTGTCAGCGAACTCAACCGAAAATGGTTGAATATAATCATAAATTCAACCGGAATGCTAATTTCAACGGCCTTATTTACAACCGATTGGCTGCGGTTGAATTTAGTATAAATTCAACCGGATCCGGTTGGTTTTATGCTAAATTCAACCGAATACTGTCGGTTGAATTTAGCCGCTTTTGTTGTAGTGAAAAAAAATTATACTAAATTTGGTCATATACCCATTGACTTTGTATAAATAAAAATAGATAATTAAAAATATATCTTATTAGAATAAGTATAATTATAATATAATTATAAATAGAAAATATTTATATTGTGCTACTATTATTCAAATACCAATTACCATACAATATTTTAATACAATCTTACACAAAAAATGATTAAAATTTTTACAAAGAATAAATATAAATAGATTACGTTATCCTTATATTATTCAAATACTAAAATATAATATAATGATATATAACATTATCAAATTTTCATATTTAACGTATTTATTGTCTTCTTTGTATCTTTGTTTTCAACGCATCTATTTCATTGCTTCACGATTCTTCCCAGAATTCCTCTTTGGTTTGAGAAAATCTCTTTTAAATATCCATCATCATTGTCATTTGTCGTCATCCTTTTCAATCGAGATACAGTAAACGATTATTGGTTCGCTAGTGTTTTCACTCAACAAAAAATCATTTGGCATCTATATATAGTCGAGTTCTTTTCCTTTTTCTCACACCACTGATTCTAGTTCTATTAAATTTTAATTTATATGACACTTTTGAAGATAACCTAAACTAATGATAAATATGCTATGAAAGTTATTCTTTCTTGGTTAAATTAATTTATTAATTAATTATATAGATTGGTCAAAAATTACAATATCTTTAACAAATTAGTAATATATTTATATCATATTCTAATTTTAACATTATGCTAGTTTATCTATAACTAGTATACAAATGATAAATGTGATTTTTTTTATTTATCTATTATTTATTTTATTTTTTTTAAAAAAAATACTCAGTATAAAGTTCAATATCATATTTAATGAACAAAATATAAGTGGTTGGTAGTGTATATTCTTGTCACCTCTCGAGTCTACAAGCTTTGGTGTGATGAACAAGTTGAGAGCATAAGTGCACGCTTAACAACTTGCAACATTTGTGATGATAAAGACTATATAGAATATACAACTCGGTGGACGTATCTAAAAAACTCTATAAATTAGGGTTCCCCCACATGCAACTCTCCCCATTCAAATTACAACACACACATATTGCATACAGACATCTCATAAATTCTTTCGAAATGCCTTGTTGTGATTCAACCAAGTCCATGAATATTGTTCATGTAACAGCCCTGGTATTGTTATTTGCATCATTGCCTCTAGGACATGCTGTGCTGCAGCCAGTTACGAATCTAATTAATGTAACTCAAGTCAATATTACCGGCCGACTTGTCTGCACCTCCACTGGAAACGCTCCAACAAGCGGCAGCGCTCTGGGGGCTGCAGGAGTGCTTCTTGGTGGCGCGTGCAGCGGTTCTAGTGGAAACATCAACACGATCTTAACAGATCCGAATGGATTCATTTTCGGTATATATTCTCTTGCAGGTGGTATTTTGTTGAATACAACTCAAGGATTACCGTGCTTTCTCAGCTTGCAGCTTCCTTTAAACGGAACCTCTTGTCAAGTGTTTCCCCCCACGGGAATCCTGACAGCACCTCTTCAGTTAGTTGGTGTGGTTCTTAATGCTGCTGGTCAGCTGATTGCCACAGCCACCGTTGGGCAGTTTGTGCATGTGCTTTAGCTTCTCAGGCCAAGTTTATATATAAATTTATTCTCCATGTAAAATAACTATATGAGTATATGCATGAAAGTCGTTTGGTGCATTAATATATGCACTTCTAATT
Organism: Apium graveolens; assembly: GCF_009905375.1. Classification (NCBI taxonomy): domain Eukaryota; kingdom Viridiplantae; phylum Streptophyta; class Magnoliopsida; order Apiales; family Apiaceae; genus Apium; species Apium graveolens. Next base: position 33,410,704 of record NC_133652.1, read on the forward strand.
TCACTTTTATAATCAAAGGAAATAAGGAGAATTAATTAATATCCATGTGATAAAACAAACAAAATTCACTGGCTAATTATGACCTGTCTGACTTGATCGGTTTGAGTTAAATAATCCCAGTATAGAATAGATATAATTTGAACTAGTGTCTGTGACTTAATTATTGAATTTTGGTGGATTTAGAGCAACTATATAATGATCGACATAATTTAATATTCAAATTCTGGCATCAGTATTAACATTTATTTTGATAACATTAAATCACACAATCAAATCAACAATAATTTCAAAAATATTAGCTATTTAGTACATATCTAAGTTTTTGGAAATAGGGAAAATGACATCTTTATTGATCTAGGATGTCACAAACATCACTGTTAGGTCATTATGTACTTGTCTAGCTCACAAAGCGCAACCATGATCCAATATATCCACTCAGTTAGAAAAATTTAGCTATTTAATATACATTACATTATATCAATATGGCGTATTATTATAATTTACTAGATTAATTTACTAGATTAAAACCAGTGTCACGACTGCATAGATCTTTTTTAATATTACATAATTTAAAAAAAAACTTGAATTCAATTCTTAATTTTGTTCATTTAAAATTTTAAATGATATGATTTCATAATAATTATATAAGTAAACATATATCATAACATTTTAGAACATTTAAACTTATTTAAAGTAATAACATTGGTAAGGGGGAAATATTATTATAATGAAATTATTATTTTATTGAAGGTAAAAATATAATGTCTCCATTATATTCGGAACATAAAAAATATTATTTTAGCATGTGATTACTTAATCGATTAATTATAACTTTATAAAAGATATTTGAAAAAGACAATATTAGTGATTGAACGATATAGTTTTATGTATAATTCTAAGTGTATTTAAAAAAAATATTTATGTTTTAAATAGAATTTGATTTTTTATTTCATATGAATAGGATACGAATTATATTTAGTCTAATTTTAATTTGATTTATCTTGGACAATGATTTACATTATTTTATTTTTGCCCGATGCCCAATACCGACCAAATCAAACTAATTATTATTAGTTTAATTTTAATTTTTTTAAAGTCCGGATCAAAAATATAATTTTATCTTAGACCGAATAATTAGTATATATGTTTTTTGTTGGTCTAATTGTATTTTTTTTAGTTTGTGTCAGTCTGAATCAATTTTATAATGTATTTTTTTATCCTGGATAAATAAAATATATTATTTTGTTTATCTAAGTTCATTAATAAATTGTTTTTGGGAGAATTGATAGTATTATTATATTATCTTAATCCGAGTCACATTATATCAGATATTTAGTTTGTTTAAATTTAATTTATCCTGAAGTAACAAATTAGAATGATATAGGACTCGATATTAATTAAAATTTAAATTGGTAGAAGAAGTTGAAATTAATATAGATTATAGTGATATAGGGTTGGATATAAAATAAAATTGAAGTTGGTAAAGTAATAGAAGAAGTTGACTTCAATATCAATTAGAATTAGAATTGATTGACCTAATAATTAAAATTAGAATAATTAAATAAGGGTAACGACCGACAACCACCAAACTTTTAATGTTTAATATAGTATAAACTTGTAATAAGTAATTAAGTGAACAATAATTAAATAGAATAACATGTACATAGATATAATTAGTTGTATTTGATTGATTAGGTGGTTTGACATCTTAAAAAATTATGTATAATCCGGGATGACATAAAAAACTATTATTTTTTTATTTATAATAGCATGGTCAACAGTGGCAAATGAAATGTTGAACAAACGGAAGAAAAATTGAAAAGAGAAGTCAAAAATGAAAAGAATCCATTTTTATGCTAAATTATATTATATGGATCTTTTAAGAATTTAATCTGGATTTTTTTATACATTGATCACAATAGTTGAATCTAAAATAAATGAATTTTAACAAATTGATTATAGGAATCTTTTAACGAATTGATCATATGGATTTTTAAGCATTTAATATGAATCTTTTAACAAATTCATCATAATAGATCTAAAATAAAAAAAAATTATATAACCAACTATAAATACTTATTCTATATTGAATAAAATATCCTACCATTACAATAATTTAAACCAAAAAGAAGTAAGTATCCAAAACTAATAGAATAATAATGCGAAATTCGTAATTAATTTTATTATTCAAATTCTAGATAATATTTGCTGAACAAAATTTTAAAACCGTCATTTAATTACATATTATTTTGTGAACTTTGTGTGGGTAGTAAAATTGACAAAATCTAATTTATAGAACTCAAGATAGAGCTGAATAAAATCAAACAAAACTGGGTAAAGGTTTTAATTTGTTTGAACTTTAATTTGATTTTTTTAACTATTTCAAATTAATAAATATTTTTTAAATAAAAAATAAAATATAAGTGCACTCGATGCTGAAACATAAAAAAAATCGATTAGTCGATACCATATTTGGGTTTATATAATACATGAGATTACTTTTGTGTCTATATAAAATTCAAAAACTAAGAATAATCAATTGATTTTGGTCCTATGATGAATTTTGGGCTAAAACAAAATAATTACTATTAAAAAATTATATTATTGAACTATTAATTCGATATAATAGCCTGAGATTAAAACAAAATAATATATATTATTCATTGAGCCTAAAAATTTATAGAACTAATTCACGATAAAATAAAATTAAATCCAAAGTAAATTTGATCACGTAAAACAAAATAATATATACTACTTATCTGGGTTAAACAAAAGTATATATTTACTCGTCTTTAAACAAATTAAAATTAAACTAAATATAATTAATTGAATTTGGTGAGTATAACGGATCTAGAGATAAAAAATTCAAAAAAAATTTGTATGTGATTCTTATACTATTGAACTGTGATAAAATTTATAGTTTAAATGAAAAAAGTCGTAAACATATATATAAATAACAATAATACTATATATTTCAATTAATAATATTATTTTTTCCAAATTCAAAAACCTATAGATACCTGTAAAAAGGACCTCTAAATAAAAATATCAAGGTATATCCTCATTATATTATATTCTTTATTTATAATAAGGGGACTTTTTATCGAAAAATTTGATTCAAAATAATCTCACTATTGATGTGATATAACTAAAAATAAACGATTAAGAATATATTTTATTAGAATAAGTATATTATTAATACCATCATAAATAGAAAATTATTATATTATTCTAATACTATTTAAAAATTAATTACCATTTTTAATATAATCTTAAATAAAATATGATAAGAGATTTAATCAATTATAATTATAAAATGATTATATTATTTTACTGATACCACAAAATTTAATTAAATATTATATTATATAAAGTTGTATTTCAATTACTCATCTATAAATTTTTCAAGCATATTTTTTACAACAAAAAAAATCTATAAAAAATAGAAATAAAATCAAAAATAGCAATATATATGCACATTAAAAAGTAAAAAAATGAAATTTCTATTATTGAAGATAAAAGTAAAAGAAAAAAAACGTTATTTAAAAAAAGAAAAATTAAAAAACTCTATAAGCTAGTTAAATTAAAGACGATCAGGGCAGGAGGATAGTATATTTAGCTGGTGAGGACAGATCGAGGAGAGGGACCAAATTGGCCCGGGTAGACACGTTGGGACTTGTTGGAGTTGAGAGGCTTTGATCTTTTCTCTCAATATACTGATAATAATTGTTAGTAATGTAAGATGAGGGTGCAGTCATGAAAAGATCTAACATGAGTATGAATTTGTTCTCTCTCTCTCTCTTTTTCTAAATCAATCGAGTCTTCTATTCATTTAAATTGCTATTAGGTCTGCATTTTTCTTCAAGCTAGCATATTATTTGGAATGTACATTCATACTTCAAGTCTATCATTTCATAAGTATTTAAAAAGACAAATCACGTATATGTATAACTAATCATCCATTTAATTTAATTGAATTTTTTTAAGATTTCGTCTCACACGAAATCTTGAATTTCTACCACTACTTCCTTTTAAAGTGTTTATTGGGAAAATTATTCACATTTACAAAAAACATATCTAAAATTCTGTTTTAGTATATACTAGCCATGCATAAATTGAATTTAATATTATATAATTTTTAAATTTAATTTGAATTTAAATTTTAAGCTATGAAATTTTAATAATATAACTTTTATTGAGTAAGAAATTAATTCAAAAATGCCATTTGTTGAAAATCATATATTTACATGTACAGTTGGAATATAAGTTAGTGATATTTAAGTTTTAAAAAATGATGTAATGATTTAAATGTATAATTTTATTAATATTTGCATTGTTTGCAAATAAAAATATGTTTATATTAGAAAAAAATATGTTTCAATTAGAAGGTAAATTTTAGCGTATACCATTTATGTTAGTACGTTGACAGACCAAATTCAAATAATTATATCCATAGTTTAATTATTTTTTTATTTTTATTTTGATTTATCAATATTCAGAGTTCAATTTTTTTTGTTAATTTCAATTTTGATTTATCATGAATCAATTGTATACTTTTTTAATAAAATGGTATAATATTGATTTATTTTAGTACAACGCTATTATTAGTGACTAAGAAATCATGTAAAATTTTTTTATATTATTAAAATGGTATGTATATTATAAAAATCAAAGAAACCATTAATTATATAAATCCATAAATTGTACACAAAAATCAACTATCAAACTTTAATAAATCTGGTCAAATTCCAGTTATGAGATTCTAAGTTTCCATTATACCAACCCAACATATTAAGTATACTTTACTTTTATTTTACCTGGGATCAATTTTTAATTTTGAATTTAATATTAGTTTTATCATAGAAAAATAATATAAAATATTTTTTTAGCCCCATGCAGGTCATATCTACTGGATCCAACTAATTATATTTAGTTTTTTATTAATTTTATTTTAACTTTAGGTGAATACTATTTTATTTTAAATCTACTAAAAGATATATTTGTTTTTTGTTTTTATCTCGGTTAATAATATATTTTTTTCGTCAAATTGGTAATATTTTTTATCTTGTTTAAGCATTAGACATCAAATCTTTGTTTTAGTTTCAGCCCTATAATACTTAATTTTTTTTACTTTTATTTAAACCCAGTTTAATATTATTTATTTTATACCAAATTAATTATATATTAATTTATTTTAAGTTGATAACATTATATCGACCAAATAATTTTTTTTTTAATTTTAATTTTTTTAATTTTGTCTCTTCCTAGTCGGTCCACTAATATAATATTTTTAGCAGGACAGCACTTAAGCTACAGCGGCTAGTAGCACCGAGTAAACCCAGCTCTCCGTGAAATTAGAATCTGTGAGCTGCGGACTCTTTATTATTCTGTTTTAGTCTACACTTGCAAATCCAACTTATTTTTTTCATTCTCTAATTTTTGGATTGTATATTTTTTTATGGTCAAATTTGATCATAAATCACATATACTAAAAATAATTATAAAAAAGAATAATTATATGTATATTTTAATTATTAAATTTTAAAAAGTTAATTAATAAATTCTATAGTTTTTCGAAATATACTAATTTTTAATTATTTTTGCAAAAAAAAAGTTAATAGTTTTTTAAAAAAAATTATTTTTCATTTTTTTGTAATTTTTTTTTCAACTTCATGCATTCATGCAAGCACATGTTTAAAATTAACTTCATGCATCCTTGCAAATTGTTGGAATAATCTTAAATTTAGTTATTAATTATTTGTTTATTTAATTATTAGATATTTAGCAATAGATTAATTACTAGAGAAAAATATTATTTTAGAATTGTTTAGTAGTGGGGTAGTGGAGTTATGGAGTAAATTATGGACATGTAATTTACCCATTAATTAGTAGTGGTTAGTTTTAGTAATAGTTAGTTTTAATATGTTTGTAAAGCCTATATAATGGCTAGTTTATCTTGAGTTTTAGGAGAGGAAAAGAAAACAAGAAATATAGCAGTAAATGTAGGTGTCTTTTTTTTTTCTAAGTTTTTTCCAACAGTGGCATCAGAGCTATATGTTCTAGGGCTTGTGAGACTCTTATAAAAATACATACATTTATATATATATATATATATATTAAGTATTTATCTGAGATTTCAAATGGCATTAAAAATTTCTTCATATATATTTAGTGAAATATCAAGATGAAATGGTACGTGGAAAAAGAAAAAGAATTGTTTAGTAGTGGGGTAGTGGAGTTATGGAGTAAATTATGGACATGTAATTTACCCATTAATTAGTAGTGGTTAGTTTTAGTAATAGTTAGTTTTAATATGTTTGTAAAGCCTATATAATGGCTAGTTTATCTTGAGTTTTAGAAGAAGAAAAGAAATAAGTAAAAATAGCAGTACAAGTTCAGTGCAAAATGTAGGTGTCTTTTTTTTCTCTAAGTTTTTTCCAACAGTGGTATCAGAGCTATATGTTCTAGGGCTTGTGAGACTCTTATAAAAATACATACATTTATATATATATATATATATATTAAGTATTTATCTGAGATTTCAAATGGCATTAAAAATTTCTCCATATATATTTAGTGAAATATCAAGATGAAATGGTACGTGGAAAAAGAAAAGAGAAGCAAGAATAAAAATGAAGGAGGAACATGAGCGGTGGAAATAATGAGAAAGATATCATGGCTCAAGAGGCCATGAAAGAAATTTTATTTTAGAGTTGTGGAGAGAAAGTGCTCCAAAGTGTTTTTGTAGAGAAAGTGCTCCAAAGTGTTTTTGATGAGATAGTGCATCAAAATTGATGGTGGTGAGAAGTGCATCACAGGCAAAGAGAAAGTGCTTCGTAAATTTAAGATTATGGGGGTGAATGTTGGAATAATCTTAAATTTAGTTATTAATTATTTGTTTATTTAATTATTAGATATTTAGCAATAGATTAATTACTAGAGAAAAATATTATTTTAGAATTGTTTAGTAGTGGGGTAGTGGAGTTATGGAGTAAATTATGGACATGTAATTTACCCATTAATTAGTAGTGGTTAGTTTTAGTAATAGTTAGTTTTAATATGTTTGTAAAGCCTATATAATGGCTAGTTTATCTTGAGTTTTAGAAGAAGAAAAGAAATAAGTAAAAATAGCAGTACAAGTTCAGTGCAAAATGTAGGTGTCTTTTTTTTCTCTAAGTTTTTTCCAACACAAATGAACATGAAAAACATTATATTTGATCATTTCTCTAAATTATCATCAAAAATCAATATTTAAATATAAAGTTTAAATATGGAAAATATATGTATATATACGCGTGAAAAAAAGAAAGGTGGTGGAAGGAGGCATGCATAGACTTTTTAAAGGGGACCAAAGAGTCTGATACTGATAGTATCACCACTCATCAACGGTGGGAAGCATAGACTTTATAAAAGGGTTGGACCATCATATAAGGGAGATAGAGGTATGGCCTAGGTGACCGATAATGGGACTTGAAATTATTTGGGTTATGGTTTTAAATCCCAGGTCATCCCCCATTAATTACTTGGGTTATGGTTTAATTACTTGTTTTTATATTATTTTAAAAATATTTACTCCATGATCACTCTGATTTTCATATTTTTGGTACCTGTATTCTGTTTATGCCTGGCAACTTGGTGTTAATGGATGACCGGACTTGTCAATAAATCTAGCTAAAAAAACTCTATAAATCAGGCCTCTCTCTATTTGTGTTCTTCACATTCAAATTACAACACAAACATAACTAACAACTGTCTCTTATTCTTGCAATGACTTATTATAACTCAGCCAAGTTAGTGTTTGTTGTATCAACCCTTGTAGCCTTATTTGCGCCATTGACATCAGGCAATGTGCTGCAACCAGCTGTAACAGGTCTCCTTAATATAACTGAGATCCGATTTAGCGGCCTACTGGCCTGCACACTTGATGGAAACCCTCCACCGAGCGGTGGCGTTGTTGGAGTTGTCGGAGCGTTACTTAGTGGCTCATGCAACGGTGGTAGTGGCAACATTGGCATGGCCCTAACAAATACTTCTGGATTTTTTAGCGGTATAGTTACCCTTGCAGAAGGTATATTATTTAATCCGAGTACTCAAGGAGTGCCATGTTTTTTCTCCGTGCAGCTTCCTATCGTTGGAACTACTTGTCAACTATTTCCTCCCACAGGAATCCTTCGAGCACCTCTTCAGTTAGTTAGCGTCATCACCAATCTGGTTGGTGGTCTTGTTCTCGTTGCCAATGCTGGGCCGTTTCAGCATGTGGCCTAGCTTCTCAGCCAGTTGTGCCTGACATGCCAAACGATCTATGTAACAATTGATTCTCCATATGTAAAATAATTATCTGCATGCGTGCTTCTGCTGCATGCATGTAAGTCGTTTCGTGCTTTAAAATGGAGCATGTACTGTCGTGTGTATGTAATTTTACTTCTCTTCTATATATAATAAAAAATGAAAAATAATTATCTGCATGCTACATGCATGTAAGTCATGCTTTAAAATGGAGAATGTACTGTCGTGTCTTTATATAATTTTACTTCTCTTCTATATATAATAAAAAATGTAAAATAAATATCTGCATGTGTGCTTCTGCTGCATGCATGGAAGTCGTAGGGGAGGAACTCCCGGTCTCCGCCAACTGCGGAATAACCTAAAATTTTAATATAAAATTTTATAATTTACTATCAAAAATTTTTTAGTCCCCCTAGATTTAAAAAAAAAAATTGAAATTGAGAATTGATTATACAAAATTTTATTGATTTTCTTAATTATTTCATTCAAAATAATATTGATTAGATGGAAAACATGGAATTTGTTCATTAATCTTAATAATTAATAAATAAACATATAAGATAAAGATAGTACAATTTGAAACGAAAAAAAAGATGCTTAAAACTAAAGTCTACAAACAGAACATACTTGCTCAGTTGTTCTGCTCCGGTCCTAAAACCCCCAATACACACTATACATATAAGTTACAAAATTACAATCCCTAATATCATCTCTCTTTATCTACTCTATCTTTGCATCTAATCTGTAAATATGAGTAAGAGAAAAGAGATTACATCATATTTTCAACCCAAGAAGAAGCAAATAACTACTTGTGAAGATGAAGAACCTTCTGCCGCCTCAATTGAGGTCACTGGAGATGAAGTTGAGCCTCTGATTTTTGGTGGGATAAACGGATTCTCCGAGCAAAATCCTCAAAATCCAGAGATTGTTAATGAAGGTATTGATTCTGAGAACACTGATGAAATTATTGATTTCAATTCGTTAATACGTGATCCTGGTTTGCGGAAAGAAATTGAGACTTATCATCCAAATAAAAAAGATTTAATTAGGAGAGCATACATAGATCTTGGCCCATATCAACATGTGCAAGTTTATCCCTTTTTTGGTCCAGAAAATCATCCCTGTCAATTTCAAAAGAGTTGGTTTGATAAATTTCTTTGGTTAGAGTACTCCCCAGAAAAAGATGCAGCATATTGTTTTTATTGTTTTTTTTTTGCTAAAAATCTATTAGGAAGGTGTGGCTCGAATACTTTTACTGTCAAGGGGTTTAACAGTTGGAGGAAAGTAAACAATGGAAAAGATTGTGCTTTTAGATGTCATGTTGGGAAAGGAGATGGTTCTAATTCAGCTCATAATTTTGCGGCTAAATGTTATTATAATCTTAAAAATCAGCCTTGTCACTTGGAGAAGATAGTGGAGAAACAAAGTGCAGAAGAGATCAAACGAAATCGAATGCGTCTTAAAACATCGATAGATGCAATCAAATGGTTGACATTCCAAGCTTGTGCATTCAGAGGACATGATGAAAGCTGTAACTCGAAGAATCAGGGTAATTTTAAGTGCATCACTAAATCCTAGGGATGGTTACAGGTCTTTCAACATAGAGAACATTTGCAAGTTAGCTGAAAAGTTTTATCCAAAAGATTTTTTGGGAGATGAAAAAATCCATCTACAGTGTGAACTACAACATTATGGGTTAGAATGTTCCGGTTCATCCAGATTACTGTCTACTCTTGGTGATTTATGTCATGGATTGGTAACCACAGGGAAAACTGACATGTATCCATTAGTTGATAGACTATTAAGGCTTGTCTTGACTCTTCCAGCATCTACTACAACATCTGAACGAGTTTTTTCTGCTATGAAAATTGTGAAAACAAGTCTTCGCAATCGAATGGAAGATGAATTTCTTAAGGATTATTTGATAGTGTATATTGAAAAGGAGATTGCGGAGATCATTTCTGCCGAGGAGATCATTGATTCTTTTTATTTGATCAAAGAAAGGCGTGCACATCTCAAATAAATCGGTATGTTTTCTACTTTTATTTATTTTGGTCCCCCCATGTTAGATTCCTGGTTCCGCCCCTAGAAGTCGTTTCGTGCTTTAAAATGGAGCATGTACTGTCGTGTGTTTATATAATTTTACTTCTCTTCTATATATAATAAAAAAATGTAAAATAATTATCTGCATGCGTGCTTTTGCTGCATGCATGTAAGTTTCGTGCTTTAAAATGGAGCATGTACTGTCGTGCGTTTATGTAATTTTACTTCTCTTCTATATATAATAAAAAATGTAAAATAATTATCAGTATGCGTGCTTTTCGTGCTTTAAAATGGAGCATGTACTGTCGTGTGTTTATGTAATTATACTCTTCTATATAGAATAAAAAATATAAAATAATTATGTGCATGCGTGCTTTTCGTGCTTTAAAATGGAGCATGTACTGTCGTGTGTTTATGTAATTATACTTTTCTTCTATATATAATAAAAAAAATGTGGCTTGTGTGAATCCAACCCAAGTTATTTCATTCACATATATAACCTCATACCACTGCACCATATTGTCACATGTATTTTTTATCGTACACATATTAGTGTGCAAAATGAATATTTTATTTAATTTTAAAGGTAATTACTTGAATTCCAAAAAGAAGGATCGTTAATTGAATATTTGAACAGTTAATTTTGAAGAACTTAATTCCAGATATAAAATTAGGCATAGTACATAAATGAATTATTATCTTATTTATTAATCATTTTTTAGTTTGAAAATATATCTTATATATTTTAACATATTTTTTATTATAAAAAGTAATTAAAATGCACATATTTTTTTTTAAATATTAAAAATAGAATCGCTTATATGTAAATAATCTATATGAGTATTACATATTTAGATAAGTTCGAATTATAATAAGTCAATGCATTTTAGTTTATTTCGAATTTGAAATCAAAACTTCCTCACATTTTACGTTTAGTAAATTTAAATTACAAGCTTGCCGAGAATATCTTATCAATAATGTGAAATATTTTAATATATTATCTTAATATAAATTAATGTATTTGAAGTCTTGATAGGATCAAGTCAATTGATTATTTGTATTAAAATTACTAAATTCACTGGTAGCGTAATTATTTTTGGAAATTGTCCCAATTTTAAAAATATCAAAATTTGATATAAGATCTCACGAGATTTGTTAAAATTAAGATGATATTAAATATATTTACATTTCATTTTTCACTTTAAAAAATGAGCCTTTTAAAAATAATTATTTTAGAAAATCAATATTCATTGATCAAGAAAATATTGTACAAATATTTTGAATTATTTTAATATTTTAAATTATTCAAATAAAAGTTATAACATTACTATATTGCAGCATTTGATTCAAGGGAATTTACCAAAATACTATTTTTTATGAAAATATTTGCAAAAATACGGAAACAAGTTGCATATGTGGTTGCATACGTGGTTGCATATGAGGTCGATCCGTATTTTGCAAATATTTTCTGCAACTTGGGACACTACAAGAAATCGGGCAAATGCAACGGTGATCCGTAATTAAAATGCATTGAATCAAGTGTTACAATATAGTATAGATATAACTTTTATTTGAATAATTCAAAATATTAAAATAATTTAAAATATTTGTACAATATTATCTTGATCAATGAATATTGTTTATCTAAAAGAATTCCTTTTCAAAATCTAGTTTTTTTAAAGTGAAAAATGAAAAATAAATTAATTTAATATATCATCGTAGTTTTAACAAATATCGTGAGATCTCATATCAAATTTTGAATATTCATAAAATCGGGATAAATCCCAAAAATAATAATGTGTACCCGTGACGTTAGTAATTTTAATATAAATAATTAATTGACTTGATACTATAAATACCTTAAACACATTAGTTTATATTAACATAAGATATTAAAAAAATTCACATTATTGGTAAGATATTCGTGCCGAGCTTGTAATTTAAATTTACTAAACGTAGAATGTGACGATATTTTTTTGCCGGGCCATGTATTCAAATTTCGAGTATTTTTTGAACAATGGGTCAAGTTCTAATTTCAAATTTGAAATAAACTAAAATGCATTGACTCATTATAATTTAAATTTATCTAAATATGTAATACTAATATAGATTATTTATATATAAGCGATTCTATTTTCAATATTTTTTTTAAAATTATATATGTACCTTTTAATTACTTTTTATAATAAAAAATTTGTTGTAAATATATGAGATATATTTTCAAACTAAAAAATGATTAATAAATAAGATAAAAATCCATTTATGTACTATGCCTAACTTTATATCTGAATTCAATTCTTTAAAATTAACTGTACAAATATTCAAGTAACTATCCTTTTTTTTGTAAAATTCAAGTAACTATCTTTAAAGTTAAATAAAATATTCATTTAGCGCATCTACATATTATACTTATGATAAAACGCACATATGGTGTAGTGATGTGAGGTTATATTGGTGAATGAAATATCTTGAGCTCGATATGAGACTTTTTAATATCATGAATATTATCTTATTATATATAGAAGAGATTTGAGTATACTTTATCTCAAACTTATATTTAAGAGATTTAATAATACCAAAACTCAAACTTTTTTATTACAAACGTCGTATCCATGATTTTATAATTATCCATGATTTTATAATTTCTTCCAAAATTCTAAGTCACTGATCTAACAAATCTAATGGTTCAGTTATGTTTTAAATTCACAACTTAATTAACTTTATTTTCCTTTTGAAGAAACTTAGTCTTTTTTTCCGGAAAGTCATAAATTATTTTGAAAAAATCGAAATATTAATATGGGACTAAACAATATTTAGAAATACTGGTCAAACTACTAGTTGACTGTTAAAATAGCAAACCAAATAAAATTATTTTTTTATAATTTTTTTTATCATATCACTAATATATATATATATATATCTTCACATCCTTACGGTTGTATCATTCATAAATTGTTTTGAAAAAAATTGAAACATTAATATGGGACTAAACACTATTAAGAAGTACTAGTCAAACTACTAGTCGACTATTAAAATAGCAAATCAAATAAATTTATTTTTTCTAATTTTTTTATCATATCACTAATATATATAGATATTCACATCCTTACAGTTGGATCATTCATAGATTATTTTGAAAAAATCGAAATATTAATATGGGACTAAACACTATTAAGAAATACGGGTCAAACTATTAGTTAACTGTTAAAATAGCAAACCAAATAAATTTATTTTTTTCTAAAAATTTTATCATATCACTTATATATAATGAGCTTCAAATCCTTATGGTTGGATCATTCATAAATTATTTTGAAAAAATCAAAACATTAATATGGGACTAAACACTATTAAGAATTACTGGTCAAACTACTAGTCGACTGTTAAAATAGCAAGCCAAATAAATTTATCTTTTTCTAAATTTTTTATCATATCACTATTATATATAGATCTTCACATACTTATGGTTGGATCATTCATACATTGTTTTGAAAAAATCGAAACATTAATATGAGACTAAACACTATTAAGAAATACTGGTCAAACTACTAGTAGACTTTTAAAATAGCAAACCAAATAAATTTATTTTTTTCTAAAATTTTTATCATATCAGCAATATATATATAGATCTTCACATTCTTACGGTTGGATCATTGATAAATATTTTTAAAAAATTGAAGCATCAATATGGGACTAAAGACTATTAAGAAGTACTGGTCAAACTACTAGTTGACTACTCCCTATGTCCCAACTATTTCTTTACAGTTTTCTTTTTGGGATGTCTCATCCAATTCTTTACATTTCAAAACTTACCAAAAATAGTCAATGGGTCCCACCACTTTCTCACTTTTCCTTCCCTTTCACACTACTTTTACTCAACTATCTCATTTTTATACATTAAAAATCATTGGGTCCCACCACTTCACCCAATTTTCTTTCTCTTTTTCACTACTTTATACATATTTCTTAACCTCCGTGCCCAAACCAAACGTAAAGAATTGGCTGGGACGGAGGGAGTATTAAAATAGCAAACCAAATATATTTTTTTTTCTAAAATATTTATAATATCACTAAAATATATAGATCTTGACATCTGTAAGGTTGTATCATTCACAAAAGTTTTGAAAAAATCGAAATATCAGTATGAGACTAAACACTAGTTAGAAGTACAGGTCAAACTACTTTAGTGTTAAGATCTCACCCCCTAAATTCAATTTGTAAAAATAGTTAAAATTTAAATATTCAAATTACTTACATTTTTCCATGAACTTTTTTATTTTTGACAATTTTCATATCCGTATGGTTGGATTATAATTTAAAACAAATACAAAATAAATTAAAACTTAAACTATAATTATTAATTGAACTTAAACTTAAACTGTAATTAGTAAGGCTAAATTCGACCGAATGCGGTTGAGTTTAGGAGCACGGCTAAACTCAACCGTATACGGTTGCATATAAATACGGTTGTATTTATTCGGTTGTAATTAGTACTAAATTCGACCGCGTAAATACGACCGTATATAAATACGACCGCATGCGGTTGTATTTAGCCGCACCCTTAAATGCAACCGAAAATGGTTAAATTTGATGTAGGTTATATTTGTGCGGTTGTATTTAGCCTTGTTTTCTTGTAGTGTTAAAAGGCTAGATAATTTAGATGAAATCTTGCGTGGCCAGGTCCAAATTTAAGAAATTTACATTTTTAAAATTCTAATGTGAATCCAGCTCGATCTGAATTTTACAAATCTTTAATGTCAAACGTTGTCGGTGTACATGCATCAATGTCCAACTCGATCTGAATTTTATGCATCTTTAATGTCAGACGTTGTCGGTGTACATGCATCGATGCATCAATGAGGAGTGTAGGCCTATGTATACCTCTCAGTATTTCGAAGGTGTACGCGGGAGAAAGAGGGGGCAAGTGTTACTAGCACGATTTTTTTGGATTACCGTACATATAGGTTCTGTGATATTGGTGTGTGAATCAGATTTTTTTTTGAAAATAGTAAATCGGGCCTCAAATTATGGATAAGGGACATTTAAGGCAATTTTATAAATAATATTGTGTCCATTATACTAAATATAAATTTTAATATTTTAAAAATGACAAAAGTTATCATTCGGTGCGTAGCACGAGTAAAATGCTAGTATATATATATATATATATATATATATATATATCCTTATGGTCAAATATAAACCAACACTAAAATATAAACTAGAAACCACTTATAAGTCACACAACAGCCATCCCATCCCCTACTGTCCACCACCATCCACCGTCCGCATCCTTTCTTTAGTGTCCCACCTCTTTTTTTAATCACCCAGTCTTTATCTCCAATCAAAGTCACCCACTCACCTCTTTTCCGACCTTTTTTTCCGGCGATTATCAATCAAAATACTTTTCCCACCAAATCTCTGAACAATTCCCCCACCATATCTCATTCTAAATAAATTAATTATACCCACAGTTGGAGTAAATCATCAGATCTTCTACGTAAAACAAGATTGACAATTTTTATCAATATAGAAAATTATATGTTGGTATGTATATGTCTCGTATATACTATTCAGTAATATTTATAATACAATTTGGTGATTTGCGTGGTATAAATCAGTGATTATCGTTATACGATTTAGTGACTGAATCGTAGATTTGGTTATTTATCTTATATGAATTGGTATCTGTACTCATATATAAATGTTTAAATTTCAGATTAGGTAATTTTTATTGGAAATTAGTGGTTGTTGGTGAAGATTTAATGATTTTTATATTTTATTCACATATATCTTCCCCTATTTCACAATAATTGTTCAAAACCCCAACACTTTTGTCCATGTACATTCAACTTCGATCATGTTCATCATTTTCTGTTATAAAAATTAGTAATTTACGTAATATAAACAATGATTGAAGGTGGGTGATTATGGGAATTGTAAAGTTTAGTGGTAGGTGATGGTGGCAGACGGAGATAGATCGGAGATGGTGGCTGACGTATGTAGATCGAAGATGGTGGCGTAGATAGATTGGAGATGAACATAGTGATTAGAAATAGTGACTGTGATTTGAGATGCTGGTAGGCTGGTTGTAAGAGAAGATAGAGAAAGTGATAAAGAAGCATGTGATTTTGTTGGTGACAAGTGGGTTGGGCTGTTTGTTGGGTAGGGCTATTATTTAATTAGGCTAATTTTTAGTTTTTATTTTAAGGCTTTTTAGAATAGCCCCGTATATATATATATATATATATATATATATATATATATAACTCTAACAAGGTAGAGCATACTAATCAATCGATTCATGATTAAGTTATCAATTTTTTTATGTTAGTGATGAGTAATTGCACTGATAATAGTAGTGAAGTGATGTTAACTATAATGGCGTCAGATTGAAGTAGGTGGTAACAATGATGGTGTTTAATGGTGATATTTGTTAATGATCTGCTAATGACGTATGAGCAATGATGGTTACGGGGGAATTATGTAATTTTATTGGCATGTCTATAACTGTTTGTGTATGTAGTATTAGGTATGAAATGCTTACAAAGGGGGTGAATGTGTGTTTACTTATTTTTACTTAAAATCTTTTTGAATTGTTTTCAAGAAAATTAAGTATTTAGGCTTTCTTGAACTTAACAGCTTAAAGTATTTTGCAGTGATAATTAACTAATTGTATAGACACAGGGAAGCAATTATCAAAGATCACTTGATCTTTTACTAAAAATCAAAAAGGTTATGCTACAAATCCGAGTTCCTAAATATTAAAGATCTCAACTATTTTTTGAGATAATACAAGAAAATCTAGACTATTTTGTTACAATGGAACAAAGGACCCGTGACATGCTTTATAGATCAGCATGCACAGTTTACATAGATTGCAGTAAAATAGACTAACATATTTTCTAAAACTCTTTTGTCTATTCTATTTCAAGTGATGCATATCTGCATAATCTTCCAGGTCTGCTACACTCCTTTGTCTAGTTCATCTTGGCCTTTGATCTTGCTCTCTTCAAGCTGCATTTGTAAATTTTCCATTTTAATGATAAAATGATTTGTTGACTGGTAATCTGAAACTTCAAGATAGATGCATTCTGTAAATGAAGCTGTTGTCGAGATCTTCTAAGTACAAAAAGCCTTGTCGATATCTCCGCATCTCTACATGTATTTGACTTGTCGATATCTCCATATCTCTACATATATTTGACTTGTCGACATCTCCATATCTCTACATGCATTTGATTTGTCGATATCTCCATATATCTACATGTATTTTACTTGTCGATATCTCCATATCTGTACATGTATTTTGACTTGTCTATAGATAAGGTGACTTTCTATAAGTGATATGACTTCTCTATAGATAAAGTGACTTCTCTACTAGTCAAATTGACTTCTCAATAAGCTTGAACAGTTTTCGATATATTTCTCGATATTTCTTGATATGTGACTTCTCGACATCTGACTTAGAAAATTTTTCAATCTACAACATTATTCTTCTCCAAGCTATGTATCTTTATTCTGAGGCATGTTCAGGCTTGATCTTCTTCTAGAGATTCATTCCTAGCTTGTTGGTTGTTTACTAAAAAATATCTCAGCCTGGTCTTCTTGAACATTCTTACATACTAAAAGAACATAATTACATATTACATAATAATTACAAGTCAACCTTATCTTAAGATTGTAAATATGACTTAGTCTTATTATGTTAAGGCATGTCTTGTACAATAATCTCCCCCAATTTGTGAGAAGATCACTTGTCACAAATTCATGCCTGATAATAAGACTAATCCCAAGCTAAAAAAAAGAAAGATATACAAAGTATATTTTTTTTATAAATAAATGTCACCTAGCTGTTACAATGAGAATTGAGTTTACAGAATTAACTGAAGTTTTCAGATCCCGACTGAGATCTAATCAAGTCATTTAGCCTAACAAGGCAATTAAGTTTTTCAATGATCTCAGTTTCTCTCGTGTTTCTACAAGCTTCAACTATTCTTATAGTGAGCAACTGCGAAGATGCTCAACTCTGTACCTTGACAATCCGTGAGTTCTGATATCAGGAACACACCATTTTCATAAATCCTGCTTAATCCTCTAGCCTTAAGTTCATTTGATCTTCTTTCCAATTTGTCTAGCTTCTCAGCCTTCCCAATAGTTCTCTCTTCTATTTCCACCTTCTCCCTTGCCCTTCTTTCATGTCTTTTTATCAACATTTCAGCTATTTGAACCTTCCTCATTCTTGTCATCTTATGATTCTCAGTCACCAAACTTATCACCCTTTCAAGCTCCACTGTTAAGAAGTTTTCCATTATTTCTTTCTTGAAAATGTTAAATGAGCCTTCCTTGAATTATATTCTCACCTCTCCCAGAGTGTCCACAGTGACTCTACATATGAGTTCAGCTTGTTGATTATTATAGTCATCTTTTGAGACTTCTTCTGAGATTGGTAGAAATCATCTTGATTAAAACATGCCCATAATTCTCCCATTTCAACATTGTTATACTTTGTTTTCTTCCAACAGATTTGAAATGTGTTTTGACTGGTGGCTTGAATGATGGAGGTTTGACTAGTTTCTTCAATGTGGTTCGATTGGCTAGGATATGTGTTTTTAGTAGAGAGTTGGTTGTGAGTTTGTAAAAGTGTTTAGGCTTGAAGGTTTGAGCAGTTGGAGTTTTTGATTGGCTAGGGATTTGGATTAGGGTTTTCTGAGTTTGAGATTTTTGGTTAATATGTGTCTTCTTGGTATCCTTCCCATTTATATCACTCCCCTTCTTTTCTCCATTCTTATTCCTCTGTTTCTTTTCATCCTTTCTACTCTCACTGCCTTTGCTAGAATGACTAGGATTTGAGCCAAAAGATTTATGTTCATCCTTCTTTTGCTCATCATCATCCTTGTCTTCATCTTCAGTATTTATAGCAGTTTTAAGATGCATGCTCTTAATATTGTCAATATATCTCCTAAAGATCTTGATTACTTCAACATATTATAGAGTTTTGTTCTTCTTGAGCTTCAAATCTGTCTCCAATATCATCATTAGTCTCTTGTTTGCCATTACACAGTGTTTGGGAATTAGAAAGTGTCTGCATTTTCTGGTGGTTGGGCATATGTAAGCCACTCCATTTCTACGCTTAAGATAGGCTTCAGGAAAGGCTCCTTCTTGTCCTAATTTGAGTTCTTTTAGCAAGAGAGTGTCTTCTAGAATCATCACTTTGACTTTATTGATAAAAATGTCCAGTTCTAGGACTCTCCTAGATTTTAAAAATGCTAAGGAGACCTGCATACACCTGTCAACCCCAGAGTCCTTGATGTTGACCACAACCCTTTTCTCTTGTATCACTTCGATGATGACTAGACACACCCTCAGGAAAATTATATTTATGTCCACAGCTTTCTTGTAAGTATGGTAGTTGTGGTTCACTAAGACTCTCAGGCACTCCAAAAGTTCACCAAATTCCTTGTCTAAACAAGATCCTTCAGTTACCTTCTTGAGTCTCTCTTCCATACTAAATTCTTCTAGATTTAAGGCTTTTAGCTTGGGATCTTTCTCCATTTCCCCCTTAGGCTTGTTAGCAGGCTGAGCAGGGTGTCTAAAGATTTGAGTCCTGACATTTTGCATTCTTTCCTGAGGTGGAATCTTTAAGGCCCCCATGATAGCTCCCAGTGACACATTAGTCTTCAATTTGAAAGTAGTGCTAGGAGTCTATCAATGACTTGATGTCATTCTGTTGACTTTGAACTTGAGTTGTTAGATGGTTGACCTGAGAGACCAGAGTTGTGTTCGATTTTTGAAGTTCATTGAGCTGAGCTTGAAAATTTTGGATTTGGGGATGAAGGATATATAATTTGAGCTGGATGATAGTCCACCACCAATGCTGTCATGGACCATACTTCTTACTTCTTTAGCCATCAGAGCAGAAGGTTCATACCTAGCCTTTTGAAGTTGATCTAATTTGACCTTTGTGTCATCATTCTGAGAAATTTGAGTTTGAATAATGTTATGGTTAGAAATTACTCTCTCGGTTTCTTGATGCTTGCTTCCACACTTTACAAATAAGAGTGGCCAGTTTGTTAGAGAATTTACTAAAATTTTGCTTAATTTCTATATGTGGGGGTAAGAGCGCATCAATCTTTTTTTTTCAATATCTTTCTTATACTTTCTTGATGACCATCCAAAGTCTTTCTCAGTGCTTTTTCAATATAATTGAATGCTTTGAGTTGTGCCTTGTACACTTTTGTGATGGCACCATACACTTTCTAAGAAGTAAGCACCTTGGCATGACCACCTAAGATGGTGACATACTCCTACCTAAACCTTGAAAAAGTGAAAGATTTGGATAGCCATGCATAAACATTGGACCCCTGCTGAGATTCATCTACTATATTTGCTTGTTGATCTTCAACATCTTCCTTGTAAGATGGAAAATTAGCTTGGAAATCTTGATTAGTCATTTCAGATGTTATCAATTATTGAGTTGTATTGGCAAGGCCTTCAATTTGATATACTGAAGTTGGTTGAGCTTGGGTATGTTGAATCCCGTTGGGTAGGAGATTTGGAGGTAGTTGTGTTGAGGTAGAGGGTAGGTAACTGTTTGGTTGTATGGTAATTGAGGTGATGGGAACCCCTGTGACCGAGTTAGACTCACATTGTGAACTGTGGTTGTGATAGTTTGTTGTTCACCTTGAGAGTGAACCTCAAATTGAATTGGAGGGGAGTTGGCCATGTTACTGTAATTTACCATGGCCTCAAACCTTTGTTCTTCTTGCAAGGAACTGGCACTTGAAGGTGCTTGATGTCTTTCCTCCCCGGTGATTGGATCATTGGAAATTGTACCCCCTACTTCAATTGTCAAAGAAATATCAGTTAGGGATTTGAGGGGAGTTGATCCTCCTAGAGAACCCTCCAGTTGAATTGGAGAGGTGTTGAGTAACTTCCCCTCAGGAGTACCACCCTCAAACTTTATGGCCTTTGAAAGCTCATTGGCACATAAAGGTGTAGTAACATACACAAGGTCTTCAGTTAAAACCGATAAAACCCCTATATTTTTTATAGTGTCATCAAGGTCTGCCTCAGCATGTAGCCTCTCATCATCTAAATAAGGGTTCCGAGTGGTGAACAATGTTTCAGAAAATGTGTCACTTGATTTTGGTAGGGCTTGAGAAGCCCTTCATTGAATGAAGAAGAAATTTTAGATATAAGATTAGTGATTTCAGAAGTAAGTGTAGGCAACTCCCCCTGAGTAGAAGAGAAGGTTTCAATTGATGTGTTCTCTTACTGTGTGTCATCCACATGACTTGTTTCACCTTCTTGAGAGTGCTCAAGAAGGGGTGCAGACTCTGTATAAGGTGCATTCGGGAGAATACTTTTTTTTAATAGTGATACCTTGTTGAGAAGATGTCATTACAGTTTGTTTTGATCCCTTATTTAAATCTGCATCTTTTTTAGAAGATACATAAGTGGCCAATTAAGTGGTCATCTCTATTTTCTTCTTTATTTGTTTCTTTACTAGGTGACTCTCATTCTCACCTGGTTTATCTCCACTCTCATCAATCATTCAGTTTTATGTGCTTTCTCTTCTTTTTACTAACTTCACTATTTTGAGAGGATGGAGCAGTTGGCTTACTAGCATCTAAAGGTTTTGAAGAATGGTTTTAGTTGTGGAAGGCCCATGTGGTTGTTTTTTTTTGTACTTCTACAGGATCAGGAGCCATAGTTGTACTATTATTAGCAAGACTTCTCATGTCAGGCATGGAGTAGGGGTAAGTCCTAAATTTCTCTAACATAAAGTTAGTGATACTTAGACTTACTCCTACTTGGTTTTTCTTATTTAGTTGTCCAAATAGAACTTTCGACACTAACTTAGAAATGACTATTAGACTTTGATCTATACCCTCAGTTAAATGAATGTTATGAACCTTATGCTTAAGGAGGAAATTATAAATCCAGGGAATAAAATTTCCTACCTCTAGTCTCCAGGGGCATTGTGAGCCTTGTGCTTAGCTCACTCAGGATTAGACTTCCAACATCCAATTGTCTGTTGTAGGCCACTGAGAAGACCATCTTTTGAATTACACCGGAGATGTTGTCAAACCCAGTCTTTCTACAGGTGAAAGCCCTGATCATAGTGTCAAACACAAATGACCATTCTCATGAGATGTTCTTGTTTAGCCTGGCTAGATCAATTTTGTCTTCATAGTGGATGAAGTACATAAATTCTCCAATCTCCTGATAGGTAGGAGCTGTAACTTGTTTGTCCATAGGTATCCCTAGAGATTTGTTCAAGTCCTTAGCATCAAACTCCACATCCACGCCCATAATTTTGCATGACACAATCATTGTCACATTATGGCTGTCATCCACAGTGGTGGTGAGAATAGTACTTCACCGGAATTCATTAAGCACATCCAGATATAGAGTGGGTTTGCAGTTTGAGCTCCTGCAAGATATGAGTCTGAGATAAATTTTACAAAACACTTGAAATTATCAGGTGTTTAAGTTGGGTCAAAAAGAACAAGGAAATTGGTTCCTTTCTTGGGGGTTACAGCCGTCCCATTGTTTGAGTTAGATACCATTTTAAAGTTTGAAAAAATTGAGTGGGTAAGTTTTGAAAGAAGAAAAGCTTGTAGAGATATGGAGTTCGAGATTAATCGCTGTTATTAGGTCAAATTTGATCTCGAGAGAGTAAAGAGGGGTTATATCGAGATGTTTGGGTATTTATAGTGTAGAGATGTTACTTTGCGATAAGAGAATGAGAAACGGTAAAAATTACATCGCGAAGTTACATAAAGTTTATCGAGAACTCATATCGAGATATCATCTCAAGTACTCTTATCGAGAACTAGATAATGACATATCGATATGTTGTACAAATACTCAGTTTTCCACGAGAACCTTTCAATTTAGATTTTTTATTGTTAAAATACAATATAAAATCAAAATTGATTTTATACCAAAAGTATGTTAATGAAATAATTTATTAATTTAAATTATTTTATTTTGAGTTATCGACAAGTCAGGATATGTTATATCGAGAACTCTATATCGCGAAGTATATGTACATATCTTGATTTAACAAAGATCAAAGTTTGATCCTAGAGCACAATCTCATGTATTTATAGGTATCCAATCAGTCAGAAAAGGTATAAGGTACTCAACTTAAACACTCTTGTTATTTATGTTTCTCAAGATGTAGTTTTCCATGAACATCATTTTCCATTTCATTTGAAAAATGCCGATACCTTACCATATGATATATTCCTTCTTGTTCAGACTGATTACATTGCTTTCATTCATGATGATATTCCTCTTATTATTAATCATACATTCTCTCAAATTGCCAGTCATTCTGATCTTGATACTCAGTCAAGTGTTTCTGATAATGATCATACTTCATTCACTGACACTTCTACTTCTTCAATTGATGATATATTACTAAGATAAAGTAATAGAACAATCAAAACACCTGCAAATTTCAATGATACATTTGTGCCAACTCTAATTATACTAAAAATCATTGGTACAATTTTGTTTCTTATCAACATCTTCCACATTCAGTTATTAGTTTTATTGCCAAAAATGAATCTTTGGTCGAACCTCATACTTATTTAGAAGCATCTGAAGATCCCAGATGGGAAGATGCCATGAGAAAAGAACTTGATGCTTTACACAAGAATCATACTTGGAATCTTGTTCCTTTTCCAATTGAGAAGAAATCCATAGGCTGCAAATGGGTTTACAAGATCAAACTCAAAGCAGACGGTAGTATAGAAAGTTTCAAGGCTCGAATTGTTGCAAAGGGATATAACCAAAAATGGGGTATTGATTTCTTAGAGACCTTCTCTCTAGTGGTGAAAATGGCCATTATCAGATGTCTAATTGTTGTGGATTCTACTCGTAAATGGTCTCATTCTCAATTAGACATCAACAACGCTTTCCTACATGGTGATTTGGGTGAAGAAGTGTACATGTTGGTCCCAGATGGCATGCCAATTCCTCACAATTTTTTCTGCAAACTTGTCAAATCTTTATATGGTTTAAAACAGGCATCTCGCCAGTGGTTTTCCAAGTTGGTGGGGAACTCAGACATAAAAAATATTTACAATCAAAGAATGACTATTCTTTGTTTCCGAGACATAAGGATTAAGGTACAGTTATTATTGCAGTTGTATATGTAGATGACATCATTCTAACAGGAGATGACATAGTTGGTATTCAAGATTTAAAAGAGCGTTTAAATGATATTTTTAGTATTAAGGACTTGGGAAAGCTGAGTTATTTTCTTTGAATTGAAGTAGGATATAGTCTTGATGGAATCACCCTAACCCAACCAAAATTCTCCAAAGAGCTTTTGCTTGATACTAGTATATCAGAATATAGAGCTGTTGTAACACCATTACCTCTCAATTTGAAACTTCAGGTTGAAGAAGGAGAATTATATGAAGATCCAAGTCTGTATAGGTGTTTGGTCGGGAAATTGAATTTCTTGACCCATACTCGACCTGATTTAGCTTATATTGCCTAGCATCTAAGTCAATGTTTACAAGCACCAAGAACACACATTTTAAGGCATTACATCATGTTTTGAAATATGTTGCATCAACTGTTGGCCAAGGGATTTTGCTTCAGGCTCATAACAAACTCACTTGGCAGGCATATTCTGATTCTGATTGGGGATCTTGTGTTAACAAAAGAAGATCAATTACAGGTTATATAATGCTACAAGGAAAATCTCCAATCAGCTAGAAATCTAAAAAGAAAAATATAGTGTCAAGGAGTTCTTCTGAAGCTGAGCATATGGTCATGTTTAGTGCAGCATGTAAAGTAACATGGATGGTACGCCTGCTAGAAGAACAAGGAGTCAACAATCTTCGACTTGTGACTTTGTACTGTGACAACCAGAGTGCCATTCACATTTCCAAGAATCTAGTTCACCATGAACGGACTAAGCACATAAAAATAAACCTTCATTTAACTCGATATAAGGTCATGGAAAGTTTATTACAGATTGCTTATCTACCAACTGGATTGTAATTGCTGATACACTCACAAAGGTGTTGCTTTCTGTTCAGTTTAACGATCTTCTTTCCAAACATGGAATGACTATCAGTCAGCCATATTTGAGGGAAGATGATAAGACTATTAATAGAAATAATGAAGAAGAATATATAGAGAAACACATAAGCAAATGATGCACTATCACACCGGGGAGTACAACTCAAAGTTAGTTACAAATAATTAACTCTCTGCTATTGTGATCAGCACTCATGATCACATCATCATGACAGATTAAAATGTGAGAGTATAAAATACAGGATTGTATAGAATTATAGTTAGTTAGAAAATTGGATATAAATCTCTCTCTCTCTCTGATCTCTCTCGAAGATCTTTCTGTAGATAAAGTAGTAAGCTTGTAATTCAATAACTAGTAGTCTATATAACTGTAATCAGTAGTTGAGATTGATGATATCGTTGTGGACTTGTTGATCACTGATGATTAATGAATGTGTCTAAAGCTTATTCATGGATTATAAGAATTCTCAAGTTTTTTATTTTGTTGTCACTAGAGTTTGAGATATTGTTATTCATAGTTACAAAATCATAATGCCTAAGAAAATACATTTAAGTTTTGTGGAAGTAATATTTATCACTAGGAAAGCCTCCTTGCTTCATTACAAATGCTAAAAATATGATTTCTAGTAAACCTTACTCCAATGCTATATTTTACTTCTCTAAGGTTTACATTTCTCGCTTTCTTTGTTTTTCGCTTTCTCGCATACTTAAGTTTTTTTATTTTGTCATGAGAGTTTGAGATATTGTTATTTATAGTAACAAGATCACAATGCCTAAGAAAATACATTTAAGCTTTGTGGAAGTAATATTTATCACTAGGAAAGCCTCTTTACTTAATTTTAAATGTTATTTTATTCATTATTAATTATGATTTAGGCTATAAAGTTATCCAATGACAATTATGAGTCGGCGCCCTCATGCTACGTTGGAATGCCTAAATGCTCCTTACTCACAAAAGTACGCCTTTTACTATTTTTGGCTTTAGTTACCCTCCCCAGCCAATTATGAACATCATTCACTTGTTGATCTAATTTAATAATTTTCAGGGATTGGTCTAAGGCCCGAGAGTATTGTAAAAAAGCTATAATACTCGTTTCTCAAAACTACAAAGTATTTTTTTTAATAATGTCCATTAATTATCACATCATTCGTTATACACACTAGCTAGTTTAATTTCAATAAATTGAATTGATTATAGGCTCATTTTTATCTCGCCGTAATTTTTGCACAACATAGTAATTATGCAGAGGCCATTGATGCATATAAGAAGGTACTGATATTATACACATGCAAATATTATACACATATAAATCTCCAGTTACTTATAAATATTGGTATATGTTTTGACATCTATAATGTGTTATTTTAGTCACTTGAGTTGGCTAGAGTTAAAGAGGCTAAAACTAAGAAAGTTATCGTGACAAGTTGCTAAGTATGAAAAGGCATATTAAACAATGCATTTACTTGATCCACATGCAAACTAATCATGTTCAAGAGGTAATTAAAAAAAGCATAATTTTTGTGACATTATATTAATTTAGCATATGCATGTTACGAATTCAACCAATACTAGTGTCCAGAGAGAGGAGCCTCATTTTATACTATTCTCCATCAGTAGGGAGCTTATGAATGACCCTGTTACAACTTCTAATGGCATAAGTTATGACACAGTTTCTCTCATGAATTATCTAAAGGTATATATATCAATTTACCTGGATGACTTTTTTTCAATACTCCAAATTTAAACTTTTCATTGTGCTGATGTTTTGCTGTAGTGGGTTGGTTAACGGGCTAGTTAGTAATGTCTTGGATTTTGTTATAGTGGGTTGGTTAATGGGCTAGTTATCATGGTATTGGATTGGATTTTTCTCATTGGGTTGAGTCTCTTGCACTTAGTTTTGCTCATGGCCTGAGTCCCTTGAATTGATTTGTTCTGTTTTATCCTGGGCATGGCACTTTATCCGTGGATATTTTTGCTTTGAAAAAAATGGTGTCGTAACATAAATTTATATTCATATGTTAGTGTTAGGTACCACTTTTACATGTGTAGTGTAGTATATATGTTTCTCAAATAAAAAGGGCTACAGTGTATCTCTTTTTTTTTTGCTTAACGTGTATATTTCTTCTGTTGTGTTTTTGTCAATAAATTATTAAGTCCTTGTTTTCTAATAAAAAAATAAAAATAAGAAAAATATTAGGGGTACAAATTCAAAATTGTTACAAATGTCAAGTGACAGATATTTATTGACTAAATATAAATTGAGCCCCTCAATTAACAATAATAGCACCAATAACTTTTTTATAATTATTTTTTGTGCATATAGTATCGTTCTAAAATAAATTGTGTAATAGATTTTTGTCACAAAAAAGTAGAGTTTTGAGTAACCTTTTTTATGAGTGTTAAACCTTTTTTCGAACAGAGATGCCTTGAAGCAAGATGTTTAAGCTTACAAGAAAGAAAAATGGTGTGTCTGATCCTTCATATCTCACATGCAGATTAACTTCACAACTCCTGGAGGATCCTGTAATGGATCCAACCGGAAATATTTATGAAATGGCAGCAATTGTTAACTATCTAGAGGTGGTGAATTCCGAGTTTTGATGTTGAATAACTTATAATAGCTATTATTATTTGCGTGTTCTTATGTGCTCTATTTTTTATAGCATAGAAAAGTTGATCCTTTAAGTGCGAAGAGACTGTATGTGGAGAAGCAGGTCCCGAATTTAGGCCTATAATGGAAGCTGTAGATGCGTACAAGAAGAGGAACCCTTGGATTTACCATAATTGTGTGAGGAAGACGGGTGAAGGGTTCTTGTATATCGATTTCAAGACTTACTTTTCTGTTGGATGAGACCTTTATATAAACCTCACTATATATGTCTATGTAGCTGGTAACACCCTTCACATCTGTACACTGTAGTTAAACAACATCTATATCCAACTGAAATTTTGCCTCTATATTTTGTCTTGAACCATAACCTCTTATGCTTCAATCACATATCTTGAACACAACTCTTCTTCTACTTAAAAAGATAAACAAGAATCAAAAACCCTATTTTATGATGCTCACAAACACCATCGCAGCAACATATTTAGTACTTGAGTAGAAATGTGACGCCCTCAATCTCGGGGTTAGGAAATGAGGACCCACACACCATTAAACTAATACTATAACAACATATATAATAAACCCCGATAATAATAACAGGATCTATACAGGATTAAGTATGAGACAAGATTACAACTACCAACCAGAATAATTATATTACAACCCAAAATATACTTAAATTCAAATTTATTCGATTCCGACATGGAATCGACAGATAACCCAAAGTATCTGAACCATCTTATACAAGTCCTCCAACTAACACGCTTTCTCACATACACAGCAACTACCTACTCTGGCATCTGGAAACCTACAACCCGGTAGGCACCTCCAGGAACGCTCTTGCGAGCGATATGCCTAAGACTGGCCATCTTCTTACTTAACTGTCATGGTTAGATCAAAGCAAATAAATGAGCAAAGGAGCTCAACAAGTAAATATATAAACGGTTTTATAATGCAATATCAATATCAAAACCTGGGGCATTCTACTTTAAATCTCTAGGTGGCAGCTTTCTATGACTGGCTAAGTAAAGGTCATGAAGAGGATTTTGGGCTTTCAAGATTCAAGTCTCAGGATTGGGAGAAAGCCGATATTCATTACAAATCATTAGCAGGACTCTGAAAGAGTTTCTCAATTGAAAGAAGCAATTATATAAGCTTCGAGATTCAACAACTAATTAAAGTGACAGGGTTCACAAGTTTCACATCTTTAACAAAGATACAAATCATTTCATTTTATTTCCTTTAAAAGAAGCAGAATGATTAAAGAATATAATCATTTTCTCTTTTATAAATCAATAAGGAACCCTTGATTGGAATATTCATCTTATTAAACATAATACGGGTGATCAGCCCGTACCGACCTCCATCTGGTCATTATGGTACCTATGGCGTTATTTCATCCTTATATTGGACTAGCCCCGCTAGCCTCTTATGTGACTAGACTAGTCCCACCAGTCTCTTATGTCTCTATCCAATTAATCAGGAATTCATTTGGAACACCTTTGTGTTGGAAGTAGGAAATGTTGACTAAGTTCATTTTATCATTACCAAGAATATGAAATCATTTGGACGCATTCAAGTCGAAAATCATTCTTATGTCAATTCAAGAATTCAAGGCAAGTGAACGAATCAAAAGTAAACAGGGATCAATACTAAAGAACTTGATCAAATGATAAATAGGATATGCTAGTTCGGAATCAGAATAGTTCCAAAGATCAATACATAACAAGATATACGGGTTATCGATGAATCCAGGGTAATCAAAACATTACATAAGGAGGTTCATAAAGGTTCTCTTAGGTCCACGAGATCAAAAGATAACAAAGTAATAGAGTAAGGTAAAAAATGTCAGGATCAATAGGGTTGCTATAAAGAATCAACAGGGATTGATAACAAGTTGTTACAAAGAACAATATCAGGGTTTCTCAAAATCAATAACAGGTTTACCACATGTGCTATAAAGAATCACTACTTTATTATGGCATTGACAACATCCTCTCTATAACCAAATCATAAGAGAAGGCAGAGTTACTTGCCTTAAATAGCTTTCCTGCTTTACAGTTATCGAGCTACTGCCACCTAAGATATCATTCTCTTTACTAGCCTGAATGCCTCTGCTATCCGAATCTACAATCCAAAACAGAATCCTAATTAGCAACTTAATCAACTATCGACGTTTCTCAGAGCGTCTAACGATTACCCCAAATCGCGATAACACTTAACTTATATTCACATGCAACACACGTAGCACATAATAATACATACTTTTATACTCTTATAACACCGATTATCCCAATACTTCACATATAACAAGTAATCACGTAATCCCATTGTAACGACTGGGAATTTCGCGATGTAATTAAGTGAATAAAGTATGATTTCAGTGGTGTGATTATAAATTATGTGACTAAGTGATGGTTAATTGTCTTTATTGTATAATAGTGTCTGGGAGCGTAGATAGATGCGATCCAATTTAAAGAGTCAGCTAAGGGGTTAAGCTGTGTTGTCGGGCCGTCAGGTAGAACGAAACCCGTCTTAAAAAAAGATTAAAGTGTTTAAATGTGAAATATGTGTGAAAAGGAATGTTTAAGTGAGAAATATGTTCTAGTGATGTGTCGGTTAGTAAAGATAATTGATTGTGAAGCGTAAATGAAACGCTGAGCGTCGGGCCGTCAGACAGAACGTGACCCGATACGCGAAAAAGAGAAATAATAATAAAAAGGGGAAATTGTCAGGTCAATTATGAGTTGTGATGTGTGGATATATATGTGCTTGTTTTCCTGTATGCATGATTACGTGATCTATTGATTTTAAATGGATATAAGGGATTTATTCGGATTAAAATAAGGTTTATTGAACCTTTATACATTTTTATAAAATTATTCGAGAATGGTCAATGCATGAAATTTGTTTTTTTTAATCTTCAAAATATTCCTAGAGACTTTCTAAAAATGATAGACAGATTTATTTCGTGATTGTTACATTTTAAAATGATTTTAAGGAGTTAAAATGCTATTTTTAGAATAATCTTGTAAAATCCGTATTTAATCAACCGTTTGCTCAAAAATTATTCTGAAAATATGGTTGGAAAGCTAATTTCGAGATCTATGCTCTAAAATTTTTCTTCATTCCATTCTCATCATTTCTAAGAGAGCTATTTCTTGAATAAATCCATTTTTAGATTGAAATAAGAGAAAAGAGAAAAAGAAATTTAAAAGTATGATGCAATGACCATACTACCCTTCCAAGCTAATATATATACCCCTTTCCTCCCCCTTTTTCTTTCTCTTCACCCGGCCTCACTCTCTCATCGCTCACATTCTCTCATTTCTCTCTCTCTCTTTCTCTCTCACTCTCGAAGTCTCCCTCTCTCTTTTTCCTCTCGGTACACCTCTCTTCTTCACTTAATTTCTATGGATTCTTCCATAAAACTTCATTCTTAATCCATATATGGGCTTTAAATATTATGCATGTGTGTGTAGGTGTTTGGATGCGTGTGTGTGTGTATGTTTGTGTGTGATGTTGAGCCGAGAACCTTGGTTCGAGGTCTTCTTGCAAGTTTTGACTTTGATTTTCTTGATTTGTGATGAATTGTTGTTGCATGTGATACTTGTTGTTGTTTGATAGAGAAATCGGAGGTTTTTATGGTTTGGAAACCCCCGAATGGGGGCACAACCGTAGAACCACCACCACCGGTGATGAACTCCGGTGAACCGGTGGTGAGTCATGATGTGTAAACTGAACTCTACTAATCTAAGACTTATTTTCAATGTTTGCATGTGTTATTTCTTCAAAAAGCCGAATGGCTTTTGATTTTGAGAAGATTAAGTTGGTTTTGTTGATTTAAATGGTTGTGGATGTTTATTCTAGGATAATATTGAGAAATTAGAACAAATAGTGATTCAAGGATTTGGAAAAATGTTTCCATGTGTCGATTTCCTAAAAACCCAAATGGGTCCTTGATTTTGAGAAAATAAATTTGATTGTTTGATGAAAATGAATTGTTAATGTATATTCTTAGAAGTAATTGAGAAATTTGATTAGTTGATGATTTAAAGAATCGAAATAAAAGTTGCATGTGTTCACTACGCCATAAGCGGGCTACTGTAATGCAAGTGTTACAAGGAGCGTTACATTAGCTAAGAGATTTATGGGCTATTGTAACACCTCTCTTACAGTGTTACAATAGCTTTAAATCTACCGTTGCAATGAAATGTTGGTGTTGCACAACATGTAACACTAACATCTGGTGTTACATTAGGTACTTTTTAGTTTTCAAAAAATTTTAAAGTGGAAATATTATTACAAAACTAGTATTAAAATTATATTTTGAATTGTTAATTAATCAATAATGTAACATAAAACTAGTTACAAATTATGAAATTTATTGTAAATAAATATAAAAGTAACTTTGGTGGTTTATTATTTAATAAATAATATTTTATATTAAAAATTAAAATATAATTATTGAAAACTAAAAATTAAAATTGCTGAACATTTTGGTGGAAAAAAGCGGTAGTTTTCCCCCCAACTTAGCATTTTCCGGAATTTGGACAAAAAAAACAGCCACTCAAACCCACACACCTCTATCTCTTTCCCGCTCTCTCTATCTCTCGTATGCAATTTTCCTCTCAAAAATTTCTTCTCTCTAAGCTCCCCTCTCGTCTCTTGAAGAAGAAATTGAAGTCTCTTGGATCTGGTATTTGAATACCCACATATATGGCTCTAATTTAAAGACCCGTACTAATTTCTTCATTTATTTTCCAGGTCTTCAAATTGGGGCTTTTGTGTTTTTGCTCCGATTAACCGGTAATTTAGTGGTTAGTATTTACTTCTCTACTCTAATTTAAACATATATGCATATTTTCTCCAATTAAGTTTTGTTTATTGTGAAATTTAGTCGATTAAGAGTTTGAAATTGGGTGTTAGGGTTTTTTTCATATCCAATTGGGCTTTGTTTGCGTTTGTTCTCATTCAGTTGAGATTGGTTTAAGGTATGTTTCTCAAATTCGATTGGGTTTTGAACTATTAAGGTATGTTTCGTTGTGAAATTTAAAGCTAAGGTATATTCATCTCATACTTTAAAGTGTAGCAGGTTGATGCTGGCGAAGAATCCCGGCGAAGAGTCTATCTAGGCATTAAAAAGGTGGGAATGTTAAATATTTTGGTAATAAATTCGCTAAAATAATATTTTTTTAGTCCCACATTATTAGTTAAAGAGTTAAAGTATATACTAAGAAATCTCACTGTCCTTTCAGTTCAGTCTATCTATTGTCTTTACACATTCTCTCAGGCATTCGATCAAATAGGTATGTTCTGTTTCTTAATCTCCATGTGAAATTCTGCTACTACTAAACATATTAATCACATTTCTGTATTGCATGTATATAGATGTTAACGTTATATAACCATGACTTGTTGGTTGTAAATTTGTGCTACTTTAGAACACACACACACATACACACATATATATATATATGCATTTGTATAGTAATTGTTAGAATTTTACTTGATGAATCAAGAGAGATTCAAGCTAGTTGTGGTCAGATGAATTGATTTTTTTGTGTTATTGTAGTGCTAATAATGATCTTGATCAGGATAAGTTAGGTATTTTGTTTGTATTTTCGAAGAATATGGTGTTGTGAAAAGTGTTATCGAGAAGTCGAATTTGATATTTGTAGGTATTTTGGATTGTGTAGTGTACAGGATTGTGTAGTACTCATTATTAATCGGATATTGGGGATGTGAATTGAAGGTACTAAGAGCACTTATTGATTTATCTATTTTCTTAGTAACCGATTTTCTAGCTCCCTGTTGGTCGAAGTGAGAGACGAATGTCAAATACACTGATGTATAGATAATGCCACACACATATTACATGTTGGCAGTGCTATTTAACATTTGTTTTATTGTTCCTTTTATATGAAGGGGAAATGATTAGATTGTTAAAAGTCAAAGAGAAACAGAGAGAAGCTGCTGAGAATTCTAATGGGAAGCCTCCTGTCAAGAAGCAAAGTGCAGGAGAACTTCGACTTCATAAAGGTATTGATTTTGTTAAAGCTATGTCAAATTATAAGTTTATATGTTAAGTACTGCTTATTTGACCTAGGGATTGATGATTTGAGTTACTGAGGGTCTTCTTACAGAGGCATGATCTGGGCACTGGTGTTGAGAATAAAGTAAAAATATGTTTATTGTTATCCATGTAAAGTTTTGATCTCAAAAATATATTCTAATCTAGCATTTGGCCAAGGTGAGTTTTACAGAAAAAAGTTTTACTAGAAAAATGCTTCATGTTCTTGTCAGTAGCTAAGTCCAAATGTATCAGATTTGCCTATACATCATAATCTAAATGTGGTTTGAAATATGTGTGTTGTTGCTGATATATTTATATGTAAAACATTATAGTCCCTTCATTTCACAAAATGTATAAAATTTTTGTTGTTTGTTTAACTAAGGAATTTGATCCCAGTTTCAGTGATTTTACAATTAAAGGTAGTGTGTTCTTGAACATATGATTGTTCTAGTCAAGTAGTCAGGGAGGGCCACAATGCATTTTTATTGATCTTGTACTCTTCTATCCAGTGTAGTTATAGTACAATATCCTTTAGTAAGATATTATGATTCATGTGACATGCCATTGACATATAAGAAAATCTTTCTTTCTTTGGGGTAAATGTTTAGCAATGGTGTTAGTAAATCAGAGTTCTCTCCTGGACAGGGGAGTGATACTTGTCTATCTTGTGGCTATCTTCTTTCCTTTGTGCAATTGATATAACTAAATCTGAATGCCATATACGTTTTTTTCTTTTGCATTTAGATATAAACGAACTGAACCTTCCAAGAACATGTCGCATGTCATTCCCCAATGGCAAGAATGATCTGATGAACTTTGAAGTCACAATTCGACCTGATGAAGGTTATTACAAGTAAGTATTCCTAAAAATATTTAGCAAAGTATGTGCAAATAGTCTGATTACTACCAAGTATGCGCAAATAGTCTGATTACTCCCTAACCTACTAAGTATGTACAATTAGTCTGATTACTCCCTAACCTACTTTGATCTGTTTTTCTATGAATCAGATTTCTCCTGAGGATAGATATTTATAAGAAAAGGTGGTGAAGCAGATAAAAATGATTATTGGGAGAAGCAAAAGCCAAGAATTTGTTATGGGAAAAAGGGGATCAACATAGCTGCAAAGTATTAATAACCTTCGTCGTAGTTTGGATATGCTTGGAGTATGGTTAATTGATTGATCGTATTGTTGTAATTTTATGTGATGTTTGTAATATTTTGGATATGTATTGTAGATTTTAAACAGAACATGTATTTCAAATTTTAAAATTAAATGTTATATATGCCTATTATAGTGTAATGTATATTTTAATTTAGTTTTAGATTACAAATGCTACTATTACTTAATTAAAAAGATTGGTGTTACAATTGATTGAACAGACTGTTACAATAAGTTATATGGGACCCACAGGTGGTCCCACTTTTGCGATCTTGATCAAGCTATTGTATAACTCATTTTGTGTTACATTTGAGCCTGTTAGTATTACAGTAGGTGCCTATTGTAACGTTTCCTCTTTGTTACAATAGATCAGTGAAGTGTTACCTTAGGGTGTCTATTGTAATGCTCGTATACGTAACGCCCTGTAATAACCCCAATTTTTGGGAAATTTTTGAAACCCTTATGAATAGTGTTTTTGCTGAATGAGAAAACTTTTCATGCCACACTATGTAGGGGTTCTGATATGGATATTCTGAGATTTTATTAGTACTTTATAAGGGATATAAGTGTATGTAAAGATCGTCAGAATCCAAATCCGAACACTTTGATTTTTCCCGGAAATACACTAGATACGGAAAGATTTGAGAAAAAGGTAACAGGATAAAAAGGATTTAAATTAAAGGATTATAGGAGAGGATCATAAAAGGAATATAATATATTGAGAAAGGTTAAGGGAACCTAAGTAATAAGATCCCGGGTATGATCCTTCAAACGATAAACGAAAACGAAAGTTAAGCGAACCGTATAACAGATCAGCGGTCATTAGGCAAACAATTAGGAAGTTAATCAAAGGGATTAGAGAGGATGATGTCACCCAACCAATGAGAAGAGGACAAGGAGGGGAGGATGACATCATGAGGATGATGCAAGCATGACATAAGAGGGAAGGAAATGTGGTGGAATATTAACCACACAAAGTCAAGGCTACAAAGGGAATTAACCAAAAAACAAGACAAAAACAACCAACCAAGCAAAACAAATCACAAAACACCAAACCTTCCATTTCTTCATGAAGCTCTCGGCTTCTTTCTTAAGAATTGGGAAGTCCAAGCTCCTCCACTTGCCATTTTACAAGGTAATTATCCTAGCTTCTCCTAGTTAAGTTACATACTTCCTAGAAATCTTAGCTTCAAAATCCTTTCCTAGCATTTCCTATAAATCATTCAAGAAGATGGTGAATAGTACTTTCTTGAAATTAATTTTTGTGTTCTTGATTTCTTTGAAAGAACAAGCTTGTAGGAGGTTAGATTAAGGCTTCTATGGGCATTCCAAGGACCTTTCATGGATTAAAAGCTTCAAGGAAGGTATAACTCTTCATGGTCTTAGTTTTAAGTTTTGTTGTTTAGATTTCCTAATGTTTAGATGATGGGTTAGTGTAATGGGTGTGTAATCATGTTTAGAGCTTGTTATGAGTAGTTTAGTTGGTGAGAGGCATGATTATTGTGTGTTTAGAGATTGGTTGATTTTGTGATATTTTTGGAGTTGGAAATCTTGGTTATTAGTTAATGAACTTAAGTAAACTCTTAGTTCATAATTGAGAAATAAGTATGAATTGGAAATATTGAATTGTTGGGGCTGTTGTAGTATGGTATGGATGGATGTTGGTTGTATGAATGATATGAGGTTGAATTGTGGTTGTTTTGAATTGGTTTAAAATTGGGAAATCGCGTAAACATAGCCATCGTAATGTCCGATTTACATTAGACTGCTTTTGTTCCTAACATTAGGACCCGAGAGCCCCCTGTTAGGTTTTGACCATTGCCATGTTTTGATAGCTCATGTTACGAGCTTCGTTTTGATATGTAGTTCGTTCGATTCCGATGCACGGTTTAGGAGAAACGACCGTTTCAAGTAACGGCGTTTCGCGAACGAAACTTTTCCCCTCGCCTTACTTTGAAACATAGGTTAAAGACCAAAAAGGGTTAATTAATGTATGAAACATTTATGGTAAGTGTTTTAGGCAGTTGGTAAGACACTCGCGAAGGAATCGCTTTAAAACTCGTAAAGGTTAAATTATTAAAAATGGTGGAGCCGAGGGTACCCGAGTGACTTAAGCGAATCAGTGAGCGCAAAACAAGCGTTAGAGTCTAAGTTAGTTAAAGTATAGATTTACAAGTGATTTTGGTTTAATTCCAACTTACTTGTTGTTTATAGGTTACCAGACTCGTCCCGAGCCTTTTATCACCCCAAGTCGCTCAGGCAAGTATTTTATCCGTTATACTGTTGTTGTGATGTATACATTTGTATATGCATGATCTTGCGATAAATGCATATTGGTTAATTAGCAAATGTTGCGATATATTGAAGCATGCTGATATGGTATATATATATGCATGCCTGTCTCATATTCTTGAGTTATATATCTGTTGGTTCAGTTGATAATACCTATGCTAGAGGATAGCGGTAACTTGCATATACCCTTAGTATAGGGACCCAAAGGTGAAAATATTTTCTAAAACCGGGAGTCGAGGATCCCGAGTAGATTTTGTATATATGGATATGGATATATATATATATTTATATATATATATGGTTATAGTTTTCCAAACTATTAATCAAATAAGGTTTATTCGATAACTTTAACTTTATTTTATTTATTGAATATTATTTAAATATTCATTCGAGGGCTTATGACCCTTTTATTTATTTATCTGAATATTATGTGAATATTCATTCGAGGGCTTATGACTCTTTATATTATTTTTGAATATTATTTGAATATTCATTCGAGGGCTTATGACTCAGTTTATATTATTTATTGAATATTTTTGAATATTCATTTGAGGATCTATGACTCTGATTATTTGCTGAGATATATTCTTTATTTTATTAAAGAATAAGGTGTAAATAATCAAACTTATTTTCGATTATTCAAATAAAGATAGTACTTTTATATAAGTATATCTTTGGTTATTTAATATCCATTTCGAGTATAAGTTTTAATACTTCTACTTCGATTATTTTTATAAGGATTATCTTTATGAGAATATTATTTAAATAATAATATTTAGGCATTTTTCTAAATATACTGGGGACTGATTTACTTCATTAAATCAGCTTTACTCCAAACACTCTTTAAAGTGTTTTCGAGTCTTCAAAATGATTTTTAAAAGTTAGAGCGGATCCCAAAACTCATTTTTATATTTAAGATCTTCCTTTTTAAGGGGATTTAAATACTCGCTCAAAACCTGGGGAATCCGGCTCTATGGTGTATTTTATATTCGCAACAAGGTTGCTGTTTTGATAAATGCATTGATTACTTACCCAATATTCGGGAAGTAAAATTCTTGGAACAAGTTAATCCATTAACAGGCATCGCCTGGGAAATATCGGTGAGTTTTCCTTTCCAACTAGATACGACTTCTTGGTGAAGCCGTATCAACAAGTTTCTACTTGGGGAAAGGGGGAACGAGCTTTACGTTTAAGAGTCATGGATTTCATCTGAACTAGGAGTGGCATAAGTGGCCGAGTAGCGCCGGCCCAGCCTTATTATATTGGCCCAAATGGCCTGGAAGTTCCGCTAAGGCGGTCCATTCCTTAGGAGTTCAGTGTTCGGTTGACAAGTAAATCCGACAGGTTCTCCTCTACATGTAGAAAATGGCGGGGTTGTACTACTACGACTGATCATCGTAAGTGGTCTTCCTGGCGCGGCAAACTCCCGTAATGAGTTCATCATCCAATTGGATAATTTCTGCAACACTACCCAGAGCACTTCGATAGAAAGGCTACGGTTGGGCGATTGTTGGGTGTTGGCAGGGTCAAGTTTTCAAAATGATGTTTACATCAAATGAAGTATCTCGTAACTTCATTTTATTTTGATAATATTTTAAAGATTTAATCTATTCAAATCTTGTCTTATAGTCTCATCTATGTGATGAACTTTTGAAATTAATTATAACTTGAACGGTGGTAGTTCAAGTAGTATTTGGAAAAGATATAAGTATATTGGAGTATTTGGTAACTTCATCTTTTAAGCTTATATCTAATTAATAATTGTCTTATGTATGACAAAGATTTTCAGAAAAACGTTGAGACAAGGTTAGATATATGAGATCACCTTGCAACGATATTTTTTTATACAGTTATACACTGGGACTTTGTGTATATTATGCATGGAAGAGGACTTCCAATATTTTGAAAAGTATATATGTATATATATATACTGAATATTTTGCGACTTCATCGCATTAAGATATCAACTTGGTTCATTTCTTTTGACCAAGACTTTCCTGAGTACTATGAGAAGGCTCATATATTGTTAATCATTATACATATTATTTTGGTGGGCTTGCTGCTCACCCTTGCTTTCTTCTTTCATCACACAACATCAGATAGACAAGATGAACCGGACCAAGCTCCCGATTCGCAAGAGGTTAGGAGACGTTCCGCAGTTTTCTAGAAGCACTGATGCCGCCATAGCTGAGGTAGGAACTACCAATAGGCTAGGCTTTCAACTTTTGATGTATCAGATTATGTATATTTATGAATTGTAATAATGGCAAAGAAATGTAAATTTATTCAGAAACCTGTTTAAGGTGTATTGGCATATAATTGTGGAATAAAACGACTTGTGATTATTTTTGGATATTCATCTCTGAGACTATAACTTGTGGTGTGTGTGTTTATTGTGGGGTCACAGTACAGAGTAGTTGATTATTTATTAAGATTGGGTATTGTTAAGGGAAATGGAACTCGTGACAACCCGGATCCCCGACCCCGGATTTGGGGGTGTTACAGAAATGGTATCAGAGCTAAGCGTTATAAACCTCAGAGATGATGGGACGTTAAGATAATAAGTTCACTAAGATAATAAGAACTCTTGCCAAGTTCATAGTCGGACTACCTAACGTAGTACTGACAGTTAAAACCCTTATGGGAACCCTTATAAATGTAGCGATAGAAGCGTAGTTCGTTATCGTATATGGTAGCGGGACTCCGAACCCTGAAGTTGAGGAACATCAACGCGATGATGTTTTATTATTTATTGGGGATCAGATTATGGATCCGATAGAGCGTCCTAACGCGGGACCGGATGATGTTGATATTGAGGATGTAGCGGTTGAGGATGTTGTCCTAGAAGGGATAGTTGCTGAGAAGGATCCCATGGAGGATCCTGACAAGAATGAATAAAGGACCACTGATGAATTGATGACCATGGTTAGGTCGACTACCAGAGGTAGGATTGGTCGGTCACTACCGGAGGTTCGTTCAAGTTGTAAAGATAGTAGCCCCTTTAACGCGGCTTACTCGTAAGACTGAGAAGTTCGAATGGACATAGAAATACGAGAACAGCTTTCAAGAACTGAAGCAGAGGTTGGTGATGGCCCCTATGCTGGCGTTGCCGGATGGAAAAGGAGATTTTGTGAAGTGTAGTGACGCTTCGCACAAGGGCTTAGGGTGCGTGCTTATGCCGCACGGTAAGGTAATCGTGTACATGTCAAGACAATTAAGGTAATATGAAATTCGATATCCCCGCTCATGAGCTTAGACTCGTGGCAATAGTTTACCCTAAAGATTGGAGGCACTACTTGTATGGAGAGAAGTGCGAGAATTACCTAAGCCATAAGTGCTCTAGTACATTTTCACGTAGAAAGAGCTCAACATATGCCAGAGGAGGCAGTTAGAGCTAATCAAGAATAATGATTGGGAGATTCTTTATCATGCGGGGAAAGCCAATATGGTGGCTGATGCCCTTAGTAAAAAGGAGAGACTCAAGATGATAATGTCTTTTGGAGAGTTTATAAGAGATTTTGAGAAAATGGAAATAGAAGTGAAGGTAACCGGAGCCGGTACCGAAAAGCTGTTTGAGATTGCAATACAGCCCGAATTTTGGAAAAGATCATATTGTGCCAGAAAAAGTTATGAATGAAGGCAGAGAGCCAACAATTAGATAAAAGATTAATATCGAGAAAGACGATAAAGGAATAATGAGGTATTCTTATAGAATTTGGGTTCCGAAAGTTCAAGAGCGTAAGGATGAGAACTTAGATGAGAGCCATAGTTTGAGGAATAAGATTTAGAGCAAACCCTGAACGTGATAATCAGGGAGGTTGCAATTAAGATATAAAGAACCCAGAATATAATAAAGTGGAAAATGAAGATTTTAAATTAAAAGATGACTCCAATTATGGGGAGTAGGAAGAAATATTTAGACTAAGAAAGCAAAAGTCGAGCGAGATAAGGAGACCCGAGACGGTACTCCTATACGGAAATTCATGAACCTGTCTAAACAGAACTTATATTTTATTCCCAACCACCACCTTGAGGAAACAATGTGGTGTGAAATTCTTTCATGACCTTTAAATCGCTAAGCTCTCAGAGTTTCAAGGAACAGGCTGACCCAGCCGAGGCAAGAACCTGGCTAAAGGAAATATAGGAATCATTTGAGATTCAAAATGATTGATGAACCACAAAAGACCGTTTTTGTCACTTACCCTCCTAAGAGAGAGACCACCCATTGGTGAAAGACCAAGAAAGGCACGGAGCCAGAGGTTAGAATAAACTGATTTAAGTTCAGTCAATTGTTTTCGGGAAAGTAATTCCCAAAGATAAGGAGATAGTGTAAAAGCTTTAGAGCCAGAACAAAGACAGACGAGTATGATGAATTATGAGTCTAAGCTGTAAAAGTTGTTAAGATTCGTTCTGAAGACGCGAATCCAGAATGACGGGATATTTGAAATCAATGCTTATGTTGTGTTGGTTCATGAAATAATGATAAGAGAAAGGAAAATAAAAAGGAATTGAGGTGGAAAGGAATATAAAGGCAACAGAGTTTGAGGAATGATAAGGGAGTTGGGTATGAGGAAACCCTAAAGACTCATATTAATAGAAATAGAAAAGTATATGATCGTCAGGATGAGGGTGATTCACCATGAGTTAAAGTTGACGGTTGAAGGCATAAGAGGTGCATATATTTTATCCCCTTTAAGTTGGGAGGATTCGAGGAAACATTGAGATAGTTCGAAGGATAAACAATGAGACGCGGATAGACTGAGGAGACAAGAAAGTAAGAAATTAAGAAAATTGGATGAAGGAAGTGACCTTCAAGAATGTGAAGTGTAAGACCGGTGGCTTGATACCCAGGAAGGGAGACGCCAGGTATGAAAGATATCCCAACATTGAGATGACTGTTGAGATAAACAACAAAAGTAAATAAGGATTTATTAAGAAGAAGTTCACATTGAACACGACCAATATCTTCCAGATCATCCATGTGATCATTACCAAATCAGGAAAGAAAAGCGGATAACCATTTTTATCTTTTGGAGACCATGTGGATTGACCTTAACTTGAATAAGGATGCTATTGTGAAATTCGGTATAGACTATCGAGGTGGAACTGATTGAATAAGATACCCTTATCAGGGATATATGACTTTATTTATCCGTGGAAGGATGTAGGTACCTTTTAAAGGTGGAATTAAGGATAGAACATTGGTAACTTAAAATGAATCCTAGGGGACTGCATAAAGGTTGGCATGTCACCCTTAATAGGGACAGTATGAGTTGTGACAGTATGATTGGGAAAGGATTAAGGTAATAATAACCTTTAAGGATCAGTGGAGAAATTTTTCAGAAGTATATAGACAATGGTTCTAGTATTAGTATATGGTATTTTGATATGCCCTGTATCTAGGGAATACAGGAGGAACGATTCAAGGATAACCTTAGAGGTTTTGCAATGAGAAAGGTAATATTCAAAATTCTCAAGAATAGAAATGTTGATAAAGGAAATATGACGTAATTATAATGATGCCAAGTGAGGCACGTGTTAAACCACGAGAAGGTATGGATCGAACCAATAATGGTCGAAATTGTTCAGGGCAATTAGGACTTAAGATAAAAGATGTTCTAATTATGATTGAGAGTCAGTCATGACAGTGATTAACCTCTAAAGACTGAGGCAATAACTTATGGAAAAATGGTGATTTTTTTTTTACTCATCAGATTTTAAGGAAAACATCTTCACATAAGCTGTGATTGAAATAAGGTGGAAAAATTTATTTGGAGGTGGTTAAAATGACATTGACTGTAAGGAAATTTTACTATCAGGAAAGGCCAAAGAGGTGGCCGACACTTTAAAGGTAAGAGGATAATTATAGGCGCTTGTGCCAAAGGAATACAATGATGATGGTTAAAGCTATGCAGATTGTATTATGGTTTGGAAGATTGACATTCCTTCTGATGACTGTGAAATACCCAACCGTAATAGTAGTTGGTAAAGGTTTAATTCGTGTAATCGCCATGAGCGGGCTATCTATATCAGAAGATACTATCTTGAGATAAGCCAGGACCATGTTTCCAAAAGGACTAGACGAACCTTTGAGTTAATTCTTCTATTTAGGGCGTATGATTAAGAATGGTATTAACCTGCTATCGTTGCTTTGATTGAAACTCTTCTGCACTTTTATCTGCTTCATGTCATGAAAGTACGTCAGAGTTTGGAGTGTTCTTCATGAATTGTGATTGGTGGTTATGTTAACTCCTTAGGAGAATTAGATACGAGATGTATGGACTCCGTATGGTTAGTTATTAAGACTTCATGGAAAATGAATGACTACAGTAGGTCAGTGGTGGACCATAGTAAGGCAGCAATGATTCTGCGAGTAATGAGCTGATTACAACCGTGAGAGTTGTATTGGAATGGGTGTTGAGATTGAGTACCACTAATCGGGTAGTGGTAGTGTATAAGTTATCATTGATAGACTAATTAAGTAGAGTATCTACCTAGTGAATTATTATTCTTTCTTATCAATAGAGAGTCGTATTATTATACGAGGAAGGTTGCGGTGCAAGCATAGAATCTAAGTAACGATGA
Source organism: Apium graveolens (assembly GCF_009905375.1). NCBI lineage: Eukaryota > Viridiplantae > Streptophyta > Magnoliopsida > Apiales > Apiaceae > Apium > Apium graveolens. The sequence continues at coordinate 33,454,824 of NC_133652.1, forward strand.
TGTCTAGAATGAGATCCCATATTCGATTTTCGATGTCGAGGGAGTTTCAAAAGTAATTGTGTATAAGCTCGAGGAAGAGCATGGGTCCATAGAATGATGGACGGGATAGCGAAAATATTTAGGCACGTGAAATGCGATGCTATAATACTTGATGTTGATATAAATACATATATGTTTTGTTCTTCTATGACAAACCTCTATAGTTCAGAGGTAGATTCCAAGCCAGATATTTTATGGCAATAAATTTTTTTTTATGAATATACAATTCTCTTCAATTCGTTCTTTTCTCTTCTTTTCATTTCATGTAAGCTGAGAAGAACAACCCTTCCAGAAGGGGAGGTATTGCCGAATGACTATCTATCTGTGTGATAGAAGCCGAGTAGGATACCAGCTATTGTTTAATTGCTTGTCATGTACTAAAGGCTGGCCACCTTCTGTACTAACTATGCGATATAACAAGTGTTCATGATCATAGTGATCTCTCAACAAATTCCTTTACTTCTATTTGATTGATCAAATTTTGGAAAATAGAAACAACTGAAAAAGGAGTAATAAAGTTATGGTGGTATTCAGAATGGGAACACATTCGTAATACTAAGGTTGACGTGGTTATTAAAAGGTTATAGAACGCTAACGAGCAAAAGTATAACCAGTATAATATTAGGAACGGAAGATAGTAGCGACTACGAACTGGGAAAAAGGATGGGTATTGAGAAGCAAAAGCTCTAATGCTAAAAGCTATAATGAGAGTCTGTGCAATAGACTTGAAAGAAATTGGAATGATCACTTAACACGGATTGAGTTTTCTTACGACAATAGATCATATGTCAGTATTGAGATATCGCCTTATGAGATCCTTGAGGGAAGACAATATCGATCTCCCTTATGTTAGGATGAAGTTGTAGAGCGCAAGATGCTCGGACCAGCAGTGGTCTAAAGGACCAAGGATATGATAGATCTAATCAGAGGACGGCTGGTAGTAACCCAAGATGGACATAAGAGGTATGCTGATTTGACTCAAAAAGGAAAAAGAGTATGAAATAGGGGGCCTAGTAATGTTATAGGTATCCCCTTGGAAACCCTTGAAAAAGGATTGATGAGGTTCGGAAAGAAAGGAAAGCTAAGTCTACAATTTGTTGGACCCTTGGATATATTAAGACGTTTGGGAAGTTAGCATATGAGCTAGCCCTACCCCCGAACCTGTAGCAAGTTCATAACGTGTTCCACGTATCAATGTTAAGGAAGTGTAATTCGGATGCCAGACAAATAGGGGCATATGAGCGCATAGACATGCAACCAAACGTAACCTATATGGAGCAACCAGGAAGGGTATAGAGTAAAAAGGAACGAGTGCTTAGGAGAAGGGTTATCAAACTAGTAAGAGTTTGATGGTAGAACCACAATGTGGGAAAATTTACTCGAGAGTTAGAAAGTGCAATGCTAAGAGAGTATCCCTATTCATTTTCTATCTGATTCCGGGACGGAATCCTTTTAAGGAGGGGAGACTGTAATAACCCCAATTTTTGGGAAATTTTTGAAACCCTTATGAATAGTGTTTTTGCTGAATGAGAAAACTTTTCATGCCACACTATGTAGGGGTTCTGATATGGATATTCTGAGATTTTATTAGTACTTTATAAGGGATATAAGTGTATGTAAAGATCGTCAGAATCCAAATCCGAACACTTTGATTTTTCCCGGAAATACACTAGATACGGAAAGATTTGAGAAAAAGGTAACATGATAAAAAGGATTTAAATTAAAGGATTATAGGAGAGGATCATAAAAGGAATATAATATATTGAGAAAGGTTAAGGGAACCTAAGTAATAAGATCCCGGGTATGATCCTTCAAACGATAAACGAAAACGAAAGTTAAGCGAACCGTATAACAGATCAGCGGTCATTAGGCAAACAATTAGGAAGTTAATCAAAGGGATTAGAGAGGATGATGTCACCCAACCAATGAGAAGAGGACAAGGAGGGGAGGATGACATCATGAGGATGATGCAAGCATGACATAAGAGGGAAGGAAATGTGGTGGAATATTAACCACACAAAGTCAAGGCTACAAAGGGAATTAACCAAAAAACAAGACAAAAAGCAACCAACCAAGCAAAACAAATCACAAAACACCAAACCTTCCATTTCTTCATGAAGCTCTCGGCTTCTTTCTTAAGAATTGGGAAGTCCAAGCTCCTCCACTTGCCATTTTACAAGGTAATTATCCTAGCTTCTCCTAGTTAAGTTACATACTTCCTAGAAATCTTAGCTTCAAAATCCTTTCCTAGCATTTCCTATAAATCATTCAAGAAGATGGTGAATAGTACTTTCTTGAAATTAATTTTTGTGTTCTTGATTTCTTTGAAAGAACAAGCTTGTAGGAGGTTAGATTAAGGCTTCCATGGGCATTCCAAGGACCTTTCATGGATTAAAAGCTTCAAGGAAGGTATAACTCTTCATGGTCTTAGTTTTAAGTTTTGTTGTTTAGATTTCCTAATGTTTAGATGATGGGTTAGTGTAATGGGTGTGTAATCATGTTTAGAGCTTTTTATGAGTAGTTTAGTTGGTGAGAGGCATGATTATTGTGTGTTTAGAGATTGGTTGATTTTGTGATATTTTTGGAGTTGGAAATCTTGGTTATTAGTTAATGAACTTAAGTAAACTCTTAGTTCATAATTGAGAAATAAGTATGAATTGGAAATATTGAATTGTTGGGGCTGTTGTAGTATGGTATGGATGGATGTTGGTTGTATGAATGATATGAGGTTGAATTGTGGTTGTTTTGAATTGGTTTAAAATTGGGAAATCGCGTAAACATAGCCGTCGTAATGTCCGATTTATATTAGACTGCTTTTGTTCCTAACATTAGGACCCGAGAGCCCCCTGCTAGGTTTTGACCATTGCCATGTTTAGATAGCTCATGTTACGAGCTTCGTTTTGATATGTAGTTCGTTCGATTCCGATGCACGGTTTAGGAGAAACGACCGTTTCAAGTAACGGCGTTTCGCGAACGAAACTTTTCCCCTCGCCTTACTTTGAAACATAGGTTAAAGACCAAAAAGGGTTAATTGATGTATGAAACATTTATGGTAAGTGTTTTAGGCAGTTGGTAAGACACTCGCGAAGGAATCGCTTTAAAACTCGTAAAGGTTAAATTATTAAAAATGGTGGAGCCGAGGGTACCCGAGTGACTTAAGCGAATCAGTGAGCGCAAAACAAGCGTTAGAGTCTAAGTTAGTTAAAGTATAGATTTACAAGTGATTTTGGTTTAATTCCAACTTACTTGTTGTTTATAGGTTACCAGACTCGTCCCGAGCCTTTTATCACCCCAAGTCGCTCAGGCAAGTATTCTATCCGTTATACTGTTGTTGTGATGTATACATTTGTATATGCATGATCTTGCGATAAATGCATATTGGTTAATTAGCAAATGTTGCGATATACTGAAGCATGCTGATATGGTATATATATATGCATGCCTGTCTCATATTCTTGAGTTATATATCTGTTGGTTCAGTTGATAATACTTATGCTAGAGGATAGCGGTAACTTGCATATACCCTTAGTATAGGGACCCAAAGGTGAAAATATTTTCTAAAACCGGGAGTCGAGGATCCCGAGTAGATTTTGTATATATGGATATGGATATATATATATATATATATATATATATATGGTTATAGTTTTCCAAACTATTAATCGAATAAGGTTTATTCGATAACTTTAACTTTATTTTATTTATTGAATATTATTTGAATATTCATTCGAGGGCTTATGACCCTTTTATTTATTTATCTGAATATTATGTGAATATTCATTCGAGGGCTTATGACTCTTTATATTATTTTTGAATATTATTTGAATATTCATTCGAGGGCTTATGACTCAGTTTATATTATTTATTGAATATTTTTGAATATTCATTTGAGGATCTATGACTCCGATTATTTGCTGAGATATATTCTTTATTTTATTAAAGAATAAGGTGTAAATAATCAAACTTATTTTCGATTATTCAAATAAAGATAGTACTTTTATATAAGTATATCTTTGGTTATTTAATATCCATTTCAAGTATAAGTTTTAATACTTCTACTTCGATTATTTTTATAAGGATTATCTTTATGAGAATATTATTTAAATAATAATATTTAGGCATTTTTCTAAATATACTGGGGACTGATTTACTTCATTAAATCAGCTTTACTCCAAACACTCTTTAAAGTGTTTTCGAGTCTTCAAAATGATTTTTAAAAGTTAGAGCGGATCCCAAAACTCATTTTTATATTTAAGATCTTCCTTTTTAAGGGGATTTAAATACTCGCTCAAAACCTGGGGAATCCGGCTCTGTGGTGTATTTTATATTCGCAACAAGGTTGCTGTTTTGATAAATGAATTGATTACTTACCCAATATTCGGGAAGTAAAATTCTTGGAACAAGTTAATCCATTAACAGGCATCGCCTGGGAAATATCGGTGAGTTTTCCTTTCCAACTAGATACGACTTCTTGGTGAAGCCGTATCAACAAGTTTCTACTTGGGGAAAGGGGGAACGAGCTTTACGTTTCAGAGTCATGGATTTCATCTGAACTAGGAGTGGCATAAGTGGCCGAGTAGCGCCGGCCCAGCCTTATTATATTGGCCCAAATGGCCTGGAAGTTCCGCTAAGGCGGTCCATTCCTTAGGAGTTCAGTGTTCGGTTGACAAGTAAATCCGACAGGTTCTCCTCTACATGTAGAAAATGGTGGGGTTGTACTACTATGACTGATCATCGTAAGTGGTCTTCCTGGCGCGGCAAACTCCCGTAATGAGTTCATCATCCAATTGGATAATTTCTGCAACACTACCCAGAGCACTTCGATAGAAAGGCTACGGTTGGGCGATTGTTGGGTGTTGGCAGGGTCAAGTTTTCAAAATGATGTTTACATCAAATGAAGTATCTCGTAACTTCATTTTATTTTGATAATATTTTAAAGATTTAATCTATTCAAATCTTGTCTTATAGTCTCATCTATGTGATGAACTTTTGAAATTAATTATAACTTGAACGGTGGTAGTTCAAGTAGTATTTGGAAAAGATATAAGTATATTGGAGTATTTGGTAACTTCATCTTTTAAGCTTATATCTAATTAATAATTGTCTTATGTATGACAAAGATTTTCAGAAAAACGTTGAGACAAGGTTAGATATATGAGATCACCTTGCAACGATATTTTTTTTATACAGTTATACACTGGGACTTTGTGTATATTATGCATGGAAGAGGACTTCCAATATTTTGAAAAGTATATATGTATATATATATACTGAATATTTTGCGACTTCATCGCATTAAGATATCAACTTGGTTCATTTCTTTTGACCAAGACTTTCTTGAGTACTATGAGAAGGCTCATATATTGTTAATCATTATACATATTATTTTGGTGGGCTTGCTGCTCACCCTTGCTTTCTTCTTTCATCACACAACATCAGATAGACAAGATGAACCGGACCAAGCTCCCGATTCGCAAGAGGTTAGGAGACGTTCCGCAGTTTTCTAGAAGCACTGATGCCACCATAGCTGAGGTAGGAACTACCAATAGGCTAGGGTTTCAACTTTTGATGTATCAGATTATGTATATTTATGAATTGTAATAATGGCAAAGAAATGTAAATTTATTCAGAAACCTGTTTAAGGTGTATTGGCATATAATTGTGGAATAAAACGACTTGTGATTATTTTTGGATATTCATCTCTGAGACTATAACTTGTGGTGTGTGTGTTTATTGTGGGGTCACAGTACAGAGTAGTTGATTATTTATTAAGATTGGGTATTGTTAAGGGAAATGGAACTCGTGACAACCCGGATCCCCGACCCCGGATTTGGGGGTGTTACACGCCCCCTGGTGTTACAATAGACCTATTATAACACTTTTAGGGCCTATTGTAACACCATTTAGGCATTACAATAGCCCACTTATGGCGTAGTGGTTGTTTTGCTTGAAAACCGAGTGGTTCTTGTTTATTAAGTTGATTTTTATGATGAAAATGATTTGTTGTTGATTGATTGTAGAGATTCTTGAATAAGTAGATTGAGATGTGGTTTAAGAACTCCAAATGATGCATGCATGTCATGATTGTTGGAAATTTAGGGTGTTATTGCTTGACCTTAAGGGATTAAAGTTGATTTATGTGTTTAAATGCATTATAAATGTGATTTTGTTTTGGTTCTATTAGGTGCATGTCAAGATAAAGTTTTGCATGTAAGCGTTTAGGTTAAAAGATGATTTAAAGGAATGAGTAGTGAATTGATTCCAAGTTTTATGCAATTGTGATGCTTGTATGATAATGTTTGATTCTTGGGTTATGTTTTGTGGTTATAGCCGAATGGAATATAGATATAAAAGTGATTGATTTGATGCTAAGTGAATGCATGTGTAATTCCTAAGAGATGTGTGATCTGTTTGATTGTTTTGGTTTGAATTAAGTATTGAAAAAGGAAGGATTAAGTCGTCTAGTTACAAGGGTATATAATTGATATGATAACTCAAGTATAGAGTTGAAAATGCAAGGATTAAATGCTATATGTCGTATTTGCATCGTAATGCGTGATTTGAAGTCTATATGGTTAAAGTATACAAGTTATGGTATAGACATGTTGTGTGATTATAATTGAGTATATAAATACTCTTAGGGTATTGTGATTAAGGGAAATGTTAAGCGTTCTGGGAACGTCAAGTGGGAATCTAATTAAGGTTTTGGTTTTTGATTGTAGATTCGGAGCGTGAGGGCATTCAGGCTAGGAAAGGGAGAGGTATACTAGGTGGCAGTAGTTCAACCTTTGTGAAAGAGGAAAGCGAATTCAGGCAAGTAACTCTACTTACTTGTGAAAATGGTTATAAAGAGGATAATTTTCATGCCATGTAGAGTATTGAACTTTTATAGTAATGTACCCCTGTTATTGTTTCTTGAGATACCCTATCATTGTTCTCGTGAACTTGTTATTGATAAGATTATTGTTCAAACCCTTTGGTAACCTTTTCTGATCCTGATTACTTGTTAATACCATGAACTGTTGTCAACCCAATAAGAACCTTTACGAACCCCTTGTGTAATGATTCTTTACTCCTTTGTTTACCTTATACCTTATTGATCCTAGAATCGGTTTGATTCCCTAACTTGAGTACCTTGTTATCATTTAATCAAGATCCCTAGAATTGAACCTTGCTTATCCTTGATTGATTTCCTTATCTTTGAATTCTTGAAATTTGAACTTAAGAATGAGTTTCGACTTGAAAGAGTCTAAATGATTTCATATTCTTGGTAATGATAAAATGAATTTAGTAAAACCTTTCTTTTCCAACACAAGGTTTTCCAAACGAATTCCTGATGGATTGGATTAAGACGTAAAACCTTTCTTTTCCAACACAAGGTTTTCCAAACGAATTCCTGATGGATTGGATTAAGACGTAAGAGGCTAGTGGGACTAGTCCAGTCATGTTAAGAGGCTAGTGGGACTAGTCCATTCATGTTAAGAGGCTAGCGGGGCTAGTCCAGTTTAAGGCTAAAATTATGTCATTGGTTCCTTAAAGACCGGATGGAGGTCGGTACAGGCTGATCACCCGTATTATTATGAATTAAAAGTTAAAGAAGTCCAATCAAGGGTTCCATAACTATTTAAAAAGGGAATTGAAATTTCCTATTCAATAATTGATTCTTTGAAAATGAAAAGGCATATATTATTTTTAAAAGAGTTGATTGTGATATTGTGAAGCTTATAGCTTGTGAACCCTGATTTTTGATTATGTTGATATTATCAATCATATAATTGATTCCCAATGATGAAAAGATTATCGCTTTCCATTTGAAAGATCATGTGTGGTCCTGGTAATGATTTATGATGAATGTCGGCTTTCACCCTATCTTGAGCCTTGTTCCTTGAAAGCCCAAAACCTTTTCTTTATTACCCATTTCATAGCCCGAAAGATGGAAATCTGCCACCTAGAAATGTTAAAGTAGAATGCCTTAAAAACAGAGATGGTATATTATGGATTTTGTATTGTAGAACTGTTTTATAGTTACTTGCTGATTTTATACTCATATGTTTTGTTTTATTCTAACCATGGCAGTTAAGCAAGAAGATGGCCAGGCTTAGGCGCACTGCTCGTAACAGCATACCTGGTGGTCCCTACCGTGTTGAGGGCTTCCGGTTTCCATAGAAGGTAGTACAGGTTTTGAGTGAGCAAGCGCTTAGCCGAGAGTTTGTTTAGATATAATGGGTTATCTGTCGATTCCATATCAGGATCGACTATGTAAATTTGGTTTTATTTTGGGTTATAAATTTTATTCTATGGTTGGTAGTTGTAATCTTGTCTCATACATTATCCTGTTTGATCCTGTTAGTAGCTAATCAGGGTTTATGCTTATTTAATTCATAGTTTAAAGGTGTGTGGGTCCTCATTTCCTAACCCCGAGATTGAGGGCGTCACAAGTTGGTATCAGAGCTACAGGATCTAGTCCCTGAGACAAGTTAGGATTAAAAAGGGTATTTTGGGTATATATCTATATCGCGAGAGAGTTCGACTCATATAGAGTTGGGTTAGACTATTAGGTATAGTCTAAGGAAAGTGTATATAAGCTAAAGTGGTGACTAGAGTTAGGGTGTGAGTTGGCTGGAAGCTTTATTTAACGCTAATATTGTTTCTTGGTTGTTGTTTTGTGTTTTCTCTCAGGATCCCAGTAGTGGTAGTGATTCCGATTCAGAGGTTAGTTTGACCGGTACCCAGTGGACCCCATTCCACCCTCTTCAGAGGAGCCTGTGTATGTTAGTTCAGATCCAGAGGAGGATCCATCTGAGAGTAGTGAGATTCCTATGCAGATATCACCCTTGAGGCCAGAGTCAGAGACCCCAGCCCCTGAGCCAAAGTCTGAGATGCCTAAGATTGTGCCTGTCAGTGTTGGTGGCAAGTTAGCCCAGGATCGATACTTTGTTTACTCCCGTATTCCTGAGTTGGGAGCTTTGGTGGATAGGCTAGCTCGAGATTTCGGATTAAGATGGTGGAGCAGGTTGCCCGGAGGAGATTGGATGAGGGACCATCCACTAGTGATGTTGATGCTGAGGCCCGGAGGCTGCATAAGATCATTTGCTGGATGTTGGTTGTGTTGAGAGAGATTTTGGATGATTAGATGTTAGTGTTGGCCAGGCGGGACTTTTGGTGGAGCCCGTTGTTGTTTTTCAGCGTCAGTAGGCTTTGGGATACTTGGTCAGATGTCGGGATCCCTTTTTTATTTGTTGTATTGTATCTCGGAACCTTGTAGTAGTAGTTAGAAGTTAAGGGTAGATAGGGGGATGTTTTCCAGTTTTTCCTCTGTTCAACCCTGTTATATTATTGTACCTATTTCCAGAACTTGTGTTAATCAGACTTTTTTTTATCGATGTACCTTTGGCTTGTTGAATCAATCATATATTTTATTTCCTTTTGTGCACCCTGGAAATCTCTATAAACTGTTTTAAATACCATGTTTTCATACAACCGTGTTTAAAATTTCGTAAAATCATACCCTGTGCCATGAAAAAACAACACTAATATGAGAATTATATAGTAATAGGATTGCATGTGCAAAATTGGGTAAAGCTTAAAACCCGCAAAAGAGATTTCGTAATAAAATGTTGTTATATATAAGCCATGCTATCATATTGCTAAGTAATTTCTCAATCAGGTTTGTAAGAAATGACCAACTCACCAGATCACCAAGAAGAAGAAATCCAAACCCAAGACCCAGAAATGAATCCAGAAACCACCATGATGAGCAGACTTGCTCAGCTTTTGCAACAACCCGTAACCCCTAAAGTTGGAAACTTCAAACACTTTCAATCTGTTCATCCCCCAGAGTTCTTAGGTTTTCAAGACCCGATAAAAGCTCAGTCGTGGTTAAGAGAAATGGAGAAAGCGTTTGAGTTAGCGGAAGTTAAGGATGAGAAGAAAGCTCAGTATGCGAGTTATTACCTTAAAGATGAAGCGAGTTTTATATGGGAATCTTCAAAGGCGTTGCTGGAAGGAAAGGACTTATCATGGGAGAAGTTTACTGAACTATTTTTGGAGAAGTATTTGCCAAGTTATATGCAAGATCAGTTGGAGATGAAATTTTTGGACCTTAGACAAGAAGATATGTCGGTAGCGGAATACGAAGTGAAATTTTTAGAGTTGTCTAGATTTGTACCGGAGTATGTGAATACGGAGGCGAAGAAGGCCAAAAGGTTCCAACAGGGACTTAGGCCATGGATTAGAAGTCAAGTGGTGTTGCTGGAGATCAAGAATTATGCCGCCTTGGTGCTGAAGGCAATGATAGTTGAAGGAGAGCGTGAAGCTGCAAAAAGAGAAAATGAAGGTAGGAAAAGGAAGTTTGAGAGCTCGGAGCCCAGAAGAACCGTTTCCAGAAAGCAGGACGACCGGGAAAGGATAGTAGACCTCAGATTCAAGAATACAAAATTTGTGGGAGGAGACACCCAGGAAGGTGTAATAAGTTGGATGTGACCTGTTTCAAGTGTAACCAGAAAGGGCATTACTCATCAGAGTGCCCAAATAGAGCAAAGAAGCCTGACTTAGCTTGTTTCAAATATGGAAAGGTGGGCCATATGGCCGGAAACTGCAAGGAGCCTGTTCAAAAGGCCAATGTTCTTAGGATCGCTGGACCGCCGTCTCTCCCAGTACCATCAGCTCAGCCCAGAGCTAGAACCTTCAATATGACAATGAAAGATGTTGTGCAGGATGTGGATGTGGTGACAGGTATGCTTGTTATTAACTCAGTAGAAGTAAAATTATTGATGGATTCTGGAGCAACTAGATCTTTTATTTCTGAAAGTATTCTTGATAGACTTAATTGTGTTGCGTACCCTCTGGAACCTAACTTGATTATAGAGGTAGCAAATCAAGAGAAAGTCATTGCTGATAAAGTTTGTCCCGATTGTGTTATGGTTATAGAAGGTCGGTACTTTTCTACTAAATTAATTCCTTTTAAGTTAGGAGAATTCGATGTTATATTTGGAATGGATTGGTTGTCAAACCACGAGGCGCAAATAGAGTGTAAAAGTAAAAAGGTGAAGTTAAGAACCAAGGATGGCGATGAAGTGATATTCAAGGGGAAAAGACAGGAGAAGAAATTTCTAACGGCTATTGAGATGAGGAGATTGATAGGTCAAGGATGTGAAGCTTATTTGGCTCATGTCAAAGATATAGAGGAAGAATCCGTAAGGATTAAAGATATTCTGGTAGTAAGATATTTTCCTGATGTGTTTCCAGATGAATTACCTGGACTGCCTCCGGATAGAGAGATCAAGTTTACGATTGATTTGTGTAACACCCCCAGATCCGGGGTCGGGGATCCGGGTTGTCACGAGTTCCATTTCCCTTAGTAACACCCAACCTTAATAATTAATCAACTACTCTGTACTGTGACCCCACAATAAACACACACACCCCACGTTATAGTCTCAGAGATGAACATCCAAAAGTAATCACAAGTCATTTTATTCCACAATTATCTGCCAATACACCTTAAAAGGTTTTCTGAATAAATTTACAGTTAATTGCCATTATCTGCCACAAGTTATAATTATACATAATTTGATTATCAAAAATAGAATGCCTGATCTACCAATAGATCTACCTCTGCAGCTATAGCAGCCACAACATCATCGGGAAGACGCAGGACGCTTCCCACGCGCTTGCGCTGGGTCTGCTGGAGTCTGGCCATCTTTCCTAACTGTTGTTGTGTGATGAAGAAATAAAGCAAGAGTGAGCCTGACAGCTCACAAGATAATATGTAGTGATAACAATAATATAAGTATCTAAATGGATACTTACTAGAATCTTTTATCAAGTGTAAGATAATTACTTACTAGATATAAGTAAAAACAAGGGATGAAGTTACCAAATACTTCACTATACTTATATCATTTATAAAGCTACTTGAACTACCACTGTTCAAAGTATAATTAATTTCAAAAGTTCATCACATAGATGAGACTATAAGACAAGATTTGAATAGATTAAATCTTTAAAATATTATCAAAATAAAATGAAATTACGAGATACTTCATTCGATGTAAACATCATTTTAAAAACTTGACCCTGCCAACACCCAACAATCGCCCAACCGTAGCCTTTCTATCGAAGTGCTCTGGGTAGTGTTGCAGAAATTATCCAATTGGATGATGAACTCATTACGGGAGTTTTCCGCGCCAGGAAGACCACTTACGATGATCAGTCGTAGTAGTACAACCCCACCATTTTCTACATGTAGAGGAGAACCTGTCGGATTTACTTGTCAACCGAACACTGAACTCCTAAGGAATGGACCGCCTTAGCGGAACTTCCAGGCCTTTTGGGCCAATATAATAAGGCTGGGCCGGCGCTACTCGGCCACTTACGCCACTCCTAGTTCAGATGAAATCCATGACTCTGAAACGTAAAGCTCGTCCCCACTTTCCCCAAGTAGAAACTTGTTGATACGGCTCCACCAAGAAGTCGTATCTATTTGGAAAGGAGAACTCACCGATATTTCCCAGGCGATGCCTGTTAATGGATTAACTTATTCCAAGAATTTTACTTCCCGAGTGTTGGGTAAGTAATCAATTCATTTATCAAAACAGCAACCTTGTTGCGAATATAAAACACACCACAGAGCCGGATCCCTCAGGTTTTGAGCGAGTATTTAAATCCCCTTAAAAAGGAAGATCTTAAATATAAAAATGAGTTTTGGGATCCGCTCTAACTTTTAAAAATCATTTTGAAGACTCGAAAACACTTTATAGAGTGTTTGGAGTAAAGCTGATTTAATGAAGTAAATCAGTCCCCAGAATATTTAGAAAATGACTGAATATTATTATTTAAATAATATTCTCATAAAGAATAATCTTTATAAAAATAATTGAAGTAGAAGTATTAAAACTTATACTTGAAATGGATATCAAATAACCAAAGATATACTTAGATGAAAGTACTATCTTTATTTGAATAATCGAAAATAAGTTTGATTATTGACACCTTATTCTTTAATAAAATAAAGAATATATTTCAGCAAATAATCGGAGTCATAGATCCTCAAATGAATATTCAAATAATATTCATTAAATAATATAAACTGAGTCATAAGCCCTCGAATGAATATTCAAAAATATTCAATAAATAATATAAAAGAGTCATAAGCCCTCGAATGAATATTCAAATAATATTCAGATAATAAAATAAAAGGAGTCATAAGTCCTCGAATGAATATTCAAAATAATATTCATTTAATATAAAGGAGTCATACGCCTTCGAATAATACTCGAAATAATATTCAATAATAAAATAAAGTTAAAGTTATCGAATAAACCTTATTCGATTAATAGTTTTGAAAACTATGACCATATATATATATAAGTATATATATATATATATTTATATCCATATATACAAAACCTACTCGGGATCCTCGACTCCCGGTTTTAGAAAATATTTTCACCTTTGGGTCCCTATACTAAGGGTATATGCAAATTACCGCTATCCTCTAGCATAGGTATTATCAACTGAATCAATTGAATCAACAGATATATATCAAGATTACGAAACAGACATGCATATATACCATATCAGCATGCTCCAATATATCGCAAAATTTGCTAATAACAATCATGCACTTATCACAAGATAATGCATATACATATATTTACATCACAACAACAGTATAACGGGTAGAAAACTTGCTTGAGCGACTGGGGGTTACGAATGGCTCGGGACGAGTCTGGTAACCTATAAACAACAAGTAAGTTGGAATTAAACCAAAGTCACTTGTAAATCTATACTTTAACTAACTTAGACTCTAACGCTTGTTTTGCGCTTACTGATTCTCTTAAGTCACTCGAGTACCCTCGGCTCCACCATTTTTTGTAATTTAACCTTTACGAGTTCTAAGGCGATTCCTTCGCGAGTGTCTTACTAACTGCCTAGCACACTTACCATAAATGTTTCATGCATTAATTAACCCTTTTTGGTCTTTAACCTATGTTTCAAAGTAAGGCGAGGGGAAAAGTTTCGTTCACGAAACGACGTCACGAAACGCCGTTACTTGAAACGGTCGTTTCTCCTAAACCGTGCATCGGAATCGAACGAACTACATATCAAAACGAAGCTCGTAACATGAGCTATCTAAACATGGCAGTGGTCATAATCTAGCAGGGGGTTCTCGGGTCCTAATGCTATGCACAAAAACAGTCCAAAGAAAATCGGACGTTACGACGGCTATGTTTACGCGATTTCCCAATTTTAAACCATTCAAAACCCTCCCAATTCAACCTCAAATCCAACATACAACCAACATCCATCCTTATCACATCATAACAACCCCAACCAATTCAATTTTAACATTCATACTTATGCCTAAGCTTACCTTTAACTATACTTAAGTTCTTTTAAACAAAACAACAACATTTACCATTCCATTTCAATACCAATTCAATCCCAAACTCTAAATCACCAATATCAAGCAACAATATCATCCTACTAATCAAAATCATCTTATAATACATAGGAATCTAGGGTTTGGAGATGGTATACCTTCCTTGAAGTGGTGGGAGGAGCTAGGAAGCCTTAAGAAGCTTTGAGAAGTTTTAGGAATGCTTGGATCTTCAAGGAAAACAAGAAAAACTTCAAGTTAAAAACTTGAAAACACTATTCATAGTCTTCTTCTTTGATTAAATGAAGAAGATTGAGAAGGAATTGATGGCTTAAACTCATGATATAGCCCTAACTAAGCATGAAGATGATTAGGGAATTAACTCACCAATTTAGGAAGCTTGGATCTTTGATTTTGAATTTCTTGCTCTTTTGAATAGTAAAAAGTCGAGAGCTTTTCAAGAACAAGCCTTGGTTCTTTTTTATTTTGATGAAAATGATTTTGCTTGGCTTGGTTGGCTTGTTTTTGTGTTTGATTTAGTTAATTACCTTGTTGCCCTTGAATTTGTGTGGTTAAAAAGCCACCACACCTCCTTCCTTCCCATGTCATGCTTGTGTCATCCTCATGATGTCATCCTCCCCTCCTTGTCCTCTTTCTATTGGTTGGATGACATCATCCCCACTAATCCCTTTGATTAACTTCCTAATTGTTTGCCTAATGACCGCTGATCTGTTATACGGTTCGCTTAACTTTCGTTTTCGTTTATCGTTTGAAGGATCATACCTGGGATCTTATTACTTAGGTTCCTGTAAGTCATATGTCTTAGCCTATTTATATATTCGAGGATTCAACTCAACTCAAATAAGAATGTAATAAGTAAATAGTGGATCGACCGTCAGAGAGATCTCGCAAAGTAATATCCATCAAAGGATTCAGAAACAAGGTTCATCTACAGACTTGAGGAGGTAATTCACTGGAAGAAGTTCAAGAAGTTGATCATGCCTCAGTGATATAAATCAAGATCGTGGATTTAATCAAGTGACAGAGATCTCGTCAGAGTATCATTAATTACAAGGATTTAATCTGAAGAAAATCAAAGCGTCAAAGTCAAGACATAAAGAAACGTCACGGAAGTTAGTCACTCATGAACCAGACAGTACATCGAGTGTCAACGTTGAAGTGGCGGAATTGATTCATAATTCTCAGTGATTTTCAGAAGATATTCAGAAGAATGGATGCTGCTCAGGGTTAGTATTAATTCTCTATTAATTAATTAAGTCATATAATTTAATTAAGTAAATAAATTATATCTGCAAAGATTAATTTATTGATTAATTAAATTAATTGATTAATTAATTCAGAATTAATTTTAGGAATTTTCAGAAGTTTAATTGGATTAAATTCAATCTTAAATCAGCAAGACAATTGAAAATGAACTAGCATGACAATCTGGATTGTCATACCGATTGCCATGCCAGTTCAAAAGATTGTCCTACCGATAGTCATGCCAGTTCAAAAGATTGTCCTACCGATAGTCATGCTGGTTCAAACGATTGTCTTGCTAGCTCAAAAGGATAGTCTCACCGATTGTCATACAAGCTTAAAGGATTGTCATTCCAATTCAATTAATTCGGCTGTTGATAAATAGAAGCAGAAGTCATTCAACTCAAAAACATCTCAATCATACAGAACACATTCAAGAACTAAGAAAAGAAAGCAGCCGCCTTGAAATATTTTATTTTCTTCTCTGCTTACATCAAGATCAAAATTCTAGTTTGTTAATGTTAAATCCAAACCACTAGAATTATTTATCTTGTTCTTGTGTAACAATCTAGCGGATCAAAATCCCTAGAACTTAATCTCAAATCGCGTTTAGCATTTGATTCTAATTATTGCAAAAATAGAAAAAGTTCATGTCGAATTTATTCTAGATTTGTGATAATTGATTTGAGATTAATACCTTGTAATCGATACAGTTGTTGTAACACCTTTCAAGTTTAATAATATTTTTATTTAACTTGAATTTTGTTTCACATTTTTTATTCCGCATTTATTCGATTATTTGGTAACGTTTGTATTCAACCCCCCCTTCTACAAACACATTGGGACCTAACAATTGGTATCAGAGCCTTCTGATTAACGAACAAATCAAGATCCTAGACTTTTGTGATTTTTCAACTCCTTGAATTTTTATTTATTCAAAAATTCATAATGACTTCACATAAAGTTGGAACCGTTAATATTCCACAATTTGATAAAGAGAATTATATCATGTGGAAGAAGAAGATGCTATTATTTTTACAAGTTGCAAATCCCAAATATTCAAACTTGTTAAAGAAGGGTATAAAAACTCTGATGGTTATTGAACCGGAGGTAATAATAGATGGTGTGGTGACTACTAAAGCTAGAACCTATCCAAAAGAGCTCGAAGATTTTACTCCTGCTGAGAAGGAAGAAGCCTCCTTGGATACCAGCCTTCAATTAATATTAATTGATTCCCTTGATCCCTTGATGAACAGACATGTGATGAACTGTAAAAATTCTAAACACATGTGGGAAACTATTGAGGTAATTAATGAAGGCACAGAGGAAGTTAGGGAGAACAAGTTGGAAATCCTAACCTCTGAATATGAACATTTCAAATCAAATCCAGGAGAAGGAATTACTGAAGTGTTTGAGAGGTACAATGCGTTGATCAACAACCTGAACATCAATGGAAAGTATTATTCAATCAGGGAGGTCAACAAAAAGTTCCTTTTAACACTGCCAGCTCATCTTGAACATAAAATCACTGCCATTAGAGAAGCTAGAGATCTGAGTGAGATTTCTTTGGACAGGCTCTATGGAGTGTTAAAAACCTATGAGTTGGAGCAGATTCAACAGAAGGAAGTCTACGGGAAGGATAGAATGGTCAGCACATCTACTGCACTTGTAGCTGAAGGTCAACAACAACAACAATCTCAACAATTAGAAAGAATGGTACAGTTTTCCAAGGGTGAGGAAAATGAGTTAGTAGCAGAATATGATCCTCCTACTACAAATCAATCTAGTGATGATTTTTATTCCTTGGAAGAGCTGGAGCAATTGGAAGACGAATTAATGGCCCAAATTGTCAAGAGATTCTCTAATGTCAGATTCAGGAGGAATCCCAAGCTTAAGTACAAGTCCAACTACAACAAATTCCAGAAAGGTGGATCTTCATCCTCTAACACCAGCAGTGGTGGATACAAAACAGGGATGGTTGACCGGGGCACCATTAGATGCTATAACTGCAATGAGTTGGGACACTTTGCCACAGAATGTAGGAAGCCAAAGCAAATAAGAAAGAACTCTGAAAGGGCTTATCTGGCAAAGGGAAGAAGCTGGGATGATACTGACAGTGAAGATGAAGAAGAAGGAAATCTTGCTCTTATGGCTATTGATGGAAAAGTTTCATCGTCAAGAATAGAGGTAAAACTTTCTGATGCTGAAATGGTTTATCATCTAAGAGGTAACTTAGATTGTGCACGTCGTGATAATGAACTATTAAGTTTACAGATCACAGACCTTGAGAAAGAGGTCAATGAATTAAGACTTGTGCACATTAATCAAGACAAATTAAAAGAACAGGTATCTTTTCTAGAGAATAGAGTTGACTGTTATAGAAAACTCGAAACTATTCTCAAAGACAAGATCACCGGTCTTGAGACTAAGGTTAGAGCCTACTTCAATTCTTGTTCGAAGGCTAAAGAGTTCTACAGTAAGCAAGCTGTTAATCAAACATCTGGAATAGGTTATGATTACAATGTTGCTATTGGAGAATTAGGCATAAACTCCCCTCCTCATGTCTGTGCTAAAGGGAGGGAAGTACCACATGTGCTTAAGGGTGTTGATGAACCCCTCTATAAAGCATCAATTGCTGAACCATTTGATGCGACCTCTTCTGTTATTCAAGAAGAAATACGTGCTGAGGATCATGCTTATGAGAAGATTGTTTCCAAGTCAAGTGAGTCGAAAGTTCCAGTCAAAGTTGTGAAAGCAACTGAGACTAACTCAGACACACATGAGTTGGATAACAATAATGCCATGTCTACCATGCATAAATTACCTGCTGTTAATCACTCTCATAAAGCATGTAGTGTTGCTAATTGTATGTCTTGTGCTTTTAATATGATGTATGCTTATTTTAATGGTAAGCATGTGTCTAATGATAAGAGTACTACTCGTCAGCATGTGAATAACAAGAAGCATGATAGGTCTAAGATTGCTAGTCCTTCTAAGGCTAGAAAGGAGACATTTGTGCCTAAGCTTAAACAGAAATTTGTTAAGGCTGTTTACAAGGTCAAATGTTCAGTCATTGAGGATGTTGAGATCGTTAAAATTAAAAATGTTGTTTTGCCTGACAAAGGACAATTCTACAAGTATGTCGGGCCCAACCAAGTTTGGGTTCCGAAGAAGGTCTAATCCATTTGAAGTGTAGGGCATTAAACAGGTGTAACCGGTAGTGTGGATTCTTGACAGTGGATCATCAAGAAATATGACCGGAGATAGAGCCCTGCTATCAAATGAGGATTGAGAAAGCTGGCCCCCTGGTTACCTTTGGAGATAACAGCAAAGGTTTATCTGAGGGATATGGCTATTTGCAAGCTGGGAATGTTATCATTGTAATTTTGTATATTGTGCTAGGTTATTATCAGGAAGCAGTATCTAACATATAGCACCAGTGACGAGACTTGAGAATATTACGACATATCAGACACCTGCTGCACATTACACTTGGAATTATACTCTAGTAAGATGTGTACAAGTGTACTCCTGGTTGGTAAGTCAAAAGAGGAAGTCAATGCACCACAGTTCATGGACTTTGCAGCTGCAGATCTATTGGACTATGCAATTTCTTCTTCACAATCTCACTTCAGGTTGGTATGAACTAGTATACTGCTCAAGCAATCGTCAAGGACATGGTATGGCATTCTAACAGAAGTTATAATTTTATATGAATAAGTAGAGTCGTCATATTAATAACTATCTTATCACTAAGCACAATCATATTGTTTTATATGTGCAGTGGTATATTGATTATGCAACATAACAATTAGTATCTAAAGTACTTGACAAGTATCGGTCAATGATATGTTGTTAACATTATGTTACAGATATTTGTAAGCTTTTGACATGAATGAGAATTACTTAGACTTTACCCTAAGTGATCAATGTTTTATCAAAAACTCATTCATTTTGAAAAACAAAAATTAAACTTCTTTCTACATTAGTGATTTCTTATTTCATGTAAAATCTTTTGAAATCACTATTGTAAATCATTTTCTCTCTATTACCATATGTTCTATGATACAGGTTCAGTCTCCAATGACTTTCTTTCATTGACAGTCATGAGGTTGAAAACCCACAACGTCTATCCCAGACTGTAAAGACAAACACAAAAACAGAACCAACCAACACTCTTTTACCACTAAAAGTAGTATGAATGAGCGTGAGGGAGATAGTGCCTAGTGCACCACATAAGGAAGGTTCTGTAGTTAACCCAGTAGCTCTATCTCCTACATAGATGAGTAGTATTTAAACCAAGACAACTGCTAGCCCCCATACATCTTCTCAAAAAGATGTAATGGCTGAAAAGGCACAAAAACAATTACTAGATTCATTCTCTCAACAGGGTGAGTCTATTGAATTTTGCCTGTCGGCCAAGGTATCCGATGTAGTGTCACCACTTCAAACATAAACAATTCTTGATGCACAAGGAGAGCTTACACACACAAAGGATGAGTTGACGGAAACAAGAGTTTCGACCATTTTAAGGTCAGATTCGATTGTTCAAGGTTCGTTAGTGGACCAATTGCCTTTACAGGTGTTAGGAGAGGATACTGATCCAAAAGCCATATGTCAGTGGTCAGTGTCTACCTCCCCAGGCTTAAATCCCCTGGATGCATCTGCGGATAGTGGATCTGACATAGGTGCAGATCGGCAACTTGTTGACAATGATTCAGATATTACCTGATAAGTCACAAGGAAGTGTCTTCACAGACATTAGAAGGGAACTTTGATCTTTATGCTAAAATCGTTGGATCATTGTTTACCTTCCCAGAATTCAAATCTGGAACCCTAAAAGGGAAACTAGCAACTTGTAGATTATGACTCAGATTTATCTGACGAGTTTAACAAGGATGGGGATTTGTGAACTCCCATTGCACCACCTGTGACCTCCTTTAAGGATGGTTAAGGTGATTTTCCTTGCAGGTACAGCTGGATTATGGAGCTATGAGAGAAGAGTGATACACTTGTGAGAATGAGTGTAAACACGAGTGGAGAGAAGAGTGAAACACATGTGAGGTACACTAAACAGAATCACACACTCACAGTGAGGTAGAAAGAGAAACTACTTGTTATTTCTTTTCCAACCAAGTGAAATATGAGAACTCCTTCAGACGACAGCATACATTCCTTCTTTAAGGGGGAGATAAAAGCTTAAGAAATAGTTTGGAGGATTCCTCAACTAAGGGGGAGAAATAGCAGGGAGGAAGAAAAAGATCCTAAAAATATACACTACACCACACCATTGTTGTTTCTAACTACGGATCCTATTGTACGGGAGAGGTGGTAAACACAAGGTGATTTCCTAGTAAGGGAAGAAGCAGTTAGGGGAGTACCATTGGTTTTTATCTGCGGATCCTATTGTACGGGAGAGGTGGTAAAACGAAGGTGATCTTCTTTAATCAGTTGATTCTCATAGGGGGAGAAGCAAGAGATATGGGCTTTTCAACAGGAAATGTGGTTGTACAAATGAAGATGGAACTACTTGAAGATATGTTCAGTCTAGAGGAACATCTACTTGGAATCTGGAAAATGTTAAATCTCATCCAGAACTTTTCTGCTATTTACTTTGCATGTATGTTTATATCTTTTTCTTATTTGTTAGTTGAGTTATCCTCTAGGTATTTGTGTGTTATTGTCTAACAAACAAATAGGGGGAGATTGTAAGTCATATGTCATAGCCTATTTGTATATTCGAGGATTCAACTCAACTCAAATAAGAATATAATAAGTAAATAGTGGATCGACCGTCAGAGAGATCTCGCAAAGTAATATCTGTCAAAGGATTCAGAAACAAGGTTCATCTACAGACTTGAGGAGGTAATTCACTGGAAGAAGTTCAAGAAGTTGATCATGCCTCAGTGATATAAATCAAGATCGTGGATTTAATCAAGTGACAGAGATCTCGTCAGAGTATCATTAATTACAAGGATTTAATCTGAAGAAAATCAAAGCGTCAAAGTCAAGACATAAAGAAACGTCACGGAAGTTAGTCACTCATGAACCAGACAGTACATCGAGTGTCAACGTTGAAGTGGCGGAATTGATTCATAATTCTCAGTGATTTTCAGAAGATATTCAGAAGAATGGATGCTGCTCAGGGTTAGTATTAATTCTCTATTAATTAATTAAGTCATATAATTTAATTAAGTAAATAAATTATATCTGCAAAGATTAATTTATTGATTAATTAAATTAATTGATTAATTAATTCAGAATTAATTTTAGGAATTTTCAGAAGTTTAATTGGATTAAATTCAATCTTAAATCAGCAAGACAATTGAAAATGAACTAGCATGACAATCTGGATTGTCATACCGATTGTCATGCCAGTTCAAAAGATTGTCCTACCGATAGTCATGCCAGTTCAAAAGATTGTCCTACCGATAGTCATGCTGGTTCAAACGATTGTCTTGCTAGCTCAAAAGGATAGTCTCACCGATTGTCATACAAGCTTAAAGGATTGTCATTCCAATTCAATTAATTCGGCTGTTGATAAATAGAAGCAGAAGTCATTCAACTCAAAAACATCTCAATCATACAGAACACATTCAAGAACAAAGAAAAGAAAGCAGCCGCCTTGAAATATTTTATTTTCTTCTCTGCTTACATCAAGATCAAAATTCTAGTTTGTTAATGTTAAATCCAAACCACTAGAATTATTTATCTTGTTCTTGTGTAACAATCTAGCGGATCAAAATCCCTAGAACTTAATCTCAAATCGCGTTTAGCATTTGATTCTAATTATTGCAAAAATAGAAAAAGTTCATGTCGAATTTATTCTAGATTTGTGATAATTGATTTGAGATTAATACCTTGTAATCGATACAGTTGTTGTAACACCTTTCAAGTTTAATAATATTTTTATTTAACTTGAATTTTGTTTCACATTTTTTATTCCGCATTTATTCAATTATTTGGTAACGTTTGTATTCAACCCCCCTTCTACAAACACATTGGGACCTAACAGTTCCCTTAACCTTTCTCAATACATTATATTCTGTTAGATATATTTGATAATGTCATGGCTAATATGTTTTATGTTTAGATTTCAGATCTTATTTGAACAGGACAAATCAATACTTAACTGATCAGTACTTATACTGGACGTCAGGACTTAAGGGATATCAGTACTTATGTTATCAGGAGATAAACATCAGGAGATAGATATCAGAACTTAAGTGCTGAAGGACGATCAGATAAGGACAGCAGCTGATTAAAGTTAAGAAGATCAAGATAAACATAAGAAGAGATATGCATGAAGAAGGAATTCCATAAAGAATGGAATACTTGGAAGAAAAGATATCTGATTGATATATATTAGGAAGCAGAATTATATTCCATATCAATTAGCGATTATCTTGTAACTGTGTAATATATAAACACAGACATAGGGTTTACACTATAAGTGTTATCATAATCGAGAATATTATTTACTTAACCCTAGCAGCTCTCGTGATATTTTGTTCATCACTGAGAAATAACAGTTCCAGATTGTAACAGAGTTTATTATTTTAATAAAGTTTGTTTTCTGTTACTTAAGTTCTTGAAGTTCGATTTGATTGTAATAAACACTGTATTCACCCCCTCTACAGTGAAAGTGTGACCTAACAAGTGGTATCAGAGCTTGTTGTTAACACACATACAGTTAAAGATCCAAAAACAATCATGTCTGACACAGAAACTCCAACTAAGCCTGCCAAAACTGAGGAATCATCAAAGACATTAATTCAGAGTCGATATGAGACCATCAGAGTTCCCATACTGAGACCATCTGAATATCCCATATGGAAGGTAAGGATGACCATGTTTCTGGAAGCAACAGATCCAGAATACCTTGATAGAATCAAGGAAGGGCCTCACAAACCTACCAAGCTCGCTGTTGTAGTTGCAGGTGAAGCAGCAATGACTGTACCAAAGGAAAAGAGTGATTACACTGCTGAAGATATAGCATCTATTGCTAAGGATGCCAAGGTACGACACTTACTGCATAGTGCCATTGATAATGTAATGTCAAACAGGGTAATCAACTGCAAGACTGCCAAGGAGATATGGGATGCACTGGAGACAAGGTGTCAAGGAACTGAAACAGTTAAGAAGAACAGGAAGACAATACTCACTCAAGAGTATGAACATTTTGACTCAAAATCTAATGAGTCATTGAATGATTTATATGATAGATTTGTCAAACTTTTGAATGATTTGTCATTGGTTGATAAAGAGTATGATCTTGAAGATACCAACCTAAAATTCCTGTTAGCTCTTCCTGAATGCTGGGATTTGAAGGCAACAACAATAAGAGACAACTACAATCTTGATGAAACAACTCTTGATGAAATCTATGGAATGCTCAAGACTCATGAACTTGAGATGGAACAAAGAAGCAAGAGGAAAGGAGGAAAGTCAAGGATAGTTGCTCTCAAGGCTGAAGAGGAATCCCCCAAAGCACCTTCCTCAAAGAAAGACAAGGGTAAAGCTCTTTTCATAAAGTCTGATACTGAGTCATCAAGTTCTGAGAGTGATGATGACTCAGATTCTGAAAGCTTGCCTGAGACTGATGCTGATGAGGAGATGATGAAGCTGTGTGCTCTTATGGTGAAAGGAATCACAAAGATTGCATACAGGAAGTTCAGGAAGGGAAAGAAGTTTTCCAGGAAAGGCATAAGTTCTGATAAGAAGAATTTCAGAAGATCTGAAGGAAGAGGAGGAAAGTCTGACAGAGGAGATTACACCAATGTTAAATGTTATAATTGTGGTGAGAAAGGCCACATATCTCCTGATTGCAAGAAGACCAAGAGTGACAAAGGCAAAGCTCTTGTCACAAAGCAGAAAAGCTGGACAGACACCTCAGACTCTGAAAGTGAGGAGAACTATGCATTGATGGCAAATGCTGATAAATCAAGTTCTGAGAGCAGTTCTGAAGCTGCTGAAACAAAGGTACCTCAGACTACTTATGCTTTTCATACTGATGATATTAATGAGTTGAGAAGATATCTTAAAACCATGTTTGTTAGTTATAGAGATCAAACTTTAACATGTGAAAGATTAACTTCTGAAAATCTTGCTTTTAGGAAAAGAAATGATTTCTTAGAAAAAGAGTTAGTCATGTTCCATCAAACTCAGAAGGATAGAGATGATGCTTTCTATGTTAGGGATGAAGTGCTAAAATTGAATGAATCTCTAAAAACTGAGTTAGAAAAGGAGAGAGAGATTATTAGGACTTGGACTAACTCTGGCAAAACAACTCAAAATTTGCTGAGCAGTGGAAACTGGAAAGAGGGCTTAGGTTATGGAGAAAATAAAAATGAAAAAGGAACTGTAGAAATTAAGCCTGTTGATAAGTAAAAGCCGAAGTTAAAACCTGTTAAGTTTGTAACTGAAAAATCTGAAAATGAGAAATCAGAAGTTAAAAAGGAATTAGCTTCTGACAAACTAAAACAGGAAAAGACAGCTGAAGTTAACATAGGCTTAATGACAAAGAAGCAACTTAAGCATAAGCTGAAAGATGTTAAGAATGCAAACAAGGTAAAATCACCTAGGAAAAACAGGAATGGAAAGGAAGGTGTGAATAAAAGCAATAACTATAAATCTGTTCCTGATGCTCCTAGGAAAGCATGTCATAACTGTGGAAGTTCTAACCATCTGGCTTCTTTTTGCAGGAAGAATAAGAATATTCACTCCTTATCTTCAAAATCAGGAGTTAAGAGTCAGTCTGTTAGATACAAACCATAAAATCCTTGTTTTCATTGTGGTAGTTTATGGCATTCCATTTATACTTGTAAGGAATATCATAGTTTATACTATGATTATTATCAAATAAAACCTTCTTTAAAGAAAGTTTCTGTTGTTCCTTCTAGTGTAAGTTCTGATTCAAAGTCTGGTAGTATAAGTTCTGATAAGAAAACTGTTAACATAAAATCTGATGCTAAATCCGCTGCAAATGTTAACAAACCTAAAAAGGCCAAAGGATCCAAGCAAGTCTGGGTCCTTAAAACTAATAATTAGTGGTCTTTTTGATTGCAGGGCAACAGGAAAAATATTTTAGTTCTGGACAGTGGATGTTCAGGACATATGACTGGAAATAAGGCCCTGCTATCAGACTTTGTGGAGAAAGCTGGCCCAAGTGTTTCTTATGGAGATGGCAACATTGGAAAAACCTTGGGATATGGCAATATCAATCTTGGGAATTTCATCATTAAAGATGTAGCTCTGGTCTCAGGACTTAAACACAACTTACTGAGTATAAGTCAAATCTGTGACAGAGGTTATCATGTTGATTTCTTTGCAGAACATTGTGAAATAGTTAGTAATTCTAAAGGAAAAGTTGTTCTGAAGGGATTCAGGCGTGGTAACATTTATGAAGCTAAGCTTTCAACAAGTTCTGATGGTTCTGCAATCTGTTTGATGAGTAGAGCCTCAATTGAAGAAAGCTGGAATTGGCACAAGAAACTCTCTCATTTAAATTTCAACAAGATAAATGAGCTAATCAAGAAGGATCTTGTGAGAGGACTGCCAAAATCAGTGTTTGCTCCTGATGGTCTTTGTGACTCATGTCAGAAGGCTAAACAAAGAAAATCTTCATTCAAGAGCAAGACTGAATCATCAATTCTTGAGCCTTATTATCTACTTCATGTTGATCTATTTGGTCCAGTGAACGTCATGTCTATTGCAAAGAAGAAATATGCGTTGGTCATAGTAGATGAGTTCACCAGATACACATGGGTGTATTTCTTGCACACAAAAAGTGAAACTGCATCTATCCTGATTGATCATGTCAAACATCTGGATAAATTGATCAAAGATTCTGTGAAAATTTTGAGGAGTGATAATGGCACTGAATTCAAGAATCTGATAATGGAAGAGTTCTGCAAAAATCATGGAATAAAGCAGGAATTTTCTGCTCCTGGAACTCCACAGCAAAATGGAGTTGTTGAAAGGAAGAATAGAACTCTCATTGAAGTTGCACGAACAATGCTTGTAGAAGCAAAGCTTCCAACCTATTTCTGGGCTGAAGCTGTGCAGACTGCTTGTTTTACTCAAAATGCAACACTCATTAACAAGCATGGAAAAACACCATATGAGATGGTGAAGAACAAGAAGCCAAATCTGAAATACTTTCATGTATTTGGATGTAAGTGTTTTGTTCTCAAGACTCATCCTGAACAGCTATCCAAGTTTGATCTAAAAGCTGATGAGGGAATCTTTGTTGGATATCCACTTTCCACAAAAGCCTTCAGAGTCTATAATTTGAGAACAAAAGTGGTTATGGAATCTATCAATATCTCTTTTGATGACAAGAAGATCACTGGACTTGAAGATTGCATTGATCATGATCAGCTGAGATTTGAAAATGAAGATTCATATTCTGATACCTTAAGTCCTGACAGTCTAAGTCCTGATACTGTAAACTCTGATGGATTAAACTCTGATGTTATTGAAACTGTGGTGACTACGTCAAAGGAAGATGCACCAATGCAGGGGGAGCATACTCAAGATATTATCACATCTCAAGAAGCATCAGAACACACATCTGGCTCTTCAAGTTCTGATTCGTCAAGTTCTGATAAGCCAAGTACTGAAAGTGCTGAAAATCTAAATGCTGAAGAATCCAACTCAGAGAGCATAGTTTCAGGGGGAGCATCAGAAAATGAAAACGAAGACAGCATGAATCATGAGGGAGCATCCAGTTCTAGAGAAAACCTTCCATCTGCAAGGAAGTGGACAAAATCACATACACCTGATTTGATAATTGGAAATCCTGATGCAGGTGTCAGAACTAGAACAGGTACTTCTAATGAATGTCTTTACAATTCTTTTCTCTCTCAGTCTGAGCCAAAGAAAGTGGAAGAAGCTCTTCAAGATGCTGATTGGGTGCAAGCAATGCAGAAAGAGTTGAATGAATTTGAAAGAAACAAAGTCTGGACCTTAGTACCAAGACCTAAGAATAGATTTATTGTTGGTACAAAATGGGTATTCAGAAATAAAACTGATAGTGATGGCATAATTACAAGGAACAAGGCAAGGCTGGTTGCAAAAGGATATTCTCAACAGGAAGGAATTGACTATGATGAAACATTTGCACCAGTTGCTAGGTTAGAAGCCATAAGAATATTCATGGCTTATGCTGCTCACAAAAAGTTTACTGTCTTTCAAATGGATGTGAAAAGTGCTTTTCTCAATGGAGAATTGGAGGAGGAAGTATATGTTGAACAACCTCCAGGCTTTGTAGATTCTAAACATTCAGATTATGTCTACAGGCTTGATAAAGCACTTTATGGACTTAAGCAAGCTCCTAGAGCATGGTATGAGACTTTAGCTCAGTTTTTTCTGGAAAGTGGATTCAACAGAGGAACTATTGACAAAACACTATTCTATCTCAACCATGGCAAGGACTTACTTTTGGTCCAGATTTATGTTGATGATATCATTTTTGGGTCTCCAAATGACAAACTTTGCAAAAAGTTTGCCAAACTAATGCAGTCAAGATATCAGATGAGTATGATGGGAGAACTTAGTTATTTTATGGGCCTTCAAGTCAAGCAGAGTGAAGAAGGCACTTTTATTTGTCAATCTAAGTACACCAGAAACTTGTTGAAGAAATTTGGAATGCAAGACTGTTCAAGTGCATCCACTCCCATGGCCACTGCAATAAAACTGGATAAGGATACTGGTAATTCAGTAGATATTACTGATTACAGAGGTATGATTGGCTCACTTCTCTATCTAACTGCTAGTAGACCAGATATCATGTTTGCTACCTGTCTTTGTGCAAGATTTCAAGCAGATCCAAGAGAACCTCACTTAACAGCTGTAAAAAGAATCTTTAAGTATCTTAAAGGAACAGCTGATCTAGGATTATGGTATCCTAGAGAATCAGATTTTAAATTAATAGGTTACTCAGATGCAGATTTTGCAGGTTACAAAATTGACAGGAAAAGCACAAGTGGAAGCTGCCAATTTCTTGGAGGCAGATTGGTTTCTTGGTATAGCAAGAAACAAAAGTCAATTTCCACATCAACTGCAGAAGCAGAGTATATTGCTGCAGGAAGCTGCTGTGCACAGCTTCTTTGGATGAAGAATCAGTTACTGGATTATGGGTTAACATATTTCAAAATCCCTATTTACTGTGATAATCAAAGTGCTATTGCTATGACAGGTAATCCAGTTCAACACTCTATGACAAAGCATATCAGCATCAAGTACCATTTCATCAGGGAACATGTGGATGAAGGTACAGTGGAATTGCATTTTGTTCCCACAGATCAACAAGTAGCAGATATCTTCACAAAACCACTGTGTGAAGCTACCTTTACAAGATTGGTAAATGAACTTGGAATGATTTCAGGTTCTTTCTCTAAATCTGCTTAAACTTGTTCTATGTTATCAGACTTTATGATCAGTATTTACAGAATTAATCTCTTTGTGTATTCTGTGCTTAATTGATAAATGTTTTTAAGTACTGACTGTTGTCTGATATATATCTCTTAACTGTAATAAGTGATATATTTGTTTAAGTAATCATTCAATCCTATGAGGATAATTGTGCTAGATACTGACCTACTAGTCTTCAATAAACAAATGATCCCATAAAAGAAGTAATTATTTCTGTGGAAATCTTATGACACAAGCAAATTCTGATACTTGAGCTTAGTTTAGTTTACTTTATTCATCTTATTACTAAGTCCCAAATTAGAATAATGCTACTCATCTGTTTAAGTTCTGATTCTAGTAAAACTGATGAATGTACTAAGTGCTGATAAACCTCACTTATCAAAAGAAGAAGAAAAAGAATCAAAGAATAATATCAGGTACTCCTTTGAGATCTAGAGTAAAAATGTGAATGGGACGACCCAAGTGCATAGCTGGTATTAAGTAAATATGCATTAGAAAAGCAAAATATTTTCTTGGTGACTTTTCACACTCTATGATTACTGGAGAAATACTCTGATAATAGCATAAATTCTGATAAGCAGTCGTAACTCACTTACACTGAGAAGCCACTGTAAAATAGAATTTAAAAAGATGCATAAAATTAGCACAAAAACAGTTGAGGTGGACTCATGCATGAACTCATTTATCAGTAGGTTTCAGGATAATGACAGCTCTTTAGCAAAATTTTAATTATGACTTATTTCTAAGATGTACTGAAGTAAATCAGACTTTACTCTTTATTAGTTATTTAGCTTAATGCACACACAAATCACTCCATATGAATGATGAAATTTTTGTGGTGGTCTATATTCTTTTAGACAAACAGTCACTGTATCACCTTGCATAAATTCTGAGGACACGTTCTAGTTATATGTTCTGATGATTAAGTTCTGAAGACTATAACTCAGAACTTGTATGAAAACTTACTAAGATAGATATTCCTTGTTCGACTTAAGACATTATGTTCTGATGACTGTTAAGTTCTGGTATAGGTCTAAGTTCTGATTTTTTCAGTCTAACCCTTTACTTGACTTATCAGTGAGTAAAATTTGGTAACAGTCTCAGATTAATTTAGAATATGTTGAAGTGGAAGATTAATAGTCTATGGTTAGGACTAATGGCACTCGTCTTTGAACAGTTCACTCTTGTTACATGTGCACATTCCTTTTCAAATGACTGTTATTCTTCTTCAAGTCTAGGGAGACGAGGTAGACTTAACTCTATCTGTCAGCATTAAATATCTTCGCGTCTCCTGGAATTCTCTTGCCTATATAAACAGCCACTTCACATTGCCCTTTCCATAAATTTTTCTCACAATCTTAACTTCATATTCTTTTTCAAAAACATCATGGTCCGATTCAACATGTTTTTGAATTACCAAAATTTTCATATGGAGCTAAGCTGCGCCGAATGGCAGCAGGAGTGGCATGTAACTGCCATTCCTGAAGAGATATGGGGCTCTGTCCCACAGGCGGTGCTGAACCGACTTCTGTTCTTCGAGATGGACTACCAGCTTCATCTTGATCGATTGGAGGAGGAAAGGAGGGAAGCTATCCGTCTGCAAGAGCGAATCATTAGACTCGCTATCTTGTTTGTCGAAGATAGGAAGAGGAAGATGACTTAATCTCGTCTTCTTCCTGTTCTTCTTCATCCTCAGCTTTGTCAGGCTTCTTAGCTAGGACTAAAGCTGTTGACGTTAGGTTTAGAAGCTTAGGACAAGATTGTAAAAGTTCTGATGTAATTTTAATTTCATCAATGTATTATTTTGATATATTAATGGAATTTGTTTTTATCTTATGATCTTGTCTCTGAGAAATTTTGATACGCATTGATAAATCCTGATAAATATTCTGATGATCGTATAAATTGTGTCTGACTTTAAGTTCTGATAATGTTTTATCAGTACTTACTTAACTGATTAATTTTACTCATTCTCACACATAGTTTTTTTCAGAATATTGATATTGCAGAGTAAAATATTTGAATTAGTGGGAACAGTTTCAAGTTTAAATTAAAACTGATTCACCTTGATTAATGGAATCTAGGTAAGGGGAACGGTTTTTCCTTGAAAAACTGCAAGTGGGTGGTAATTATTCCTTATTTACCGTGCCCATTACTTTTTGCCTTATCTATGTATAACAGTTGTCAAGGTATTTACCACTACTTTTAAATGCATGTCTGCCATGTGTCATCAACGGTTACTTTTTGTGCATAAGTAAAAGAGAGAAAAGATTGTCAAATCTTTTATTTAACTTTATATTTTATCTCTCTCTTTACTTTTCAACTCTCTCATCTACTGACGATTTTCTTTTAAGAGGCATTTTCTCAAACACATTACAGGTTACCGATTTCTTTCCAAACATAATGGCACCCAAGGACATTCTCTTTAATGGAGCAAAGTTTGTTCCTAATAACTTCTCTGCGATACTAAACACTACAGAGGCACCCTCTGAACTTCATTTCATTCAGGACTTTCTCACTAGTTCTGATATTGGGTTTGCTCTAACTGAGCCTACATCCATTTCTGGAGTTCAAGTACTGGAGTTTTGGAGGAGTGGAGTATATGACAATGGTGGTGCTCAAGGGTCCCCAAGTTTAATATTTTCATCAGGGGAAAATGAGTATGTTGTGACTCTGTCTACAGTTAGACAGGCATTACAGCTACCTGAGGACTGTGTTTATTCTACTGTTGATGACTCAGTTCTTCAACACATGATGGTTAGTCTGGGATATGAAGGAACATTGACCAAGCTTGGACAGTTGAAGAGATCTTTCATAAGGAGGGAATGGAGTTTCTTCTTTGATTGCATTACCAAAGCTTTCGCCAACAAATGTTCAAATTTTGATGCAATTCCCATATTCAGCCAACAAATCGGGTATGCACTTCTAAATCACACTGATTTTGATTATGCACGAGCAGTCTTAGGTTTTATTGGGGATAGGATGACAAAAGATCGCAATACTGTATATTTTGCAAGATTTTGTCAGCTTATTTATAGTTTTTGTTGTAATCAGCCCCAAAATTTTGGTGATCTAATTCCATCTTTCAGAATAGCTAAGAGAGCTTTTACTGATTTATTATCTTCTGATAATAAAAAGGCTGTGTTAAGACCCCTCTTAATACCTTTATCTGTCAAACAAGCCTTAATCACCTATGATCCTGTGAAGTACACTGCACTTTATCCTGATGTTCAAACATCAGAACCTGGTTCATCAGCACCTACCACCTCTACTCAGCCACCTCAAACCTCTCAACCATCTCTCAGAACATATCTCAAGTCCTATGTGAAGCCTACATCTTCTAATTCAAAGAAAACAAAGACTGTTTCTCAAACACCTCAGAAGAAGAGGAGGATTACTTTGAGAGATGAATCAGATTCTGAGGAACAGATTCTTTCTTCAGAACCTGTGGTAAGTGAAGCTGAGAAAGCAACTTCTCAGAAGGATTCTGATATTGGGGGTTCTAAGCTTCTCAAAAGGCTTAGACGAATGACTGTTCCTGAAACTCCAAAAGAATCCAAATCAAACAAGAAATACAAGAAACAGAGGGCACAAAGGCCAGTTTCAGATGATGAGGAGGAAGCAACTAAGGAAGGGGATCAGGAATCTCTGATCTCACAAGACAAAGAATTTGATCCAGTTACTTCTTCTCCATCTACTCCATCTCAGGAAACTGTATCTGACAAGGCTAATTTCCCATCTGTGTCTCTTGGTAATCAAGGCACAAGTGCTGATAATGCTGATCAACACTTAGTTGTGCCTGGAGTAATTTTCTTAGAAGCTCCAACAGCAACAAATCTTTTGCCAACACCTGTTACTGATGCTATTCAAACTCCGGAATTATCTAAGTCACCTTCTCTGCATCTAGACACTGATGATCAGACTTTAGGTGAGCATCAGGATATGGCTGTTGATCAGAACTTAGCATCAGATCAGCAATTAGAGGATGCTGAAGTCTCCATTGCTACTCACACTGCTATTATATCAGATGATACTGATTCTATAAGTTCTGATGCTGCACATGCTGGAGATACTGGTGATGCTGCTCCAACTGCAGATACTGATGCAGCAGGTCCTTCAGGACATATTCCTCTTTCTAAGTCTGAACAAGTAAAGAAGTTTGTTACAGAGGAACCACCAGTGCCTTGGAGTGAAACTCCTGCAGGACAGGAGTGGACTAAGGAATGGAACTCAGTTTCATGTATTCCATCTGCGTTACATCTTACTGAGCACTTGACTAAAGCTGATGAAATGTTAAATTCTGATGATTTCAAAACCCAGCTTCGTGTCACTGCATTGAGTACTAAACATCTACAAGGTCTTCATTCAACTACTCATACAGAAATACACAAGATTCAGGAGAACTTTATCAAGCAGGAACAAGTTTGGAAACTTGATAAGAAAAAGTTCTTTCAACCTTCTATTGACAGGATTGCTTATATTGAGAAGACTCAAGATAGTCAACAAGCACAGATTGATCAAATTCTGCAAAATCAAGCTTCTCAGCAATCACAATTGACTGAAATCCAATCTTCAGTGGAATTGCTTATCTCTCTTCTACTTCCTGCTGATGCCAAAAAGGGGGAGAAAGTAATTAAGTCCAAATGCAAGGATGACAAGACACTGCAAGGAAAGGATGATGAAAAAGATGACCAAGGAAACTCTGGAATGGGTGGAGGTCATAGTCAAGGTAAAAGATTCTCATCAAGAAATGCTGAATTTGCAAGTCACAGGATAAGTTCTGATACTGGGAAGAAATTAAGTTCTGATACTGGTAAAAGAATAAATTCTGATGAACTTCTAGATCTTGATGAAGAAATGTCAAAACAGTTATTTCTTCAAGAAAATCCAGGAATGGACTTGGAAAGTTTAAAGGAAGAAGAAGTTAGACTTAAATCAAAGAAAGCCACATCTAAATCTGAAGCTTCTGGTAAAAAGTCACTTCCAAAACTGAAAGGTATTGTGATTAAAGAAAAGGCACAAACTGAAGCAACATTTGCTAAATCACAACCAAAGATAGATCCAAGATCCAAGGGTAAAGAAAAGGTTGGTGAACCTGTTAAAGTTTATGTACCTCCTGAAGATGAAGAAATTACTGATGACAAAGATAATCTTGCTCTGACTTCAAGAAAAGTTCTTAAAACAACCTCTGACATGGCTCAAGTTGTTCAGAGTCAAGAAATTAAAAGTTCTGATATTCAAAAGAAGCAAGTAACCTCTGACACAGCTCAAGTTAACTTGATATCAGAAGGAAGATCAAAAACACTCCTACCAGGATTCACTAAAGCAAAACAAACTCAACCTTTGAAGACTACTGCAAGTCGTTTTGAAGCTAGAGTAGTTACTGGAAAGGAAGCAAGAGATAAAACTGGATTGGGAAGTGCTGATAAAAGAAGAGTACACAACACTACCAATGATCCAACTTCCTTGAGTGAACCAGGTATTGGAGCAACTCCTGAAAGATTGAATCAACTGGAATCTGTACAAATGGTTTACCATACCTACTTGAAGGAACAAATCTTGTTGTATTTCATGACAGATGGTAGGGTATATCATATAAGACAAAATGCCATTCCATTGAAGTATTTTGAAGAATTGGAGCATGTATTATTCTTACTTCAAGTGGATGACAGATTGACAGGGACTGCTGCAAACTATTTGAAAGAACAGATTCAGAGACAGAAAAGACTTTATTCTGTTAAGTCTGACAGCATATATGTTCCAAAGTACAGAAATCACAATGGTGATATTGTTGATATGAAGCCTAATACTGCACAGATCAGAACATATCTTGGTATTAAGGGGCTTGAGTTTAATCTAGAGTCTGACAAAGCCTATGTCATAAGACTAGATCAGGAGTTGAGAAAAGCAAAGATTAATGATCTCAGAGCTACAATATTTCAAACTGGTGAAGATACTACAGAGCTTAAAGATGTCAAACGGAGAATGATTGATGAACTCAGATATGCTGAGAAATGTTTGTTGAAGAATTATCTCAGAACAACTCCTGACATCAGAGAGATCAGAACGTGATGAAGCCAAGTTGAAGATCTACAACTGCTTAAATTCTGATGTGTATACAGACTAAAGTTGTTATCAGAAGTTGAATTGGTAAAAGCTTTAAGGACTGTAAGTTGTAGTTATCTTGTCTAATTCTCATGCATTTGTACTTAATGTTTTTGACATCATCAAATATCTGTTAAACTTGTATATTTTGCTAATTTACAAGTTGGGGGAGATTGTTAGATATATTTGATAATGTCATGGCTAATATGTTTTATGTTTAGATTTCAGATCTTATTTGAACAGGACAAATCAGTACTTAACTGATCAGTACTTATACTGGACGTCAGGACTTAAGGGATATCAGTGTTATGTTATCAGGAGATAAACATCAGGAGATAGATATCAGAACTTAAGTGCTGAAGGACGATCAGATAAGGACAGCAGCTGATTAAAGTTAAGAAGATCAAGATAAACATAAGAAGAGATATGCATGAAGAAGGAATTCCATAAAGAATGGAATACTTGGAAGAAAAGATATCTGATTGATATATATTAGGAAGCAGAATTATATTCCATATCAATTAGCGATTATCTTGTAACTGTGTAATATATAAACACAGACATAGGGTTTACACTATAAGTGTTATCATAATCGAGAATATTATTTACTTAACCCTAGCAGCTCTCGTGATATTTTGTTCATCACTGAGAGATAACAGTTCCAGATTGTAACAGAGTTTATTGTTTCAATAAAGTTTGTTTTCTGTTACTTAAGTTCTTGAAGTTCGATTTGATTGTAATAAACACTGTATTCACCCCCTCTACAGTGAAAGTGTGACCTAACATATTCCTTTTTATGATCCTCTATTATAATCCTTTAATTTAAATTCTTTTTATCCTGTTACCTTATACTCAATCCTTTCCGTATCTAGTGGATTTCCGGGAAAAATCCAAGTGTTCGGAAATTGGATTCTGACGATCTTTACATACACTTATATACCACATAGAGTACTAATAATATCCCAGAAGATCAATAACAGAACCCCTACATAGTGTGGCATGAAAAGTTTTCTCATTCAGCAAAAACACTATTCATAAGGGTTTCAAAAATTTCCCAAAAATTGGGGTTATTACAGTCTCCCCTCCTTAAAAGGATTCCGTCCCGGAATCAGATAGAAATGAATAGGGATACTTTCTTAGTATTGCACTTTCTAACTCTCAAGTAAATTTTTCCACATTGTGGTCCTACCACCAAACTCCGCCTAGTTTGATAACCCTTCTCCTAAGTACTTGTTCCTTTTTCAATCTATAACCCTTCCTGGTTGCTCCATATAGGTTACGTCTGGTTGCATGTCTATGCGCTCCTATGCCCCTATTTATTTGGCATCCGAATTATACTTCCTTAACATTGATACGTGAAACACGTTATGACTTGCTACATGTTCTGGGGTAAGGCTAGCTCATATGCTAACTTCCCAAAACGTCTTAATATATCCAAGGGTCCAACAATTGGTGGACTTAGCTTTCCTTTCTTTCTGAATCTCATTAATTCTTTTCAAGGGAATACTTTTAACAATACAAGGTTGCCTCCTTCCTATTCTTTGTCCTTTCGTGTCAAATCGACATACTTCTTATGTCCTTCCTGGCTACTACCAGTCGTCCTCTGATTAGATCTATTATATCCCTGGTCCTTTGGACTACTGCGGGTCCGAGCATCTTGCGCTCTACAACTTCATCCTAACATAAGGGAGATCGACATTGTCTTCCCTCAAGGATCTCATAAGGCGATACCTCAATACTGACATATGATCTATTGTCGTAAGATAACTTAATCCGCGTTAAGTGATCATTCCAAATTCTTTCAAGTCTATTACATAGACTCTCATCATAGCTTCTAATCATTAGAACTTTTGCTTCTCAATACCCATTCTTTTCCAGTTCGTAGTCGCTACTACCTTCCGTTCCTAATATTATACTAGTTATACTTTTGCTCGCTAGCGTTCTATAACTTTTTAATAACCACGTCAACCTTAGTATCACGAATGTGTTTCCATTCCGCATACTACCACCACTTTATTACTCCTTTTTCAGTTGTTTCTATTTTCCAAAATTTGATCAATCAAATAGAAGTAAAGGAATTTGTTGAGAGATCACTATGATCATGAACACTTGTTACATTGCATAGTTAGTACAGAAGGTGGCCAGCCTTTAGTACTTGACAAGCAATTAAACAATAGTTGGTATCCTACTCGGCTTCTATCACACAGATAGATAGTCATTCGGCAATACCTCCCCTTCTGGAAGGGTTGTTCTTCTCAGCTTATACAAAATGAAAAGAAGAGAAAAGAACGAATTGAAGAGAATTGTATATATGAAAAAAAAATATACTGCCACAAAATATCTGGCTTGGAACCTACCTCTGAACTATAGAGGTTTGTCATAGAAGAACAAAACATATATGTATTTATATCAACATCAAGTATTATAGCATCATATTTCACGTGCCTAAATATTTTTGTTATTCCGTCCATCATTCTATAGACCCATGCTCTTCCTCGAGCTTATACTCAATCACCTTTGAAACTCCCTCGACATCGAAAATCGAATCTGGAATCTCATTTTATACATCATCATTAATAGAATTCTATGCTTGCACCGCAACCTTCCTCGTATAGTAATACGACTCTCTTTTCATAAGAAGGAATAAATATTCAATAGGTAGATACTCTACTTAATTAGTCTATCATTGTTCTATCAATGATAACTTATACACTACCACGACCCAATTAGTGGTACTCAATCTCAACACCCATTCCAATACAACTCTCATGGTTGTAATCAGCTCACTACTCGCAGAATTATTGCTGCCTTACTATGGTCCACCACTAACCTACTGTCGTCATTCACTTTTCCATAAAATCTTAATATCTAACCATACGGAGTCCATACATGTCGTATCAAATCATTCTAAGGAGGTAACATAATCACCATTCCTGATTCATGAAGAACACTCCTGATCCTGACATACATACATGACATGAAGCAGATAAAATTGCAGAAGAGTTTCAATCAAAGCAACGATAGCAGGTTAATACCATTCTTAATCATATGCCTTCAATAGAAGACTTAACTCAAAGGTTCGTTTAGTCCTTTTTGAAACATGGTCCTGGATTATTCTCAAGATAGTACCTCCTAAGATAGATAGCTCGTCCATGGCGATTACACGAATTAAACCTTTACCAACTACTATTATGGTTGGGTATTGCACAGTCATCAGAAGGAATGTCAATCTTCCAAACCATAATACAACCTTCATAGCTTTAACCATCATCACTGTATTCCTTTGGCACAAGCGCCTATAATTATCCTCTTACCTTTAAAGTGTCGGCCACCTCTTTGGCCTTTCCTGATAGTAAAATTTCCTTACAGTCAATGTCATTTTAACCACCTCCAAATAAATTTTCTACCTTATTTCAATCACAGCTTATGTGAAGATGTTTTCCTTAAAATCTGATAAGTAAAAAAAAAAATAATAATAATATCACCATTTTTCCATAAGTTATTGCCTCAGTCTTTAGAGGTTAATCACTGTCACGACTAACTCTTAATCATACTTAGAACATCTTTTATCTTAAGTCCTAATTACCCTGAACAATTTCGACCATTACTGGTTCGATCCATACTTTCTCGTGGTGTAACACATGCCCCACTTGGCATCATTATAATTACGTCATATTTCCTTTATCCACATTTCTATTCTTGAGAATTTTGAATATTACCTTTTTCCTTATAAAACCTCTAAGGTTATCCTTCAATCGTTCCTCCTGTATTCCCTAGATACAGGGCATATCACAATACCATTTACTAATAGTAGAACCATTGTCTATATACTTCTGCAAAATTTCTCCACTGATTCTTAAAGGTTGTTGTTACCTTAACCCTTTCCCAATCATACTGTCAAAACTCATACTGTCCCTATTAAGGGTGACATGCCAACCTTTATGCAGTCCCCTAGGATTCATTTTAAGTTACCGATGTTCTATCCTTAATTCCACCTTTAAAAAGGTACATGCATCCATCCATGGATAAACCAAGTCATATATCCTTGATAGATTATTTTATTCATCATTCCCACCTCGATAGTCTATGCCTAACTTCATAATAGCATCCTTATTCAAATTGGGGTCAATCCATATGGCTTCCAAAAGATAACAATGGTCATCCGCTTTTCTTTCCTGATTTGGTAATGATAATATGGATGTTCTGGAAGATATTGGTCATGTTCAACGTGAACTTCTTCTTAATAATTCCTTATTTACTTTTGTTGTTTATCTCAACAGTTACCTCAATGTTGGGATATCTTTCATAACTAGCGTCTCCCTTTCTGGGTATCGAGCCACCGGTCTTACACTTCACATTCTTGAAGGTCACTTCCTTCATCCAATTTTTCCTAATTTCTTACTTCCTTGTCTCCTCAGTCTATCCGCGTCTCATTATTTATCCTTCGAACTATTTCAAGGTTTCCTCGAATCCTCCCAACTTAAAGGGGATAAAATATATGTATCTCTTATGCCCTCAACCATCAATTTTAACTCATGGTGAATCACCCTCATCCTGACGATTACATACTCTTCTATTTCTATTTCTATGAGTCTTTAGGGTTTCCTCATACCCAACTCCCTTATCATTCCTCAAACTCTATTGTCGTTATATTCCTTTCTCTTATTATCATTTCATGAACTAACACAACATAAGTATTGATTCCAAACATCCCGTCATTCTGGATTCGTGTCCTCAGAACGAATCTTGATAACTTTTACAACTTAGATTCATAATTCATCATACTCATCCACTTTTGTTCTAGCTCCAAAGCTTTTACACTATCTCCTTATCTTTGAGAATTACTTTCCCGAAAACAATTGACTGAACTTAAATCAGTTTATTATAATCTCTTGCTCCGTGCCTTCCTTGGTCTTTCACCAGCGGGTGGTCTCTTTCTTAGGAGGGTGAGTGACAAAACAGTCTTTTGTGGTTCGTCAATCATTCAGAATCTCAAATGATTCCTCTATTTCCTTTAGCCAGGCTCTTGCCTCGACTAGGTCAACCTGTTCCTTGGAACTCTGAGAGCTTAGAGACTTAAAGGTCCTAAAAGAATTTCCTATCGCATTGTTTCCTCAAGGTGGTGGTTGGGGATAATAGTCTAAGTTCTGTCTAGACAGGTCCATGAATTTCCGTATAGGAGTACCGTCTCGGGTCTCCTTTCCTTACTCGACTTTCTGTTTCCTTAGTATGAAATGTTTCATCCTACTCCCCATAATTGGGGTCATCTTTTAATTTACAATCCTCATTTTCCACTTCATTATGTTATGGGTTCCTTCTATCTTGATGGCGACCTCCCTGACTATCACGTTCAGGGTTTTCTCTAAATCTTATTCCTCAAACTAGCTTTCATCTAAGATTTCATCTTTAGGCTCTTGAACATTTGGAACCCAAATTCTGTAGAAATACCTCATTATTCTTTTATCATCTTTCTCGGTATTAATCTTTTATCTAATTGTTGGCTCGCTGCCTTCATTCATCACTTTTTCTGGCACAATATGCTCTTTTCCAATAATTCGGTCTCTATTGCAATCTCAAACAGCTTTTCGGTACCGTCTCCGGTTACCTTCACTACTATTTCCAAAATCTCTTATAAACTCTCCCAAAGGCATTATCATCTTGAGTCTCTCCTTTTTACTAAGGGCATCAGCCACCACATTGGCTTTCCCCGAATGATAAAGAATCTCCCAATCATTATTCTTGATTAGCTCTAACTGCCTCCTCTGGCATATGTTGAGCTCTTTCTACGTGAAAATGTACTAGAGCACTTATGGCTGAGGTAATTCTCGCACTTCTCTCCATACAAGTAGTGCCTCCAATCTTTAGGGTAAAACTATTGCCACGAGC
Organism: Apium graveolens; assembly: GCF_009905375.1. NCBI lineage: Eukaryota > Viridiplantae > Streptophyta > Magnoliopsida > Apiales > Apiaceae > Apium > Apium graveolens. The sequence goes on from NC_133652.1 coordinate 33,495,937, forward strand.
CTAAGCTCATGGGCGGGGATATCGAATTTCATATTACCTTAATTGTCTTGACATGTACGCGATTACCTTACCGTGCTGCATAAGCACGCACCCTAAGCCCTTGTGCGAAGCGTCACTACACTTCACAAAATCTCCTTTTCCATCCGGCAACGCCAGCATAGGGGCCATCACCAACCTCTGCTTCAGTTCTTGAAAGCTGTTCTCGTATTTCTCTGTCCATTTGAACTTCTCAGTCTTACGAGTAAGCCGCGATAAAGGGGCTACTATCTTTACAAACTTGAACGAACCTCCGGTAGTGACCGGCCAATCCTACCTCTGGTAGTCGACCTAACCATGGTCATCAATTCATCAGTGGTCCTTTATCCAATCTTGTCAGGATCCTCCATGGGATCCTCCTCAACAACTATCCCTTCTAGGACAACATCCTCAACCGTTACATCCTCAATATCAACATCATCCGGTCTTGCATTAGGACACTCTATCGGATCCATAATTCGATCTCCAATAAGTAATAAAACATCATCGCATTATTGCTCCTCAACCTCAGGGTTCGGTGTCCCGCTACCATATACGATAACGAACTACGCTCCTATCACGATATTTATAAGGGTTCCCATAAGGGTTTTAACTGTCAGTACTACGTTAGGTAGCCCGACTATGAACTTGGCAAGAGTTCTTATTATCTTTGTGAACTTATTATCTTAACGTCACATCATCTCTGAGGTTTATAACACTTAGCTCTGATACCATTTCTGTAACACCCCCACATACGGGGTCGGGGATCCGGGTTGTCACGAGTTCCATTTCCCTTAGTAACACCCAACCTTAATAATTAATCAACTACTCTGTACTGTGACCCCACAATAAACACACACACCCCACGTTATAGTCTCAGAGATGAACATCCAAAAGTAATCATAAGTCATTTTATTCCACAATTATCTGCCAATACACCTTAAAAGGTTTTCTGAATAAATTTACAGTTAATTGCCATTATCTGCCACAAGTTATAATTATACATAATTTGATTCTCAAAAATAGAATGCCTGATCTACCAATAGATCTACCTCTGCAGCTATAGCAGCCACAACATCATCGGGAAGACGCAGGACGCTTCCCACGCGCTTGCGCTGGGTCTGCTGGAGTCTGGCCATCTTTCCTAACTGTTGTTGTGTGATGAAGAAATAAAGCAAGAGTGAGCCTGACAGCTCGCAAGATAATATGTAGTGATAATAATAATATAAGTATCTAAATGGATACTTACTAGAATCTTTTATCAAGTGTAAGATAATTACTTACTAGATATAAGTAAAAACAAGGGATGAAGTTACCAAATACTTCACTATACTTATATCATTTATAAAGCTACTTGAACTACCACTGTTCAAAGTATAATTAATTTCAAAAGTTCATCACATAGATGAGACTATAAGACAAGATTTGAATAGATTAAATCTTTAAAATATTATCAAAATAAAATGAAGTTACGAGATACTTCATTCGATGTAAACATCATTTTGAAAACTTGACCCTGCCAACACCCAACAATCGCCCAACCGTAGCCTTTCTATCGAAGTGCTCTGGGTAGTGTTGCAGAAATTATTCAATTGGATGATGAACTCATTACGGGAGTTTGTCGTGCCAGGAAGACCACTTACGATGATCAGTCGTAGTAGTACAACCCCACCATTTTCTACATGTAGAGGAGAACCTGTCGGATTTACTTGTCAACCGAACACTGAACTCCTAAGGAATGGACCGCCTTAGCGGAACTTCCAGGCCTTTTGGGCCAATATAATAAGGTTGGGCCGGCGCTACTCGGCCACTTACGCCACTCCTAGTTCAGATGAAATCCATGACTCTGAAACGTAAAGCTCGTCCCCACTTTCCCCAAGTAGAAACTTGTTGATACGGCTCCACCAAGAAGTCGTATCTATTTGGAAAGGAGAACTCACCGATATTTCCCAGGCGATGCCTGTTAATGGATTAACTTGTTCCAAGAATTTTACTTCCCGAGTGTTGGGTAAGTAATCAATTCATTTATCAAAACAGCAACCTTGTTGCGAATATAAAACACACCACAGAGCCGGATCCCTCAGGTTTTGAGCGAGTATTTAAATCCCCTTAAAAAGGAAGATCTTAAATATAAAAATGAGTTTTGGGATCCGCTCTAACTTTTAAAAATTATTTTGAAGACTCGAAAACACTTTATAGATTGTTTGGAGTAAAGCTGATTTAATGAAGTAAATCAGTCCCCAGAATATTTAGAAAATGACTTAATATTATTATTTAAATAATATTCCCATAAAGAATAATCTTTATAAAAATAATTGAAGTAGAAGTATTAAAACTTATACTTGAAATGGATATCAAATAACCAAAGATATACTTATATGAAAGTACTATCTTTATTTGAATAATCGAAAATAAGTTTGATTATTGACACCTTATTCTTTAATAAAATAAAGAATATATCTCAGCAAATAATCGGAGTCATAGATCCTCAAATGAATATTCAAATAATATTCATTAAATAATATAAACTGAGTCATAAGCCCTCGAATGAATATTCAAAAATATTCAATAAATAATATAAAAGAGTCATAAGCCCTCGAATGAATATTCAAATAATATTCAGATAATAAAATAAAAGGAGTCATAAGTCCTCGAATGAATATTCAAAATAATATTCATTTAATATAAAGGAGTCATACGCCTTCGAATAATACTCGAAATAATATTCAATAATAAAATAAAGTTAAAGTTATCGAATAAACCTTATTCGATTAATAGTTTTGAAAACTATGACCATATATATATATATAAGTATATATATATATATATTTATATCCATATATACAAAACCTACTCGGGATCCTCGACTCCCGGTTTTAGAAAATATTTTCACCTTTGGGTCCCTATACTAAGGGTATATGCAAATTACCGCTATCCTCTAGCATAGGTATTATCAACTGAATCAATTGAATCAACAGATATATATCAAGATTACGAAACAGACATGCATATATACCATATCAGCATGCTCCAATATATCGCAAAATTTGCTAATAACAATCATGCACTTATCACAAGATAATGCATATACATATATTTACATCACAACAACAGTATAACGGGTAGAAAACTTGCCTGAGCGACTGGGGGTTACGAATGGCTCGGGACGAGTCTGGTAACCTATAAACAACAAGTAAGTTGGAATTAAACCAAAGTCACTTGTAAATCTATACTTTAACTAACTTAGACTCTAACGCTTGTTTTGCGCTTACTGATTCTCTTAAGTCACTCGAGTACCCTCGGCTCCACCATTATTAATAATTTAACCTTTACGAGTTTTAAGGCGATTCCTTCGCTAGTGTCTTACTAACTGCCTAGCACACTTACCATAAATGTTTCATGCATTAATTAACCCTTTTTGGTCTTTAACCTATGTTTCAAAGTAAGGCGAGGGGAAAAGTTTCGTTCGCGAAACGCCGTTACTTGAAACGGTCGTTTCTCCTAAACCATGCATCGGAATCGAACGAAATACATATCAAAACGAAGCTCGTAACATGAACTATCTAAACATGGCAGTGGTCATAATCTATCAGGGGGTTTTCGGGTCCTAATGCTATGCACAAAAACAGTCCAAAGAAAATCGGACGTTACGACAACTATGTTTACGCGATTTCCCAATTTTAAACCATTCAAAACCCTCCCAATTCAACCTCAAATCCAACATACAACCAACATCCATCCTTATCACATCATAACAACCCCAACCAATTCAATTTTAACATTCATACTTATGCCTAAGCTTACCTTTAACCATACTTAAGTTCTTTTAAACAAAACAACAACATTTACCATTCCATTTCAATACCAATTCAATCCCAAACTCTAAATCACCAATATCAAGATACAATATCATCCTACTAATCAAAATCATCTTATAATACATAGGAATCTAGGGTTTGGAGATGGTATACCTTCCTTGAAGTGGTGGGAGGAGCTAGGAAGCCTTAAGAAGCTTTGAGAAGTCTTAGGAATGCTTGGATCTTCAAGGAAAACAAGAAAAACTTCAAGTTAAAAACTTGAAAACACTATTCATAGTCTTCTTCTTTGATTAAATGTAGAAGATGGAGAAGGAATTGATGGCTTAAACTCATGATATAGCCCTAACTAAGCATGAAGATGATTAGGGAATTAACTCACCAATTTAGGAAGCTTGGATCTTTGATTTTGAATTTCTTGCTCTTTTGAATAGTAAAAAGCCGAGAGCTCTTCAAGAACAAGCCTTGGTTCTTTTTGATTTTGATGAAAATGATTTTGCTTGGCTTGGTTGGCTTGTTTTTGTGTTTGATTTAGTTAATTACCTTGTTGCCCTTGAATTTGTGTGGTTAAAAAGCCACCACACCTCCTTCCTTCCCATGTCATGCTTGTGTCATCCTCATGATGTCATCCTCCCCTCCTTGTCCTCTTTCTATTGGTTGGATGACATCATCCCCACTAATCCCTTTGATTAACTTCCTAATTGTTTGCCTAATGACCGCTGATCTGTTATACGGTTCGCTTAACTTTCATTTTCGTTTATCGTTTGAAGGATCATACCCGGGATCTTATTACTTAGGTTCCCTTAACCTTTATCAATACATTATATTCCTTTTTATGATCCTCTATTATAATCCTTTAATTTAAATTCTTTTTATCCTGTTACCTTATACTCAATTCTTTCCGTATCTAGTGGATTTCCGGGAAAAATCCAAGTGTTCGGAAATTGGATTCTGACGATCTTTACATACACTTATCCCCGTGGGGTGCACCGGTGTTGTTTGTAAAGAAGGATGGAAGTATGAGGTTGTGCATTGATTATCGCGAATTGAATAAGTTGACGATTAATAATAAGTACCCTCTACCGTGAATCGATGACTTGTTTGATCAGTTAAAAGGAGCTACGTGTTTCTCCAAGATTGATTTAAGATCTGGGTATTATCAGCTAAAGATTAAAGCGGAGGATATACCCAAGACGGCGTTTCGAACGAGATATGGACACTACGAGTTTTTGGTAATGGCATTTGGTTTGATGAACGCGCCAGCCGCATTTATGGATCTTATGAACAGAGTGTTCAAGCAATATTTGGATAAGTTTGTTATAGTATTTATCGATGATATATTGATTTATTCCAAGACAGAAGAAGAGCATAAGGAGCATTTGGGGATTTCCTTGGAAATTTTTAGAAAATAAAGGTTGTACGCCAAGTTTTCGAAGTGTGAGTTTTGGCTAAAGAAAGTGCAATTTCTTGATCATATAGTTAATAAAGAAGGAATCAAAGTAGATCCAGCCAAGGTAGAAGCGGTGATGAATTGAGAAAGACCCAAGACTCCTATGGAGGTCAGAAGTTTTCTGGGATTAGCCGGATACTATAGAAGGTTTGTGCAAGATTTCTCTAAGATTGTTGTTCCATTGACTAAGTTGACAAGAAAGAACGAGAAATTATGTGGACGGACAAGTGCGAGGAAAGCTTTCAAGAACGAAAGAAAAGATTGGTAACTGCCCCAGTAATTGGTGTTACCAGATGAGAAAGGAGAATTTGTGATTTTCAACGATGCTTCATATAAAGGACTTGGATGTGTCTTAGTGCAATACGGGAAAGTAATAGCGTATGCGTCAAGGCAACTAAAGCCGCATGAACAGAAGTATCCCACGCATGATTTGGAATTGGCAGGAATTGTGTTTGCCCTTAAGATTTGGAGGCATTATTTGTATGGGGAAAAGTGCGAGATCTATACAGATCATAAGATTTTAAAGTATATTTTCACTCATAAGGAGTAGAATATGAGATAAAGAAGATGGTTAGAATTGATCAAAGATTATGACTGTGCAATAAATTATCATTCTGGAAAGGCGAATATGGTAGCAGACGCTTTAAGTCGCAAGGAAAGATTGAATATGTTAACTTTGTCGGACGAATTGATCAAGGATTTTGAAAAGATGGAAATAGAGGTGCAGACTCCAGAATCTGGAGGTGAAGCAAGGTATGCTATGTCATTTCAACCTGAAATTTTGGAAAAGGTTCGATGTTGTCAAGAGCAAGTAATGAACCGCGAGAAAGATAAGTTGTCAGGAGAAGAAATCAATGCTCAAAAGGATGAAAAAGGAATATATCATGTTAACTCACGTATTTGGATACCTAACGTTGTGGAGCTAAGGCACGAGATTTTGCATGAAGCGCATAACTCGAGATTTTCAATCCACCCTGAAAGTACGAAAATGTACAATGATTTAAAAGAGAGTTATTGGTGGCCAAACATGAAAAAGGAAATCGCGGAATTGAGAAGTAAGTGTTATACGTGTCAAAGAGTAAAAGTAGAACATCAGAGACCAAGTTGATTGCTTCAACCATTGGACATACCAGAATGAAAATGGGAACATATCGTGATGGATTTCGTGGTAGGATTACAGAAGATCAAGTCTAATCATGATGTGATTTGGGTAGTAATCGATCGATTGATGAAATCAGCGCATTTCTTGCCGATAAACGAAAGGTTTTCATTAGAAAAGTTGGTCAAATTGTATTTGAACGAGATTGTGATGCGTCAGGGAGTTCCATTATCTATCGTGTCTGATAGAGACCCGAGGTTTAACTCGAGATTTTGGCGACAATTTCATGATCATTTGGGTACTAAGCTGAAAATGAGTACGGCATATCATCCGCAGACTGACGGACAAAGTGAAAGGACAATTCAAACGATCGAGGATATGTTGTGAACCTGTGCAATAGATTTCAAAGGAAATTGGGACGATCATTTGCCATTGATTGGGTTATCCTACAACAACAGTTATCACGCAAGTATTGGCATGCCGCCTTATGAAGCGTTGTACGGAAGAAAGTGTAGATCCCCTACATATTGGGATGAAGTTAATGAGCGCAAGTTAATTGGCCCAGAGCTAGTTCAACAAATGAAAGAAAAGGTGGAAATGATTCGAAAAAGATTAATTGCTGCTCAAGATCGACAAACGAAGTACACAAATCGAGAACGAAAAGATGTGCAATTCGAACCTGGAGACAAAGTTTTGTTACAGATATCTCCTTGTAAAGGTTTAACCAAATTTGGAAAGAAAGGAAAGTTAAGTCCTATGTATATTGGACCATTCGAAATACTACGACAAGTTGGAAAGGTGGCTTATGAATTAGCGCTACCTCCGCAACTGCAAAATCTTCACAATGTATTCCATGTATCTCTTCTAAAGAAGTATAATGCTGATGCAAGCCATGTGATTGGATTGGAACCAGTGGAAATTCAACCAGATTTGTCTTATGTGGAACAACCGGTTCGAATCTTCGATTGAAAAGAGAGGACACTTAGAAATAAAGTTGTACCTCTAGTTAGAGTGTTGTGGGGAAATCCATTAGTAAAAGAGTCAACTTGGGAATTAGAAAGCGAAATGTAAGAAAAGTATCTTCATCTATTTGCTTAGACTAGATTCTGAGGACAGAATCCTTTTAAGGGGGTTTGATTGTAACTACTGGGAATTTCGCGATATAATTAAGTGAATAAAGTATGATTTCAGTGGTGTGATTATAAATTATGTGCTTAAGTGATGCGTTCCAATTTAAAGAGTCAGCTAAGGGGTTAAGCTGTGTTGTCGTGCCGTCAGGTAGAACGGAACCTTTCTTAAAAAAAGATTAAAGTGTTTAATTGTGAAATATGTGTGAAAAGAGATGTTTAAGTGAGAATTATGTTCTAGTGATGTGTCGGTTAGTAAAGATAATTGATTGTGAAGCGTAAATAAAATACAGAGCGTCGGGCCGTCAGGAAGAACGTGACCCGATACGCGAAAAAGAGAAATAATAATAATAAAAAGGGGAAATTGTCAGGTCAATTATGAGTCATGATGTGTGGATATATATGTTCTTGCTTTCCTGTATGCATGATTACGTGATTTATTGATTTTAAATGGATATAAGGGATTTATTCGTATTAAAATAAGGTTTATTGAACCTTTATACATTTTTATAAAATAATTCGAGAATGATCAAGGCATGAAATTTGTTTTGTTATCTTTAAAATATTCCTAGAGACTTTCTAAAAATGATAGACGGATTTATTTCGTGATCGTTGCATTTTAAAATAATTTTAAGGAGTTAAAATGCTATTTTCAGCATAATCTTATAAAATCCGTATTTAATCAATTGTTCGCTCAAAAATTATTCTGAAAGTATGGTTGGAAAGCTAATTTTGAGATCTATGCTCTAAAATTTTTATTCGTTCCATTCTCATCTTTTCTGAGAGAGCTATTTCTTGAATAAATCCATTTTTAGATTGAAATAAGAGAAAAGAGAAAAAGAAATTTAAAAGTATGGTACAATGACTATACTACCCTTTCAAGCTAATATATATACCCATTTCCTCCCCCTTTTTCTTTCTCTTCACCCGGCCCCACTCTCTCATCTCTCACATTCTCTCATTTCTCTCTCTCTCTCTTTCTCTCTCACTCTCGAAGTCTCTCTCTCTCTCTTTTTCCTCTCGATACACCTCTCTTCTTCACTTAATTTCTATGGATTCATCCATAAAACTTCATTCTTAATCCATATATGGGCTTTAAATATTATTCATGTGTGTGTAGGTGTTTGCATGCGTATGTGTGTGTATGTTTGTGTGTGATGTTGAGCCGAGAACCTTGGTTCGAGGTCTTCTTGCAAGTTTTGACTTTGATTTTCTTGATTTGTGATGAATTGTTGTTACATGTGATACTTTTTGTTGTTTGATAGAGAAATCGGAGGTTTTTATTATTTGGAAACCCCTGAATGGGGGCACCACCGTAGAACCACCGCCACCGGTGATGAACTCCGGTGAACCGAGGTGAGTCATGATGTGTAAACTGAAATCTACTAATCATAAAACTTATTTTCGATGTTTGCATGTGTTGTTTCTTCAAAAAGTCGAATGGCTTTTGATTTTGAGAAGATTAAGTTGGTTTTGTTGATTTAAATGGTTGTGGATGTTTATTCTGAGATAATATTGAGAAATTAGAACAAATAGTGATTCAAGGATTTGGAACAATGTTTGCATGTGTTGATTTCCTAAAAACCCGAATGGGTCCTTGATTTTAAGAAAATAAATTTGATTGTTTGATGAAAATGACTTGTTAGTGTATATTTTTAGAAGTAATTAAGAAATTTGATTAGTTGATGATTTAAAGAATCGAAATAAAAGTGTTGTTTTGCTTGAAAACCGAGTGGCTCTTGTTTATTAAGTTGATTTTTATGATGAAAATGATTTATTGTTGATTGATTGTAGAGATTCTTAAATAAGTAGATTGAGATGTGGTTTAAGAACTCCAAATGATGCATTCATGTCCTGATTGTTGGAAATTTCGGGTGTTATTGCTTGACCTAAAGGGATTAAATTTGATTTATGTGTTTAAATGCATTATAAATGTGATTTTGATTTGGTTCTAGTTGGTGCATGTCAAGATAAAGTTTTACATGTAAGCGTTTAGGCTAAAAGATGATTTAAACGAATGAGTAGTGAATTGATTCCAAGTTTTATGCAATTGTGATGCTTGTATGATAATGTTTGATTCTTGGGTTGTGTTTTGTGGTTATAGACGAATGGAATATAGATATAAAAGCGATTGATTTGATGCTAAGCGAATGCATGTGTAATTCCTAAGAGATATGTGATTTGTTTGATTATTTTGGTTCGAATTAAGTATTGAAAAAGGAAGGATTAAGTCGTCTATTTACAAGGGTATATAATTGATATGATAACTCAAGTATAGAGTTGAAAATGCAAGGATTAAATGTTATATGTCGTATTTGTATCGTAATGCGTGATTCGAAGTCTATATGGTTAAAGTATATGAGTTATGGTATAGACATATTGTGTGATTATAATTGAGTATATAAATACTCTTAGGGTATTGCGATTAAGGGAAATGTTAATTGTTCTGGGAACGTCAAGTGGGAATCTAATTGAGGTTTTGGTTTTTAATTGTAGATTCGGAGCGTGAGGGCATTCAGGCTAGGAAAGGGAAAGGTATACTAGGTGGCAGTAGTTCAACCTTTGTGAAACAGGAAAGCAAATTCAGGCAAGTAACTCTACTTACTTGTGAAAATGGTTATAAAGAGGATATTGTTCATACCATGTAGAGTATTGAACTTTGAAAGGCATATGTCATAGCCTACTCGTTTATTCGAGTATTTAACTCAACTCAAATAAGAATGTAATAAGTAAATAGTGGATTAATCATCAGAGAGATCTCACAATGTAACATCTGTCAAAGAATAAAGAAACATTGTTCATCTGCAGACTTGAAGATTCACTGGAAGAAGTTCAAGAATTTGATCATGCCTCAGTGATATAAATCAAGATCGTGGATTTAATCAAGTGACAGAGATCTCGTCAAGGTATCATTTATTACAAGGATTCAATCAGAATATAAAAGTCAAGACATGAAGAAACGTCACGAAAGTTAGTCACTCATGAACCAGACAGTACATCGAGTGTCAGCATTGAAGTGGCGGAATTGATTCATAAGTCTCAGTGACTTTCAGAAGATTGTCAGAAGAATGGATGCTGCTAAGGGTTAGTATTAATTCTCTATTAATTAAGTCATATAATTTAATTAAGAAAATAAATTATATCTGCAAAGATTAATTTATTGATTAATTGAATTAAATTGATTAATTAATTTAGAATTAATATTAAGGATTTACAAGATTTTAATTGGTTTAAAATCTGCTTAAATTCAGCAAGACAATTCATTTGAACTAGTATGACAATCGGTATGACAATTGATAGTCATACCGAAAGTCATGCCAATACATTTAATTGTCTTATTAGAATTTCTGTTTAGATTAAAATCAGTTATTAATTCAGCAAGACAATTTATTTGAACTAATATGACAATCGGTATGACAATCTATAGTCATACCGAAAGTCTTGCTAGCTCATTTTTAATTGTCTTGCTAGTTGTAAACATTGTCCTACCGAAAGTCTCACAAGCTTAAAGGATTGTCATTCCAATTCAATCTACTCGGCTGTGTTGTTTAAAAGAAGCAGAAGACCAGTTCATAAAAAAAGGCAATAAAAAAAAGAACAAAAACAAAAGAACAAAAGCAAAAGGAGCAGATAAAATATTTCATCTCATCTGCAACTTCAAGATCAATTTCTAGATTGTAAAGTTAAATCCAATCAACTAGAAATACTTATCTTGTTCTTGTGTATCAATCTAGCGGATTAAAATCCCTAGAACTTAATCTCAAATCGCATTTAGCATTTGATCTTTTAATTACAAAAATAGAAAAAGTTCATGTCGAATTTATTCTAAATTTGTAATAATTGATTTGAGATTAATCCCTTGTAACCGATACCGTAGTTGTAACACCTTTCAAGTTTAATAAAAGTTTTATTTAACTTGAATTTTGTTTCACAATTTTATTCCGCATTTTATTCGATTAAACGGTATTGTTTGCATTCAACCCCCCCCTTCTACAAACAAATTGGGACCTAACAATTGGTATCAGAGCCTTCTGATTAACGTACAAATCTAGATCCTAGACTTTTGTGTTTCTTTCACTTCTTGAATTTTTTATTCACTCAAAAAATTCATAATGACTACACAAAAAGTTGGAACCGTTAAAATTCCACTTTTCGATAAAGAAAATTATGTTATGTGGAAGAAGAAGATGCTACTTTTTTTACAGGTTGCTAATCCCAAATATTTGCAAGTGTTGAAGAAGGGTCCAAAAATTTCTATGGTTATGGAACCAGAGGTAATAGAAAATGATGTGGTGATCACCAAAGCGAGAACTTATGTGAAGGATCCTGAGGACTTCTCTCCTGCTGAAATAGAAGAAGCTTCCCTGGATGCTAGCCTTCAATTAATCTTAGTAGATTCCCTTAATCCCCTGATGAATAGACATGTGATGAATTGTAAAGATTCCAAACATATCTGGGAAACTATTGAGATTATTAATGAAGGCACAGAGGAAGTTAGGGAGAACAAACTAGAGATCCTAACCTCTGAGTATGAATACTTTAAATCCAATCCAGGAGAAGGAATCACTGAAGTGTTTGAGAGGTACAATGCATTGATCAACAACCTGAACATTAATGGTAAATACTATTCCATCAGGGAGGTCAACAAAAAGTTCCTTTTAACACTTCCAACTCATCTCGAACATAGAATCACTGCCATAAGAGAAGCAAGAGATCTAAGTGAGATTTCTTTGGAAAGGCTCTATGGTGTGTTAAAGACTTATGAGTTGGAGCAGATTCAGCAGAAGGAAGTTTACGGGAAAGGAAGAGTGGTCAGCACGTCTACTGCTCTAGTAGCTAATGAACAACAACAACAACCACAATATCAATAACAATCTCAACAGTCAGAAAGAATGGTACAGTCTTCCAAGGTTGAAGATAATGTGATAGTAGCAGAATTTGATTCTCCTACTACAAATCAACCAGGATATGATTATTATTCCTTGGAAGAACTGGAGCAATTGGAGGATGAGTCAATGGCCCTGATTGTCAAGAGATTCTCAAATGTCAGATTCAAAAGGAATCCCAAGTTCAAGTACAAGTCCAACTACAACAGATTCCAGAAAGGTGGATCTTCATCCTCTAACACCAGCAGTGGTGGGTATAAAACAGGGATGGTTGATCGAAGCACCATTCGATGCTTCAACTGTAATGAGTTGGGACACTTTGCCACAGAATGCAGGAAGCCAAAACAAGCTAGGAAGAACTCTTACGATTCTAATCAAAAGAGTAAATCTGAAAGGGCGTACCTGGCAAAGGGAAGAAGCTGGGATGATACTGACAGTGAAGATGAAGAAGTTGGGAATCTTGCTCTCATGGCTAGTAATGCAAGCACCTCATCGTCAAGAAAAGAGGTAAAATTTACTGATGCTGAATTAGTTTATCATCTAGGAGGTTCCTTAGATTGTGCTCGTCGTGATAATGAATTGTTAAATCAACAAATCAAAGACCTTGAGAAAGAGGTCAATGAATTAAGACTTGTGCACATTAATCAAGATAAACTAAAAGAACAAGTATCTTTTCTAGAGAATAGAGTTGACTGTTATAGACAACTCGAAACTATTCTCAAAGACAAGATCACCGGTCTTGAGGCTAAGGTTAAAGCTTACTTTAATTCTTGTTCGAAGTCCAAAGAGTTTTACAATAAGCAAGCTGTTAATCAAACACATGGAATAGGTTATGATTACAATGCTACTATTGGAAAATTAGGCATAAACTCCCCTCCTCATGTATGTGCTAAAGGCAGGGAAGTACCACATGTGCTTAAGGGTGTTGATGAACCCCTCTATAAAGAATCAATTGCTGAACCATTTGATGAGACCTCTTTTATTATTCAAGAAGAAATTCGTGCTGAAGATAATGCTAATGGGAAAGATGTCTCCAAGTCAAGTGTGTCAAAAGTTCCAATCAAGGTTGTGAAAGCAACTGAGACTAACTCAGACACACATGGGTTGGATAACACAAATGCCATGTCTACCATGCATAAGTTGCCTATTGTTAATCCTTCGCATAAAGCATGTGGTGTTCCTGATTGTATGTCTTGTGCTTTTAATCTGTTGTTTGCTTATTTTAATGGTAAGCATGTTTCTAATGATAAGACTACTCCTCGTCAGCATGTGAATAATAGAAAGCATGATAGGTCTAAGACTGCTAGTCCTCCTAAAGCTAGAAAGGAGACATTTGTGCCTAAGCCTAACCAGAAATTTGTCAAGGCTGTTCACAAGGTCAAATGTTCAGTCATTGAGAACGTTGAGAATATTGAAATTAAGAATGTTGTTTTGCCTGATAAAGGCCAATTTTACAAGTATGCCGGACCCAGCCAAGCTTGGGTTCCGAAGAAGTTCTAATCCATTTGTATTGCAGGGCATTAAACAGGTACAACCGGTAGTGTGGATTCTTGACAGCGGATCGTCAAGACATATGACCGGAGATAGAGCCCTGCTATCAAATGTGGTTGAGAAAGCTGGCCCAGTGGTTACCTTTGGAGATAACAGCAAAGGTTTAACGGAGGGATATGGCTGTTTGCTAGCTGGAAATGTTATCATTGAAAATGTATATGTTGTGCAAGGACTTGAACACAATCTGCTTAGCATTAGTCAGTTCTGTGACAACGGCTACAATGTTTTATTCGACAAGCTGAAGTGTCAGATTCTGCACAAGAAAAGTGAAAAACCCTCCTTAATGGGAATCCAGAAAGGAAATCTGTTCGTAGCTGACATGAACTCTGGAAGCAATCTTAAAGTCAATTGTTTCTATGCAAAGGCATCGTCAGATGAGAGTTGGCTATGGCACAAGAGACTTTCCCATCTCAATTTCAAAACAATGAATTCTCTTATCAAAAGAGAATTGGTAAGAGGTCTGCCTCAGCTGGAATTCTCTCCAAAAGGACTATGTGAGGCTTGCCAGAAAGGAAAGTCAAAGAAAGCAAGTCACAAAGGCACTGACACATCTTCCATAACTGGTGTTCTGCAATTATTGCACATGGATTTATTTGGTCCAGTTAATATCCTTTCTATGTCAAAGAAGTGTTACTGTCTTGTGATAGTTGATGACTATTCCAAGTATACGTGGGTTTTATTTCTTCACTCTAAGGATGAAACACCACAAGTTGTGATTGATCATATCAAGATGATTGAGTTAGATTCTAACGTCCCTGTTAGAGCAATAAGGTCAGATAATGGGACAGAATTCAAGAATGCACTTCTCAATGGATTCTGTACAGACAAAGGGATTACCAGACAATTTTCAGCTCTAGAACCCCTTAGCAAAATGGAGTGGTAGAAAGGAAGAATCGTACATTGATTGAAGCTGCAAGAACGATGTTAAGTGAATCAGGTCTTCCAATGTACTTTTGGGCTGAAGCTGTCAATACTGCATGTTATACTCAGAATCGAACTCTAATCAACAAAGACTTCATGAAAACTCCTTATGAGATTTTGAATGAACAGAAACCTTCTATCAAATACTTTCATGTATTTGGTGCCAGATGCTTCGTGCTCAAGGATGGAGATGATCGTCGTGGTAAGTTCGAGGCAAAGGCATATGAGGGTATTTTTGTTGGATATGGAAGAAGATCATATAGAGTGTATATCATTGATCAACACAAAGTAACTGAAAGTGTCAATGTTACATTTGATGACACTAAACTCCCTAGTATCCAAACTGAAGATCCTTCTGAGAAACTGAAGTTTGATGAGACGTCAGATTCAGAATCAGAACATGGTCAAGAACCTGAGGTTGTTGCTGGTGAAGAACCTGTTAATCCTGATGATACTCAAGGTAATAGTGATGGAAACTTTGGCAACAATGGAGATACCACTGCTACTGACGGAGAATCTTCAAGTCAACATGGCAACAACTCAGGGGGAGATGCTGAAGGATCATCTAGTAGGACACAACATCACAATGAATTTCAAGGCGAATCATCAAGATCAAATCTTCCAAGACAGACTGTCTGGAATAAAGCTCACCCTTTTGAGTTGATTATTGGTGATCCAGATGTTGGAGTCAGAACTAGACGTGCTACTCAAAATGAGTGTCTGTTCTCAGGATTTCTTTCTGAGATGGAACCTAAGAAAATTGAAGAAGCACTGACTGATCCAGATTGGGTGATTGTTATGCAAGATGAACTCAATCAGTTTGAAAGTCAACAAGTCTGGAAACTGGTACCTAGGCCTGTACACAAGAAAGCTGTTGGTACTAGGTGGGTATTCAGGAATAAACTAGATGAAGATGGTGTGGTTACAAGAAACAAGGCAAGACTGGTAGCTAAAGGGTATTCTCAAGCTGAAGGCATTGATTATGATGAAACCTATGCTCCAGTGGCTAGACTTGAGGCCATCGGGATATTTCTGGCATTCGCAGCATTTTCAAACTTTAAAGTTTATCAAATGGATGTCAAGAGCGCCTTTCTGAATGGAAAGCTGGATGAAGAGGTATATGTAGAGCAACCTCCTGGTTTTGAAGATCCAGATCATTTGGATTTTGTCTTCTTTCTTTTCAAGGCTATCTATGGGCTAAAACAGTCTCCAAGAAAATGGTATGACACTCTCTCTGAATTTCTTATTGAAAATAGCTTTATTAGAGGTGTCATAGACAAAACTCTCTTTTCTAAAACACATAAGAAGGATACTATATTAGTCCAAGTCTATGTGGATGATATAATATTTGGGTCTACTAATGATAATCTCTGTAAGAGATTTGCTAAGTTAATGCACAGCAAGTTTGAAATGATCATGATGGGAGAGCTGAAGTTCTTTCTTGGATTACAAGTAAATCAAAGGTTAGATGGAACATTTATTTGTCAATCCAAGTATCTCAAGGAACTCCTCAAAAAGTACAATCTAGAGGATTCTGCATCAGCAAGGACTCCATCAACTACAGCTGTCAAGCTTGGACCATGTGAAAACTCCATTAAGGTAGATGTCACAAGCTACAGAGGTATGATTGGCTCGTTACTCTATCTTACTGCAAGTAGACCAGATATTATGTATGCTACATGTTTATGTGCAAGGTTCCAAGCGGATCCTAGAGATATTCATCTCGTTGCTGTTAAACGAATCTTAAGATATCTTAAGGGAACACCAAATCTAGGTATTTGGTACCCTAAAGAATCTGGTTTTAACCTTGTCGGATATACAGATTCAGATTATGCAGGAAGTGTTGTTGATAGGAAAAGCACCTCAGGAAGTTGTCAATTCCTAGGAAGTAGGCTAGTCTCATGGTACAGCAAGAAACAGCAAATAGTTTCCAACTCAACGGCCGAGGCTGAATATATTGTTGCTGGAAGCTGCTGTGCTCAGATCTTGTGGATTAGGAACCAACTACGAGACTATGGCTCTGTATTGAACAAGATTCCTATTTTATGTGACAACACAAGTGCAATAGCCATCACCAACAACCCTGTGCAGCACTCGAGGACAAAGCACATTGACATCAGGTATCATTTCATTAGAGAGCACGTCATGAATGGTACTGTTGAACTATTTTTTGTTCCAACAGAAGAACAAATAGCAGATATTTTCACTAAACCACTTGACGAATCCACATTTACCAGATTAGTTGGTAAATGGGGTATGTTGAATAGTTTTAGTGATTAATTTAGTTAATATCTGGGATCTGTTCTTGAATGAATTTTCAAATGAATTTTTCATAAATGAAAAATTCATTTGCAAATTTATTTTATCATTTTATCATATTTCTTGCTTAATTCTATGTAATTATTGTATCTTATCTGTTTTATTTTCCCTTCTTGTTAATTTAAAATATCTCAGAATATTTTATTTTCTCTAAAAATATTTTTTTATGAATTTTATTTGCTAAAATTCAACAGAAATCTATTTTTGGAATAAAAATAATTAATTCTGAAATATTGTCTTTGATTTTGTAAATATTTTCTGATATTTTTACTAAGTTATATAAGTCTTTATTCCAGTACATATTTATATATGTGTGTTTCTGTGTTTAAAGCTGATATGACAATCGGCAAGATAATTGAAATTGTCTTGCTGAAAGTCATTTCAGTTTAAATTTTGTTTATTATGTTATTCAGTATAGTTTTATACTGGCAAGATAATCGGTATGACTATCAATTGTCTTGCCAGTTTTAAACCTTATATATAATTATTTTCCTTTTATTATTGTATTGGTATGACAATCGGTATGACTATCAGATTGTCATACCAGTTATAATTTTAGTATTTATTTCTGTTGTTTTTTTCCCTTCTTTTGCCTGGTATGACAATCGGTATGACAATCCAGGATTGTCATACCAACTGTCATATAAAAGCGTGTGTTTGTATTGTTTTAAACCACATTTCATCAGTTCATTTCTTCTCAAAAAATTTGAACAGTATTTGTATTCAGTTTTCTCTCTTCTCTCTCTTCGAACTAAAACCAACGAATTGTCTGTCTTCCTTGCTCGAGTTTTCACTCAGCATACTAAAACTTCACTCCTGTGATATATACACACGTATATACTTACGGAAGTGCTGCCCATTTTTTTCTTTCTTTCTTTCTTTTCTTTTTCTTCAAATCGATTTTTCCCAAAATCAGTTCTTTTTATTTTTATTTCAATTTCTGATTTGTGTCTTTTGGTTTGTCAAAACTGCGTTTGTGAGTTAAGAATTTTAACGAGATACATTTCTGTCTAAATTTTTCGATTATAATTAATTTAATTCGAATTATTAAATTAATTTAATTAATTTGAATTTTCTTAATATTACTCTTAAAATTCTGAAAAGCGTGTGTCTTATTATTATTTTAAATGGCTCTCAATTTCCAAATTGTCGCGCATAATCAGATTGGTTATTTTAATCCGGAAAAATGTGATGTTGAAAAATTTAAGCCATGGATTAGATTTTTAAATGACCATTCGATTGTTAGCTCTGCTATTAAATCAAATGTGATTTTAAACGTCGATCTACTTAGACTGATTTGCACAACCTCTACTGTGGCCGATGATTCAAAATCTTTTTCATTCACCGTCGCAAACACACAGTATGTAGTTGATGAAACAGTCGTCAATCGTGCGTTAAATTTTCCACTAGACAATTTCTGTAATTTACCCTCTGAAATTGATATCACAAATTTTTTCAATGCTATTCACTATCAGGGGGTGATCAATTTAACCAAACTTTCTAAATCAAATTTGGTGTCTGAATGGGATATTTTCTTTGATACACTTTCCAAAGTGTTTGCCAACTGCACAAAATCCAATTTTCATAACATCACTTCCACTCTGCAGTATATTGGTCTTGCGGTTGTTTTCAATCAAAGGATCAATTTTGGCAAACTACTTTTTCCCATTCTCTTGAGACGTCTAACTTCTGCTTTACGTGATCATTCTACAAATCATAGGGTATCATGTTACTATGCTCGTTTTCTCATGCTTATAGCAGATCATCTTCTCGCACCTGAACACAAAGCCCTTTTTGCTAACTCTGCAGTAACCGAACCCCCTCCAGTTAGTAAAAAGATTTACACTCGCCAAGACACAACCTTCAAATTCATGCAAGTTCCAGTACTTGTATCTGCTTTCATGGCCACTTATATTCCCTTACCTATTTTCAATCTTCCCGGCCATGAACAGCAACCTCAACCTCCAGTGGTTCAAGCCACCCAGGCTCTTCCATTACAGGTAGTAATTCCTCACTCTCACTCTCTTCCTACTTCTATTGAAAGACCCCCAGTGGTTGATAGGGCTGACCATGAAGTTGTAGAACCACAGCTTCAATCCCAGGTCATAGAGCCAAACACAGAGTCACATTCTATCTCAACCTCTCCCCCACTGTCTAAAATGTTACCCAGGAGATTACTAGGAAGTAGTTCATTGTTAAATATGAGTGAACCCTCAGCTCTGCCTCCTCCTAAGAAAAGAAGAACATATTCTGAGGCATCTGAAAGCCCATCCTTGTCCTCCCAACAGGACATGGACTTTGAAATGGCCAATGAACAGTTACTGGAGGCATTCTCTCAACAGGATGCATCTATTGAAATTCGCCATAGGGCCATGGCATCTTGTACTGAGTCAAGCACAATTCCATTACTCACAATGGAACCATACACTTCCCCAGATCATACTCAGGACACACAGCGAGGAGTGCACGTAGAGTCGGTTACAGTGCCTGCCATAGTTACGGCAGAAGAGCAGTCACATGCTTCAGAGGGAAAATCTGACTCTCCGCCATCTTTAATAGAGTCATTTTCTCCCCTCCCAGATCCAACACCTCTGGCTCCCTTATGGGATTCTCCACTCGCAGATTTATCTGGAGAAAGTGGAGGGCAACTCGGTCAATCTATCCCTGAAGCAATTCAGACATCTATTCCAAAAGATTTGATAGGTTTGACTGAGGATCGGGACTCGCGAATTCCCATTGCACCACCACTGACCTCTCTTGAAGAGGCTAGGGTGATTTTTAATGCAGGTATAGAAGAACAGCAACAGGAAGACTCCTCACGAGCAATTATATTGAGAGAAACACATGCACGTGAGATGAGTGAACCAAACACGAGTGAAATTCAGGTGAGAGCACACACAGACACTGATACTGTAAACCTATTAGCTCAGATTGCTGCCCTAAAAGAAGAACTTGCTAAAAGCCAAGCTGAAGCTCAAGCATTCAAAGCACAAGTGGTTGAACGGTCTTCTTCTTCCACCTCTGTCAACAATCAGCTTGCAATCATAAGGAACGACATCTCAGATCTAAAGACCACTGTAATACCAAAGCTCAATTCTATTCAGGACACTCCAACCTTATCAGCTGATGACATATCCAACTTCTGCTCTCTACATACAAGAATGACTTCTCTTGAAGACCTCGTTGAGATGAATCATTCACTGGACTCCTCAAGATTTCTAAAGATAGAGACGGGCATGGAACATCTCAATGAAGGGATGAAGCACCTATATTACATGATCAAGAATTCTCATTGCCCTAATGAAGAACAAAGAACTTATTTTGAAGGACCGTCTGGTGGAGGATCAGGCTCTGGAGGTGATGGAGGTTCCAAAGGAAGATCAGAAGAGGATCCCTCAACTAAGGGGGAGAAGAAAGGAAGTAGTGCCAAAGGGAAAGAAAAAGATACCTCTGCTGGAAACAAAGGAAAGGCTGATGATGTCTACTACAGTGGAGAACAGGATGACTTTGATATTTTTGACATTCCCACTGAACCAGTTCAGGAAGATAAAGATGGGTTATTTGAAGCTGAAGAGGAAAGTGATTTTGAAGATTGGGAAGAGGAAGATACATTGGATCCTATGTTTGAGAAAGAATTTCAGAAGGAGCAGTCAGAGATGAAAAGAAAAGAAGCTGAACTCAAGAAGGTCTCTCAGATCATTGACAGGAGGAAAGACATACAAAGAACAGAAACTCTTCAAAAGCAACGTCTTCATGACATTAAGGCTCAAGAAAGGAGAAGAGATGTCAGACTAAAGATTGGTGAAAAATGGGATGAAGCTAGGAGAGTACTCGATATGCCTCAGCTGAGCACTAACAATGATAGGCAGTTCTTACATCTTCTTGACAAGCTGGAAATCTCAAATCCTAACAATGACATGTACATGAATGCTATCAAGACTGAAGTCTCAAGGATCACAGCTGCTTTTGATAGATCCCTAAATGAGATGAGCATTTTTGTATATTGTCAGAGTGAAGGATCATTCAAGGTGTCACTTCATCTATTTGAGAATCGTTCTTTGTCAGAGATTTGGGTTCTTTTAAACAAAGTCAAAAGAAGCTCAGAATTGAATGAAGTTCTTCGAGAAAGGCTTAAAGAGTTTGCCAGCAGGGCTAGTCCTCAAGTGGTCAACAATCCTCATCAGGTGAGATTCTTTAAGTCTGATTGTCTTCAAATCTGTCAGCTAGATGTACAATCTCTTAAAGACTACTCAGCTAAGCATCTGGTCTGGATGGAACATCATTTGAGAACTGCTGGATATTCATCCATGTTGAAGACTCAAGCTGCTGACTTGATTCAAGCTTATTGTGAAAAGAATGTTAAAAGGTACACTCAACTCAAGAATAAGCTGAAGTCAGTTGGAGTTCAACCAGTCAGACCAGCAAGCTTCACTTCAGAAAAGGATCGTGTCTTTGACAAGGAATTGCTTCAAGATTTAGAAGAAGGTGAAGTCAGAAGAGAAGACAACTGAAGTCAATTAGCTCAAAACTCAATGTAATATGATTAGAGCTTTATGAATCAAGATAGTCTAATGTAGTTATATGTTCAGGCTAGAGGAACATCTATCTTGTATTCACTTGTAAATTTCATTTGGAATCTGGAAAATGTTAAATATAATCCAGAACTTTTCTGCTATTTACTTTACATTATTGTTTATATCTTTTTCTTATTTGTTAGTTGAGTTATCCTCTAGGTATTTGTTGTTATTGTCTAACAAGCAAATAGGGGGAGATTGAAAGGCATATGTCATAGCCTACTCGTTTATTCGAGTATTTAACTCAACTCAAATAAGAATGTAATAAGTGAATAGTGGATTAATCATCAGAGAGATCTCACAATGTAACATCTGTCAAAGAATAAAGAAACATTGTTCATCTGCAGACTTGAAGATTCACTGGAAGAAGTTCAAGAATTTGATCATGCCTCAGTGATATAAATCAAGATCGTGGATTTAATCAAGTGACAGAGATCTCGTCAAGGTATCATTTATTACAAGGATTCAATCAGAATATAAAAGTCAAGACATGAAGAAACGTCACGAAAGTTAGTCACTCATGAACCAGACAGTACATCGAGTGTCAGCATTGAAGTGGCGGAATTGATTCATAAGTCTCAGTGACTTTCAGAAGATTGTCAGAAGAATGGATGCTGCTAAGGGTTAGTATTAATTCTCTATTAATTAATTAAGTCATATAATTTAATTAAGAAAATAAATTATATCTGCAAAGATTAATTTATTGATTAATTGAATTAAATTGATTAATTAATTTAGAATTAATATTAAGGATTTACAAGATTTTAATTGGTTTAAAATCTGCTTAAATTCAGCAAGACAATTCATTTGAACTAGTATGACAATCGGTATGACAATTGATAGTCATACCGAAAGTCATGCCAATACATTTAATTGTCTTATTAGAATTTCTGTTTAGATTAAAATCAGTTATTAATTCAGCAAGACAATTTATTTGAACTAATATGACAATCGGTATGACAATCAATAGTCATACCGAAAGTCTTGCTAGCTCATTTTTAATTGTCTTGCTAGTTGTAAACATTGTCCTACCGAAAGTCTCACAAGCTTAAAGGATTGTCATTCCAATTCAATCTACTCGGCTGTGTTGTTTAAAAGAAGCAGAAGACCAGTTCATAAAAAAAGGCAATAAAAAAAAGAACAAAAACAAAAGAACAAAAGCAAAAGGAGCAGATAAAATATTTCATCTCATCTGCAACTTCAAGATCAATTTCTAGATTGTAAAGTTAAATCCAATCAACTAGAAATACTTATCTTGTTCTTGTGTATCAATCTAGCGGATTAAAATCCCTAGAACTTAATCTCAAATCGCATTTAGCATTTGATCTTTTAATTACAAAAATAGAAAAAGTTCATGTCGAATTTATTCTAAATTTGTAATAATTGATTTGAGATTAATCCCTTGTAACCGATAATGTAGTTGTAACCCCTTTCAAGTTTAATAAAAGTTTTATTTAACTTGAATTTTGTTTCACAATTTTATTCCGCATTTTATTCGATTAAACGGTATTGTTTGCATTCAACCCCCCCTTCTACAAACAAATTGGGACCTAACAAACTTTTATAGTAATGTACCCCTGTTATTGATTCTTGAGATACCCTATCATTGTTCTTGTGAACTTGTTATTGATAAGATTATTTTTCAAACCCTTTGGTAACTTTTTATGATCCTAATTACTTGTTAATATTATGAACTGTTGTAAACCCTATAAGAACCTTTACGAACCCCTTGTGTAATGATTCTTTACTCCTTTGTTTACCTTATACACTATTGATCCTTGAAACGGTTTTGATTCCCTAACTTGAGTACCTTGTTATCATTTGATCAAGATCCCTAAAATTGAACCTTGCTTATGCTTGATTCATTTCCTTATCTTTGAATTCTTGAAATTTGAACTTAAGAATGAGTTTTGACTTGAAAGAGTCTAAATGATTTCATATTCTTGGTAATGATAAAATGAATTTAGTAAAACCTTTCTTTTCCAGCACAAGGTTTTCCAAACGAATTCCTGATGGATTGGATTGAGACGTAAGAGGCTAGTGGGACTAGTCCAGTCATGTTAAGAGGCTAGCGGAGCTAGTCCAGTTTAAGGCTAAAATTATGCCATTAGTACCTTAAAGACAGGATGGAGGTCGCTACGGGCTGATCACCCGTATTATTATGAATTGAAAGTTAAAGAAGTCCAATCAAGGGTTCCATAACTATTTAAAAAGGGAATTGAAATTTCCTATTCAGTAATTGATTCTTTGAAAATGAAAAGGCTTATATTGTTTTGAAAAGAGTTGATTGTGATATTGTGAAGCTTACAGCTTGTGAACCCTGATTTTTGATTCTGTTGATATTATCAATCATAAAATTGATTCCCAATGATGAAAAGATTATCGCTTTCCATTTGAAAGATCATTTGTGATCCTGGTAATGATTTGTGATGAATGTCGGCTTTCACCCTATCTTGAGCCTTGTTCCTTGAAAGCCCAAAAACTTTTCTTCCTAACCCCTTCAATAGCCTGAAAGATAGAAATCTGCCACCTAGAAATGTTAAAGTAGAATGCCCTGAAAACAGAGATGGTATATTGTGGATTTTTATCGTAGAACAGTTTTATAGTTACTTGCTGAGTTTTATACTCATATGTTTTGTTTTAATCTAACCATGGCAGATAAGCAAGAAGATGGCCAGGCTTAGGCGCACTGCTCATAAGAGCGTACCTGGTGGTCCCTACCGTGTTGAGGGCTTCCAGTTTCCAGAGCAGGTAGTACAGGTTTTGAGTGAGCAAGCGCTTAGCCGAAAGGTTGTTTAGATACAATGGGTAATCTGTCGATTCCAAGTCGGGATCGACTATGTAAATTTGGTTTTATTTTGGGTTGTAAATTTTATTCTATGGTTGGTAGTTGTAATATTGTCTCATACTTTATCCTGTTTGATCCTGTTAGTAGCTAATCGTTGTTTATGCTTATTTAATTCATAGTTTAAAGGTGTGTGGGTCCTTATTTCCTAACCCCGAGATTGAGGGCGACAACTCAATCTTAACAAATCGTCTATGCTTACTCGCAATTACACTTAAACACTTAACATATAACATTCAATTCCATTTCACATATAATCCGACTAGCAAATCATAAAAATCCATATTCGATCTTAATTCTACATCCTATAATCACATTTAACCGAGTTTAATCAAACCATTCAAACCGAATTCTCAAAAATTCGAACCAACCAAGAATCGTAAGTCAATACTTAAAATCTTCACTTAATCATATGCGATTTGTCAATCAAGATCAAATGAACTAACATGCATATGTCTTATTTCATAATTTCCAAAAAACCGAATAACAACCAAATTTAAAAATCAAAAATCTTACTTAATTATACTTAACTACCAACATAACAATCCATATTCATTCAAATGCAAATTTCATTTCCAAATTAACCAATAAGACAACCAGCATCCAAAACCACTTATAAAATCAACATGCAACCAATTTAATTTGATTCAAGATGCATAGTTATACTCACAAATCCAACTCGATATCATCCACATATGAATCATTTAAACCATTTTCTTCCAAAACCGAAACTAAACATAAGATGTTCATACTAAAACGTTACATGCAAGCAATGAAACAATTTTAAAACATAAATTTTGTGTATATTATCGGATTCATGTTCATCATCGTCCTCGTCGGCTCACCGCCGACGGCGGCAAAACACGGTGGTGCCCCATTTCGGGATTTCCAACCGTAGCTCCACCTTGAATAAATTTTTGACACTAAAACAAGCATGCAATCACAGAATCATCATTAAAACCATGGAAATATAAAACCTCTTCTTGATTTTACTAAAACCAAACGACACAACCAAATAACCCAACTTGGGGTTTCTCCAAAACTCAAATACAACCACATGCATCCACATATATGCATACAAGAAGCAAAATCTAACATATGGGTTTAGAAAAAAAATGGATGAGAAATGGGAGAGAAATTGAAGAGAGAGAGAGAGAGAGAGAGAAAGAGATGAAGAAGCCGAAAGTGAGAGAGAAAAGAAAAGAGAAGAGATAATCGGGTGGGTAGAAGAAAGAAAAAGAAAAGGGAGTGGGAGTATATATAATAGAATGGTAGGGGTAGAATGGTCATTTTCCCAATTCTAGAATCTTGATTTCTTTTTTAAAAAAAATCTATAAATCTCTCTTTAGCAAAATATAAAACATCCTTATAAAATTAGAAAATATACTCAATCTCATTTTTAATATACAGAGCATAAAACTAGATCTCCTCCCATATTTTAAAATAAATTTTTGAGTGAATAGATTATTTGTTATGGATTTTACAATTAAATCCCAAATAATGGAAATAAATTCCATGAAATCATTTTAAAACATCAAAACATTAACATAAATCCAACTTTTATTTTTAAAAAGTCCCTTAAACTATTTTAAAGACAATAAAACCAATCTCATACCTTGATCACATTTCTATAATTGTATAAAAATATTTTAAGACCAATAAACCCTTATAAATCCTTTTAAAAAACATTTAAAATTCCACTTATCTCAAATTTGGACATGCACACATCAAATAACATGCAAATACACAAGATCATTAAATACATTTCATATTCGCACTCTTAAACACTTTAATCACTTTTAATACGGGTTCCGTTCAACTTGACGGCCCGATGACACAGCTTAATCCCTTAGCTGACTCATCAAACTAGAACGAGTTACTTTACGTTCCCAGTTACTACTATACAACAATTACAATTAAACCACAAAATCATTGACCCTTTAATTATTCTCATAAATCCACATAAACCATAATTATAGCACAAAACTATACTTTATTCATTTAATTACCTCACGAGATTCCCAGTCATTACAATCTACCCCCCTTAAAAGGATTATGTCCTCAGAATCGAGTCTAAACAAATATGGGGATACTTTTCTCACATTTCACTTTCTAATTCCCAAGTTGATTCCTCTATCTTAGGATTTTTCCACAAAACTCTAACTAGAGGTACTAATTTATTCCTAAGCGCTTTCTCTTTTCGATCAAGGATTCGCACAGGTTATTCCACATAAGATAGATCTTGTTGAATTACCATTGGTTCCAGTTCGATCACATGACTTGCATCTGCATTATACTTCTTTAGAAGAGAGACGTGAAACACGTTATGTAGATGTTTCATTTGCGGAGGTAACTCCAACTCATATACCACTTTTTCGACTTGCTGCAATACCTCGAATGCCCCAATATATCTGGGACTTAGCTTTCTTTTCTTTCCGAATCTAGATAGACCTTTCCATGCAGATATCTTTAACAACACTTTGTCTCCGGGTTCGAATAACATATCCCTTCGGTTCTGATCTACATAATTCTTCTGTCGATCTTGAGCAACAATTAACCTTTACGAATCACTTCCACTTTCTCTTTCGTTTGTTGCACTAATTCTGGACCAATTAGCTTGCGCTCGCCAACCTCATCCCAATATGTAGGAGATCTACATTTCCTTCCATACAATGCCTCGTATGGTGGCATGCCAATACTTGCGTGATAACTGTTATTATAGGAAAATTCAATAAACAGCAAATGGTCATCCCAATTTCTTTTAAAATCAAATACACAGGTTCGCAGCATGTCCTCGATTGTCTGAATGATCCTTTCGATCTGTCCATCAGTCTGTGGATGATACGCCATTCTCATTTTCAACTTAGTTCCCAAATGATCATGAAATTATCGCCAAAATCTCGAGTTGAATCTCGTATCTCTATCGGATATGATAGACACTGGTACTCCATGATGCATTACGATTTCATCCAAGTATATTTTGACCAACTTTTCCAATGAAAATCTTTCATTGATAGGTAAGAAATGCGCTAACTTTGTCAATCGATCGAATTTTACCCATATTGCATCATGATTAGACTCGGTCTTTGGCAATCCTACCAAGAAATCCACCGCGATATGCTCCCATTTCCATTCAGGTATGTCTAGTGGCTGCAATCCACTCGGTCGCTGATGTTCCGCTTTTACTCTTTGACACGTATAACATTTACTTATCCATTTCGCGATTTCCTTTTTCATGTTCGGCCTCCAATAATTCTTTTTTAAGTACTTGTACATTTTCGTACTTCCAAGGTGAATCTAAAACCTCAAGTTATGCGCTTCCTGAAGAATCTCGTGCTTTAATTTCAGAACATTAGAAATCCAAGTACGTAAGCCAACGCAATATATTCCTTTCTCATCCTTTTGAGCTCTAACCTCTTCTCCTGTCAATTTATCCTTCTCGTGGTTCATCACTTGTTCTTGATAACATCGAATCTTTTCCAAAATCTCTGGCTGAAATGTCATCGCATACATTACTTCATTTACAAGTTCTGGAACTTGTACCTCTATTTCCAACTTCTCAAATTCCTTGATTAACTCTTTGGACAAAGGTAACACATTGAATCTTTCCTTGCAGCTTAGCGCGTCCGCTACAACGTTCGTCTTTCCGGGATGATA
The DNA here is from genome assembly GCF_009905375.1 of Apium graveolens. Taxonomy (NCBI): domain Eukaryota; kingdom Viridiplantae; phylum Streptophyta; class Magnoliopsida; order Apiales; family Apiaceae; genus Apium; species Apium graveolens. Next base: position 33,524,196 of record NC_133652.1, read on the forward strand.
ACTTATCGTACAGTCGTAGTCTTTAATTAACTCCAAACATCTCATTTGCCTCATCTTCAATTCTTTCTGTGTAAAGATGTACTTTAAGCACTTGTGATTCGTATAAATCTCACACTTTTCTCCGTATAATTAGTGTCTCCAAATATTAAGAGCAAATGCAATTGCTGCTAATTCCAAATCATGCGTAGGATACTTCTGTTCGTGCGGCTTTAATTATAACACCCCCAAATCCAAGGTCATGAATTCGGGTCGTTACGATAACTTATTAATTAAATAATTCTCTTTTCACAATATTACTCGACCTTTTATTCAAACTCACACACACAGGTTATATGCTTGGAAACAGTATCAAATAAATCATCTCCACTTATCTACCTGACGGGGCTGGCGCACAAAAAGCCTACGGAACTCACGAGCGTTCCTTACCCGCCTACGGACAGCAGTCCTGGTCTGATCCATGCTGGTAGTCTGTTGTGATATGATATATGAAAACAAGGGTGAGCAGTATAGCTCAGCAAGGTATATATCCCCATAATTAAGTATGTAAGGATAAATAAAACCAATAATTATACTTTGTATCTCCAAAGCGTTCTGAAAGTTTATATGCTTGTCAAATTTATAATATTCTCAAAATTAACTACAGTAGTATATCGACTGGATACTTGTATTCATCTCTTTTTCAAAATCATTTTATACTCGTACTCATTTTATTTCAAAATCTCAAGATGTTACTCGAACCAAGATGTTCAAATGGGTGTGATATATATTCATCAACATCCCAATTTAAAACTCAGCCTTATTGGCAGATTTCTCAAATGGATTTGATATATAATCATCAACATCCTTATTTAAACTCAGCCTTATCGGCAGATTTCTCAAATGGATTTGATATATATTCGTCAATATCCTTGTTTAAAACTCAGCCTTATCGGCTCTCTGTTGTATATTTCACAACAGTTTTTCCAAAATGGAAGAAAGGGACTATACTGGAATAAACCACATATCGGTGATCAGCCGAATACGAAATTTTCTCTACTAGTAGAAGGAATACAAACCTAGCCGCCTTTGGGCTCATCAAGACACTACACGGTGGTTGCCCATTGTCGTGCAAGTCCGAAAGTCAATGGTCACATAGACCATATAACCGTACAATGCGCCACTCCGCGCTTGCATAATGCGCTACTCTGCGCCTGGTCACTGCCCGATACCACTCCGTGCCGGGCAGGCCACATTCCAGTCCCAAGATAATTATATCTTTTGCTCAAAATCCTTTTTTGAAGGAATAGGTCGTTAAAAGTTGACCTTTAAATAAGATGATTTATTCATCACTTTTAACTCAATTGATCTTTGGGAGTTGTCGGAGTTTTGAATTTAAAATCATTTCAAATCCCTATCTGTAGTAGGGTGACACATATATTACACACTTGTTCTTTATTGAACGAGGAAGCAAAACTCTTATGCTTCTAGACTAAGTTCCCTAAGGTTTTGATACGTTTCAAATGATTAATCTCTTTCAAGAGTTTTGAATAATTTAGAAAGTACCATTGGGAACTATGTCTATTTTTAAATATGTTTTTAGAAGTCCGAAGATATTAAATATCTAAGGTCTCATAATAATTTAAGAGGGATTCAATGAATTGATAAAATATTATAAATAAAACATCTCTGTATAAAGTTCAATGAATTGATAAAAACCTTATATATAAAATATTTCTGAATATGGTTCAATGAATTGATAAAAAAAACTTAAATACAAAATATTTCTGAATAAGGTCCAACGAATGGAGACACCTTAATCAAATAATCAAAACAGGATTTGGTATCCTATAATTGCTCTTTGAATACTTAAATCTTTACTAAATAACGTGAAATGATTTATAAACTATTCAGTATATTTTAAATACTTTCTGGATATTTAATAATCCCTTAAGTATCGCTTTATAAAATAATCAATCAAGTAAGGGTGTCCCTTAAATGAATAAACCAATATTTCTCGAAGTTTAAGTCAAAATCTCAATCGTTCGCTTGATATATATATTACGCGAACGTACTTTGTTTATCGAAATAGAAATCTTTCGCGTCCGGCTCTCTCCGAAATTAAATCATTATTAAAATACCTCCGACTCCCATTATCATATATTATATTTGAAATACGTTTCAATTTCTCATACTCGTGTAAAACGAAATTTACTTTCGTAAACAATCGCATAATTCGTATGCATTGATATCATAGACAAACATATATATTTGAACTGTAAATCATGGCATCAATATCACAACAGTATATATATATAGCATGGATAGTATGAGATAGGGTTTCTAAAACTTGCCTCGAGTAATCGAAGTGGTATGGTATCTGGTGTTTGGTTGGCGATCTATAAACAAGAACCAACGGTCTAAGTTAGTACGCGATTAACGTATCGCTTTTATTAAGCAACTTTCGCAACTACTCAAGTATAACGAATCTCCGATCGTCACATTCTCAACACTTATATTATCACTTTACAACATGGTCGAGTTTTGAAATCGATCGTTCGCTTTAGAAAGTCCATTTCGAGTTTTAAGCTCGAACGTGAGAAAACGGGCGTCAAAACTAGGTTTTTATGCGTTTCTCGCTTGCGCTCGCTTTACCAAAATATTTTTATAAAATCGAAAAATTAATATTTTCTCAAAATTCTTTTTGGAAAGTCTTATCTACTGTCATATACATTTTGCATAAGTTTTTCAGAATCTCAAAATTAATTTAAGTCCTTCAAAATCACCATGCAAGTGGACTTAAGTGCAGTTGGCTAATGGCAGAAATATTTTACACTAAAACGACCATAACTCCTAAACCGTAAATCTCCTCATGATGATCTACACATGTATAGAAACTAAAAAACAAGATCTATCTAGTCATGGCCAGTGGTTTTCAAATTTTAACCATTTTCATGGCCGAATATCCTGCAGAAAACAGATCAAGTGCAAGAATGCCCAAACTCAATTTCTACAACTTGATCTTAACACAGTCACTACCTATAACCATCATAAACACAAGTACTTCTCAAGATCCACCCACGTACACCTTATATGATCTATCTAGTACCACATACATGGATTACAACTCAACATCTCAAGTCTTTAGCAAGAACATAACCAATACAAACTCAAACAAACACAATCATTTGGATCTTAACACTACAACAAACATAACTCTTAAATCCAACCATAAAACCTTAAAGGGTTGAAAGTTATACCTTCTTGGACACTAGGAAGCTTAGTGCTAGGATGATTGATGCTTGGTTTTCTTAGAAAACACTTAGAAGGGCTAGATCCTTAAGAAACAAAACCAAGAAACAAGTTAGAATTTCGGAGTTACCTTTCAGCACCTCATTCAAATATTTTTATAAAATTGAAAAAACTAATTTGAGGCTGAAATTTTTTACGACGCTTACCCATGATATAGAGAAGCTATGGTAAAAATTTCATGATTTTTGAATGAGTATATTTTGAGTTATGAATTTCTCTTTCTCCCTTGCTCAGAAAACCCGAACTGCTGGAATAAAAAATGGGAGAGCTTTAAGTGAGGGAAAAGGGGTTGTTTTCTTTTGTGGCTAAATTGTGGGAGTGTATAATGAATATATGGGATATATGCAGCAGATTTGACAATAATTTGGCAAAGGTATGGGTTGGTTTGATTGTGTGGTGAAGTGAGAAAAGGGAGAAGTATGATTTGTGTATTTGTTTGTCTCCCATCACTATTCAACACTATTCCACTAACTATTCTAGTTAACTTCTAATCATCTAGTTACACTCCTAACTACTAGTTAGTACTTGGTTATGCATGGCCAACTTGCATGGGATTTAATTTTTCATTCGTTTATTTATCGTAAACGCAATCGTCGTTCCATTCCGATAGTTTTCACGTATAACGACTTGTTTCGTAGCGATTTCTTTTATCGCTTATAATCCTATAACCCATTCCATTCCTTCTCTTGATCATAGAAACACCTTGATATATTATTTATTTCACGTAGTATTCCCGGTTTTACGCCATTCTTTACGGATACGAAAACACGTAGTATAATCGTTAATCTTCGAATTCCGTCGGCTTTTACATTCACTTATTTTCCTCGATAAACAAGAATATGATCTCGGATTCTCAAAATTCCACTATTCATTTTATGATGATCCCCATACGTATTACTTAATCAGCTCAATTTACTATTCACAGAAGTTTTAAAATATTACAAAAATCAGGGTTCTTACAGTCTCCCCCCCTTAAAAGGATTCCGTCCCGGAATCAACTCACAAATAGATGGGGGTACCTTTCTCGTAGGTGGCTCTCTAATTCCCAAGTCGACTCCTCGACCTTGGGATGTCTCAACAAGACTCTGAATAGCTTGACACTCTTGTCCCTGAGTACTTGCTCTTTTCAACCAATGATTTCAACTGGTTGCTCAATGTAGGACAGATCTAGTACTTACTCATGTTTCACTATATTCTTGGTATCCGCATTATACTTTCTCAACATTGGCACATGAAAAACACTATGAACCTGTTGAAGGTTTGGAGGTAAAGCCAATTCGTATGCCACGGTTCTATTCGTCACAAAATCTCAAAGGACCCATATATCGGGAACTCAGCTTCCCTTTCTTTTCAAATTTCATCGGTCCTTCCCATGGTGACACTTTCAAAAAAATACCTGGTCACCCACTTTATACTCTCTGTCTTTTCGTGCTAAGTCGGCATATTTACGCTGTCGGTCTTGGGCTGCCGCTAAGCATCCTCTGATCAACTCAACTATGTCCTTCGTTCTTTACATCAAGTCGGGACCTAGTAACTTTCTTTCACCAACTTCATCCCAATACAAGGGTGAATGGCACCTCCGACCATACAGCGCCTCATGTGGGGGCATTTCTATACTCGAATGATAACTATGACTTAGGTAAACTCTATCAAAGATAGGTGTTCATCTCAATAATCTTAAAAATCAATTACACAATTTCTCAACATGTACTCCAATATCTGAATGATTCACTCACTTTGTCCATCGGTTTGGGGATGGTATGCAGTACTCACATTCAGTTTGGTTCACAAGCATTCCTGAAAGCTCCTCAAAAAAAATCTGGAGTTGAATCGGGGATCTCTATCAGATACGATAGCTACAGAGACTCCATGTCTTATCACAATTTCCTTGATGTATAGCTCTGCTAATCTATCCATCATGTAGGTTTTCTTGATTGGAAGAAAGTATGCTGACTTGGTCAGTCGATATATAATTACTCATATTGCATCACGGTTAGTCTTAGCTCGGGGAAATCTTACCACAGAATCCATGGCTATTTGTTCCCACTTTCACATCGGAATTCCTAAGGGTTGTAAGAGTCCCCTCGGTCGCTGATGTTCCACCTTCACTCTTTAACAGGTCAAACACTTACTGACCCAATTGGCCACGTCTCTTTTCATGTTGGGTCATCAATAATATTCCTTTGGATCTCGGTACATCTTGGTACCTCCAGGATGAATTGAATATCTAGAATTATGTCCTTCGCGTAAAATTTCATCTTTTAATTCTTGAACATTCGAAATCCAAATCCGGTTCATATACCTCATAATTCCCTTCTCATCTTTCTCACATTTGACTTCTTCTCAGTCAAAGATTCTCGCACTTCATTCGTCTTCTCTTCCTGACAATGTCCCATCTTTTCTAACAATTCCGGTTCTAATTTGATCTCAAATAGTCCATCAGTCCCTTTACCGGTGACTTCACCTCTATCTCCATCTCCTCGAGTTCTCTCACTAGTTCCTCCGGCATTGTCAACATCTTGAGTCTCTCTTTACTACTAAGGGCATCGGCCACCACATTGGCCTTCCCTGGGTGATATAAAATCTCACTGACATAGTCTTTCATTAACTCTAACCATCTCCTTTGTCTCCTGTTGAGTTCTTTCTGAGTAAATATATACTTAAGGCTCTTATGGTCAGTGTAGATCTCACAATTTTCTCTGTATGGATATTGTCTCCAATTTTTCAAAGCAAAACTATAGCTGCAAATTCTAATTTATGAGTAGGGTATCTTACTTCATATTCCTTCAGCTGCCGTGAGGCATGAGCAACCACTTTCCCATGCTGCATATGCATGCATCCTAATCCTTTATGTGACGCATCACTATAGATCACAAAATCACCCTTTCCATCGGGCAATGCCAGCACGAGGGCTGTTACCAAACTCCTTTTCAATTCCTAAAAATTTTCCTCACATTTTTCATTCTACACAACCTTTTCCGTTTTGCAAGTAGGCCTAGTCAAAGGTCCTGATATCTTAGCGAAATCCTGTACGAACCTCTCATAAAACCGGTTAATTCCAAAAAAGTTCCTACTTCCGTAGGTGTGGTTATTCTTTCTCATTGGAATACTGTTTCAACATTGGTAGGGTCAACTAACACTCCTTCACTGCTCATCAATTGTCCTAAGATCTGAACTTCATATTGCCAGAATACGCACCTTGAGAATTTGGCAAACAACTTTTTTCTTCTCAATGCTTCTACTACTATCCTCAGATATTCCGCATGTTCTTCTTCCGTTTTAGAATAGACTAAAATATTATCAATAAAAATAATGATGCACACGTCCAAATACTTTTTAAACACTCGATTCACAAAGTCCATGAAAGCTACTGGGGCATTCTTTAGCCCGAACGACGTCACCAAGAACTCATAATGTCCATACCTCGTGCGAAATACGGTATTTATCCCCTGTTTTAATCTTCAGTTGGTGATATCCCGTTCTTAGATCGATTTTCGAAAAGTGTACCACTCCTTCAAGTTGGTCAAACGAATCATCAATTCTAGAGAGAGGGTATATGTTCTTAATAGTCAGCTTATTCAGTTCCCTATACTCTGTGCACAATCGCATACTACCATCCTTCTTTTTGACAAACAACATTGGTGTGCCTCATGGTGACACATTAGGTCTCATCATTCCTTTGTTCAACAGTTCTTGCAACTGTGAAGTCAATTCTTTCATTTGAATCGGGGCTAGCCTATATGGCGCTTTTTGAAACTGATGTCGTTCCTGATGCTAATTTGATAGCGAACTCTATCTCTCGGTCAGGTGATAATCCTGAAAGGTCTTTGGAAAACACATCCTCAAATTCGTTAACAACTGGTATGTCACGTACATCGGGGCTTCTCTCTTGGTACCCTCCATGTATGTTAAATACGCTTTGCTATCTTTCCTTAATAATTGCTTCGCTTGAGCAATATTCAAAAATTTCTGGGTCTGACGCTGACCCTTAATCACAATTTCCTTGCCGTTAGGCATTCTGATTTTAACTTTCTTTCCTTTATAATCAATCTGAGCACCATTGCTCGACAACCAATCCATTTTTAAGACCACACCAAATTCTCTCAGCCTGAAAGGAATTAAGTCCAACTTAAAGTCCTTCCTTCCTAGTTCCCACTTGCAGATTAGATGAATCTCATTAATTGGAACAACCTCTCGATTCACTATTTTTATTCGCAATAATTCTCGCGTTGGAATCACATTAAGTTTTAACTTGGCCAAAAATCTCGCGATATAAAATACTTAGTTGCTTCAGAATTAAACAGAATATTTGCAGTAACCAAATTGAGTAAAAGGTTACCTGCTATCACGCCCTAGATGGGTTGGGGCAGTTGCTTGAATAATGTCCTGGTTGGTTGCAATTAAAGCACCTCAGTAGCTCTTTTCCCAAATTACATGCCCCGGGATGTTTCTCCCCACATGACTTATGATCTGGTAGGCGTGACCGAAACTGGTTATGAAATGTAGTCTTATATTGACCACCTCCCTGGGCAATACTCTTGCTTACCGGTTCGCTAAACCTGGTACCCACTGCGGGTTGGGACACCGCTCCCCTCTCAGTCCTAATCGGAAACTTCTGTTTATCGCTCTGCCGCCTTGGCTTCTGAACTCCTCTTCTTGCTCTCTTCCTCTTTTTGACTTTGCTCACTCTCTGCCTCTACAATCGAGGCCTTTTTGTACATAGTCTGTTATCTCAAGTAATGACACTTGGTCCTGAATCCATTGTTTCTGCCCTTGCTGAAATCTCCTTGCCTTTTTCTCTTTCGTGTTCACAAACTCCGGCACGAATCTCGACAGTTCAATAAATTTGGCTTTGTACACAGCCACTGACATCTTATCTTACTTAATCTCTAGAAACTTCAACTCCATCTGAGCCTCCATAAACCTGGGAAATACTTTTCCCCATGTGATAATCACATCAGTCTCCAGGGTTCCTTTAGGTTCCCACTAATAATTTTCTTCTCCTTTCAACATATAATTAATGAACACAGTCTTTTGCGTCTCTTCTATGGGCACTATCTCAAAGCTCTTTTCCATTTCTTTCAGCCAAGCTCTGGCCTTAACAGGTTAGCAGTCCCTTGAAATTTCTGGGGGTTTTAACAACTTAAAGGCCTTAAAGACATTAGTAACTGGAACATGATCAACCTGGGTTGAGGGTGACAATTTAAATTCTCTCGAAGAAGATTCATAATTTGGTCCATGGGGTTTCTGCTCTGGCCTTCCCCCTCGTTAGTATCCATAGTTTCTTCTTCATTGTAATCCTCTAAGCCGAATTTATTATATTCGACTTCCTCGTGTTCTTGGTTATTTTGGTTTACCAATTCAGCAGGGTTTGCTCTAGTTTTCCAATATGTAAGGTGGCATCATTATGCTAATATAAAAGATCACCAATATAACATTATTCACGTCTCTACTCATTATGTTAAAGTCACTTAATAACTCGCTTTGTCACAAATACATTCTTCATTCCTCTTTTGTTACTCGCAACGTTGTGCCCACGCACCTGATTTGATGCGTTAACAAAAGATGACATCCTGTCGAGAATATACACGTAGCTCCTAGTGACATCCCACTCTTGGAATTCTGCGTCAGACTTATTGGTCTCCTCCTCCAGTAGTTCGGAGCTTGCTGCGTTGATTGCAGGAGCATGAAACTTTTCAGAAATTATTCTGTCAATTCTCGCTTTCCGTGCCGAACCATAATGGCTTAACGGACGAAATGATTTCGTATTATCGCATAGCATTCTCATCTTGGGACACACTAAAACCTTCCTTATAGGACATAGATTCCTCAATGGTATAGCGAATACCCTTCTTGGTAGAATCGTTGTTCGTCATGTATTGAACCCTTATTATCGGAACAATACTTTCAACCAATTCAGGTAATGTAATAATCTTAATAGTAAAAGAATTAAGCATCTTGATTCTTGCCTAATATGTCTCCTCAAGGGCACTCTATAAAGAAATATGAGTGGCAAGACTCGGGTTTTCCAATCAACCCATGGTATTGGGGTATCGTCTTCATTCCGCTTTCTCCGGAGACTTAGCTCCACTTCTATATCAACATAAAAAAAATCATGTACAATTTTCTCATTTCCTCATTCTGTCGATCTTAAACGATTCCATCAAATTCCGTATAACATTTCACATAAACACTTCAACATAACTCCTGGTAGTCTATCAATAAACTCTATCAGCTCAACCAATGGACTTTCTTTTACATATAACTCTTAGCACTCTTTTCTCTGAGTGCTACAACTCATTCTCTTCCCTTAATGTTGGCTTTTCAATCGACTGTTAATAACTCAACCAATGCCTCAACTCTTAAGGCTAAGGTCCCCTTGGGTACTACCATCGTGACTACTCCATAGTAATCTGACTACGAACTCGATGAGAGTTCTTGTTAACTTTTAGATCCTCAGTCTACCCATTTTACTCTTACTGTTTCCAAGACTTATAACCTTTGGCTCTGATACCATTTCTGTAACACCCCTAAATCCAAGGTCGTGAATTCGGGTCGTTACGATCACTTATTAATTAAATAATTCTCTTTTCATAATATTACTCGACCTTTTATTCAAACTCACACACACACAAGTTATATGCTTGGAAACAGTATCAAATAAATCATCTCCACTTATCTACCTGACGGGGCTGGCGCACAAAAAGCCTACAAAACTCACGAGTGTTCCTTACCCGCCTACGGACAGCAGTCCTGGTCTGATCCATACTGGTAGTCTGTTGTGATATGATATATAAAAGTAAGGGTGAGCATTATAGCTCAACAAGGTATATATCCCCATAATTAAGTATGTAAGGATAAATAAAACCAATAATTATACTTTGTATCTCCAAAGCGTTCTGAAAGTTTATATGCTTGTCAAATTTATAATATTCTCAAAATCAACTACAATAGTATATCCACCGGATACTTGTATTCATCTCTTTCTCAAAATCATTTTATACTCGTACTCATTTTATTTCAAAATCTCAAGATGTTACTCGAACCAGGATTCTCAAATGGGTGTGATATATATTCATTAACATCCCTATTTAAAACTCAGCCTTATTGGCAGATTTCTCAAATGGATTTGATATATAATCATCAACATCCTTATTTAAACTCAGCCTTATCGGCAGATTTATCAAATGGATTTGATATATATTCGTCAATATCCTTGTTTAAAACTCAGCCTTATCGGCTCTCTGTTGTATATTTCACAACAGTTTTTCCAAAATGGAAGAAAGGGACTATACTAGAATAAACCACGTATCGGTGATCAACCGAATACGAAATTTTCTCTACTAGTAGAAGGAATACAAACCTAGCCGCCTTTGGGCTCATCAAGACACTACACGGTGGTTGCCCATTACCGTGCAAGTCCGAAAGTCAATGATCACATAGACCATATAATCGTAAAATGCGCCACTCCGCGCTTGCATAATGCGCCACTCCGCGCCTGGTCACTGCCTGATACCACTCCGTGTCGGGCAGGCCACATTCCAGTATCAAGACAATTATATCTTTTGCTCAAAATACTTTTTTGAAAGAATAGGTCGTTAAAAGTTGACCTTTAAATAAGATGATTTATTCATCACTTTTAACTCAATTGATCTTTGGGAGTTGTCGGAGTTTTGAATTTAAAATCATTTTTAAATCCCTCACTTGTTCTTTATTGAACGAGGAAGCAAAACTCTTATGCTTCTAGACTAAGTTCCCTAAGGTTTTGATACGTTTCAAATGATTAATCTCTTTCAAGAGTTTTGAATAATTTAGAAAGTACCTTTGGGAACTATGTCTATTTTTAAATAAGTTTTTAGAAGTCCGAAGATATTAAATATCTAAGGTCTCATAATAATTTAAGAGGGATTCAATGAATTGATAAAATATTATAAATAAAACATCTTTGTATAAGGTTCAATGAATTGATAAAAACCTTATATATAAAATATCTCTGAATATGGTTCAATTAATCGATAAAAAAAACTTAAATACAAAATATTTCTGAATAAGGTCCAACGAATGGAGACACCTTAATCAAATAATCAAAACAGGATTTGGTATCCTATAATTGCTCTTTGAATAGTTAAATCTTTATTAAATAACGTGAAATGATTTATAAACTATTCAGCATATTTCAAATACTTCCTGGATATTTAATAATCCCTTAAGTATCGATTTTTAAAATAATCAATCAAGTAAGGGTGTCCCTTAAATGAATACATCAATATTTCTCGAAGTTTAAGTCAAAATCTCAATCGTTCGCTTGATATATATATTACGCGAACGTACTTTGTTTATCGAAATAGAAATCTTTCGCGTCAGGCTCTCTCTGAAATTAAATCGTTATTAAAATACCTCCGACTCCCATTATCATATATTATATTTGAAATACGTTTCAATTTCTCTTTACTCGTGTAAAACGAAATTTGTTTTCGTAAACAATCGCATAATTCTTATGCATTGATATCATAGACAAGCATATATATTTGAACTGTAAATCATGGCATCAATATCACAACAGTATATATATATCATGGATAGTATGAGATAGGGTTTCGAAAACTTGCCTCGAGTAATCGAAGTGGTATGGAATCTGGTGTTTGGTTGGCGATCTATAAATAAGAACCAACGGTCTAAGTTAGTACGCGATTAACGTCTCACTTTTATTAAACAACTTTCGCAACTACTCAAGTATAACGAATCTCCGATCATCATATTCTCAACACTTATATTCTCACTTTATAACATGGTCGAGTTTTGAAATCAATCGTTCGCTTTAGAAAGTCCATTTCGAGTTTTAAGCTCGAACGTGAGAAAACGCGCGTCAAAACTAGGTTTTTATGCGTTTCTCGCTTGCGTTCTCTTTACCAAAACATTTTTATAAAATTGAAAAATTAATATTTTCTCAAAATGCTTTTTGGAAAGTCTTCTCTACTGTCATATCCATTTTTCACAATTTTTCCAGAATCTCAAAATTATTTTATGTTCTTCAAAATCACCATGCAAATGTACTTAAGTGCAGTTGGCTAATCGCAGAAATGTTTTACACTAAAACGACCATAACTCCTAAACCGTAAAACTTCTCATGATTATCTACATATAGATAGAAACTACAAAACAAGATCTATCTAGTTATGGCTAGTGGTTTTCAAATTTTAACCATTTTCATGGCCGAATATCCTGTAGAAAATAGATCAAGTGCAAGAATGCCCAACTCAATTTCTACTACTTGATCTTAACACAATCACTACCTATAACCATCATAAACACAAGTACTTCTCAAGATCCACCCAAATACACCTTATATGCTCTATCTAGTACCACATACATGTATTACAACTCAACATCTCAAGCCTTTAGCAAGAACATAATCAATACAAACTCAAACAAACACAATCCTTTGGATCTTAACACTACAACAAACATAACTCTTAAATCAAACCGTAAAACCTTAAAGGTTTGAAACTTATACCTTATTGGACACTAGGAAGGTTAGTGCTAGGATGATTGAGGCTTGGTTTGCTTAGAAAACACTTAGAAGGGCTAGATCCTTAAGAAACAAAACCAAGAAACAAGTTAGAATTTCGGAGTTACCTTTCAGCACCTCATTCAAACATTTTTATAAATTTGAAAAAAATAATTTGAGGCTGAAATTTGGTACTAAGCTTACCCAAGATATAGAGAAGCTATGGTAAAAAATTCATGATTTTTGAATGAGTATATTTTGAGTTATGAAGTTTTATTTCTCCCTTGCTCAGAAAACCCGAACTGGTAGAATGAAAAATGTGAGAGCTTTAAGTAAGGGAAAAGGGGTTGTTTTCTTTTGTGGCTAAAGTGTGGGAGTGTATAATGAATATATGGGATGTATACAGGAGATTTGACAATAATTTGGCAAAGGTATGGGTTGGTTTGATTGTGTGGTGAAGTGAGAAAAGGGAGAAGTATGGCTTGTGTACTTGTTTGTCTCCCATCACTATTCAACACTATTCCACTAACTATTCTAGTTAACTTCTAATCATCTAGTTACACTCCTAACTACTATTTAGGACTTGGTTATGCATGGCCAACTTGCATGGGATTTAATTTCTCATTCGTTTCTATATCATAAACGCAATCGTCGTTCCATTCCAATAGTTTCCACGTATAACGACTTGTTTCGTAGCGATTTCTTTTATCGCTTATAATCCTATAACCAATTCCATTCCTTCTCTTGATCATAGAAACACCTTGATATATTATTTATTTCACGTAATATTCCCGGTTCTACGCCATTCTTTACGGATACGAAAACACGTAGTATAATCGTGAATCTTCGAATTCCGTCGGCTTTTACATTCACTTATTTTCCTCGATAAACAAGAATATGATCTCGGATTCTCAAAATTCCACTATTCATTTTATGATGATCCCCATACGTATTACTTAATCAGCTCAAGTTACTATTCACGGAAGTTTTAAAATATTATAAAAATCAGGGTTCTTAAATTAATTGCCTTGACGCATATGCTATTACCTTTCCGTGTTGCATTAACACACAACCTAGTCCTTTATACGAAGCGTCGTTATAGATTACAAACTCACCCTTTTCATCGGGTAGAACCAACACTGGTGCAGTTACTAACCTTTTCTTTAGCTCTTGAAAACTTTCCTCACACTTATCCGTCCAAACGAACTTCTCATTTTTCCTTGTCAACTTAGTCAATGGGACAGTAATCTTAGAAAAATCTTGTACGAATCTTCTATAATATTCCACTAATCCGAGAAAACTTCTTACTTCTGTGGGAGTCTTTGGCCTATCCCAATTCATCACAACTTCTATCTTTGCGGGATCTACTTTGATACCTTTACTATTGACTACATGTCTAAGAAACTGAACTTCCTTTAACCAAAATTTGTATTAAGAAAACTTCGCGTATAACTTCTCTTTCCTTAAAATCTCCAAAGAAATCATCAAATGTTCCATATGTTCTGCCTCCGACTTGGAGTATATCAAGATAATATCAATAAACAATATCACGAACTTATCTAAATATTGCTTGAACACTCTATTCATAAGATCTATAAAAGCAGCTGGCGCATATGACAAACCAAACGCCATTACCAAGAACTCATAGTGTCCATATCTCGTTCAAAATGGCGTCTTGGATATATCTTATGCCTTGATCTTTAATTGATGGTATCCAGATCTTAAATCGATCTTCGAGAAATAAGTAGTCCTTTCAGCTGATCAAATAAATCATCGATTCGCGGCAGAGGATATTATTGATAATAGTCAACTTATTCAATTCGCTATAATCGATACATAATTTCATGCTTCCGTCTTTCTTCTTTACGAATAGCACTGGTACACCCCACGGGGATACACTAGGGTGAATTACTCCTTTATTTAACAATTCTTGCAATTGCGTCACTAATTCCTTCATCTCGACGGGCGTCATTCGATATGGAGCTTTCGAAACTGGTTCCGTTCCAGGAGCTAAATCAATCATGAACTCAATCTCTCGATTTGGAGGTAGTCTAGGTAATTCATTTGGAAACCCATCGGGAAACTCTCTAACAACAGGAATGTCCTCGATTTTTAAGGATTCCTTCTCTACATACTTCACATGAGCCAAATAAGCTTCACATCCTTTTCATAACAATCTTCTCGTCTGAATTGTCGTTAGAAACTTCCTACCTTGCTTCTTTCCTTTGAATATCACTTCAGCTCCATCATTGGTTCTCAATTTCACTTTCTTTCTTTTACACTCGATTTGCGCATCGTGGTTTGACAACCAATCCATCCTTAATATAACGTCGAATTCTCCTAACTTAAAAGGTATTAATTCAGCATAAATAGCATGAGAGGATTTGTCACAGCCTTTTTTAATTGTTCAAAAGCCAAATCTGCAGTAGCATTCCACCCGAAACTGTCTTTTTTTAACTGCTCAGTCAAAGGTCTGGCAATATGAGCGTACTTGGCAATGAATTTTCGGTATTATCTCATGAGGCCAAGGAAACCCCTCAAATCTCAAAAATTCCTAGGTTTTGGCCAGTCCCACATTGCTTTTACTTTGTCACGATCGAACTTAACCCCATCTTTAGAAATTACGTGGCCAAGATACCCAATTACAGATTTCCCAAACTCGTATTTCTTCATATTCGCATACAACGAATGGCTGGAAAGTGTGCTCAGTACTGTTTATAGATGACCCGTATGTTCTTCTTGGTTGCCACTATATACCAATATGTCGTCGAAAATTACCAAGACAAATCTCCTCAAAAACAGATAAAAAATTCCATTCATTAAGGATTGGAACGTCTCCGGGGCGTTCATTAATACAAATGGCATTACGAGAAACTCGTAGTATCCATCATGGATTCGGAAGGCTGTTTTGTGGGTGTCCTCGGGATGAACTAGAATTTGGTGGTAGCCGGCCCGTAAATCCAGTTTGGAAAACACTGTTGCCCCATGCAATTCATCAAGCAATTCCTCGATCACCGGAATAGGGTATTTATCTGGCATCGTCTCTTTGTTTAAAGCCCGATAGTCCACGCAGAACCTCCACGAGCCATCTTTCTTTTTAACCAACAACACAGGGCTTGAAAATGGACTGGTTAAAGGTTTTATTATACCCGCCTCTAACATTTCATGAATTAACCGCTCAATCTCATCTTTTTGATTTTGAGGATAATGATAAGGGCGCACCCATACGGGATCGCTTCCCTCCTTGAGAGTAATCACGTGTTCATGACCACAGACGGGCGGTAAACCAACAGAGCTCTCAAACACTACTGCATTTTGTTGTAAAACCCATGTGACAAACTCTGGAATGTCCTTTTCTTCCTCACTATTAATCGATGGTTTACTCTCCTTTCCCTCCATCAAATTACACTCTACCTAGAATCCATCGTGCCCTTTTCGTAATACTCTACGCATTGCCTTTAAAGATATTTGTGACTGCACTAACAAAGGGTCCTCCACCAATGTCACCAGTTCCCCTTTTACCTCAAATTTCATCACCGGCGTTTTCCAGTTTGTTAACACCATACCTAGTTTTTATAACCACTGTACCCCCAAAATTACATCAGAACTTCCCAACTTCAAAGGCAAAAAATCTTCTATTACTTCCATACCCCCGTTTAAATACAGCATAACTCCCTTACACAGGGGCGTAGCAGCAGGGGGTCGTTTGCACCCACTGGATCTCTTAATATCTTCATTAATATATTATATAAAATGCAAATTTTTTATTTTTGACCCCCTAAAAATAAATATTTTGACCCCACTAAAATTTATTTTTGCCCCCATTTAATTTATATAATTTGGAGAAGGTAGATAAATTTATCAAAAATTAAATTTATCCTTTTTCATTAGAAAAATGCTATAAATGAATTGAATGTACAAATAAAATAAATAAAATTAAAATAGAATGAATAAAAATAAAAAGTAAATAAAATTACTTGATAACAAAACAAAACTTTCACGGGACTAAACAACAACTACAGGTTCTAGGTAAAAGAGGGGTCAAAAGAGGGGTTCATTCTGGCTTCTGGGCAACTCAAATCAAGTGTCAACAACAGATTACAAGAAGAGCTAACAAAAATTAATGTATTTCTTCTTTTAATTTTGTACTCTTTGATATTTATACATAAGTAGTTGTAATTTATGATACATTCAAATCCTGAATTTTGGACATCAATTTTTTGGTAGAATTTATCTAGTGAGTTTTGTTCTTGTATCAGGTATATTATGGATAAATTTGTAATCAACACAAATATTTCTCTTGTTCAACAATCAAATGAAGATGCTACAAAAGCTAAAAGTGATAGTCAAAAATTTGAACCGAGTACTCTCATTGTTGATCCTGGATTGAGAATCCCAATTTCAGAATATCATCCTAGGATTAGAGATCAAGTGAGAAGAGCATATCTGCAGAAGGGACCTTGTCAGCCCAATAATTATATTTTTAAGATGCGGAAAATCGGGAATTCACTTCGGCGGTTCAATCCTGCTTGGTTTGCTGAGCATAAAACATGGTTAGAATATAGTGTTGCCAAAGAAGCAGCTTTTTGCTTGTGTTGCTATCTTTTTAAAACTGATGTTGGTAGGCAAGGCGGTGGAGATGCTTTTGTTAAAGAAGGTTTTGATGCGTGGAACAAAAATGATAGGTTTGACAAACATAAGGGACGTCCGAATAGTGCTCATGATCAAACTCGGAGAAAATGTGAAGATTTGATGAGGCAAGAGCAACATATTGATGTGACTCTAAATAGGCATTCTGACCAAATTAAGAAAGAATATCGTATTCGTTTGGGAGCCTCAATTGATTGTATTCAATTTCTTTTAAAACAAGGTCTTGCCTTGCGTGGTCATGATGAATCTGATGAGTCAACAAATCAAGGAAATTTCTTGGAGCTTTTGAAGTTTTTAGCAGATCATTGTAAAGAAATTGATGTTGTTGTCGGAAAAAATGCTCCTAACAATCTCAAGGTAACATCTCTAGACATTCAACATGATATTATAAATGCTTCTGCGCTTGAAACTGTTAATAGTATTATTGGTGACCTAAGAGATAATTTGTTTAGCATATTAATTGATGAGTCTCGTGATATATCTATCAAGGAACAAATGATCATTGTCTTGAGATATGTTGAACAAAAAGGACGTGTACTTGAAAAGTTTATCGGCATTGTCCATGTTCCTAATACAAGTGCTTCATCACTTAAATGCTCTATAGATTCATTATTTTCCAAACACAAATTAAGTATATCTAGGATAAGAGGACAGGGATATGATGGGGCGAGTAACATGAGAGGTGAATTTAATGGATTAAAAAGTTTAATCTTAAGAGAGAATGAGTCAGCTCATTATATTCATTATTTTGCTCATCAGCTTCAATTAACACTTGTTGCTATTGCCAAGAATGACATTCATGTTGGTAGTCTTTTTAATATGTTGGCAATTTTGGTTAATGTTGTTGGAGCTTCTTGTAAGAGACAAGATATGCTTCGAGAATGACAAGTTGCTCATATCTCGGAGGCATTGGAAAATGGAGAACTTATAAGTGGACACGGGTTAAATCAAGAAACAAATATGAAAAGAGCTGGTGACACGCGTTGGGGGTCACATTATGGCACACTTGTTTCGGTTATAAGTATGTTTGAATCCATTGTAGATGTGCTTGATTTTATTGTTGAAGATGGTCTGAATTCCGAGCAAAGAGGTGAAGCTTTTAACTTATTAGTATTAATACAGTCTTTTGATTTCATATTTAGTTTGCACTTGATGAAAGTTATTTTGGGCATTACAAATGAATTGTCAATTGTGTTGCAAAGAAAGGAGAATGATATTGTTAATGCAATGCAACTAGTGAAACTTGTAAAATATAGAATACAGACATTACGGAATGAAGGATGGGATGAATTGTTAAATGAAGTTTGTTTGTTTTGTGAAAAACAAAATA
The DNA here is from genome assembly GCF_009905375.1 of Apium graveolens. NCBI lineage: Eukaryota > Viridiplantae > Streptophyta > Magnoliopsida > Apiales > Apiaceae > Apium > Apium graveolens. The sequence continues at coordinate 33,542,972 of NC_133652.1, forward strand.
TTATATTTCCAAGTATGGATGAAAATTTTCAAATGAAAGGGCGATCTCGCCGCAAAGTGCATCAAGTCACAAATTTATATCATTATAAGGTTGAATTCTTCTATGTTATACTTGATTTGCAGCTTCAAGAGCTCAATAATAGTTTTAGTCAATCAAGTATGGAGCTCCTTATTTGTATAGCATGTTTGAGTCTGAATAATGCATTTTCTGCTTTTGATAAGGAGAAATTGCTAAGGCTTGCTCAATTTTATCCTTCTGATTTTTCATCAATAGAGCCTACAGTACTGGACAATCAGTTAAGTACTTACATTCTTGGCATGAGGTCTAGTGATGAGTTTTCAATGCTTAATGGGATCGGTGCTCTTGCTGAGAAGTTAGTCCTGAAAAATAAAAGTATGGTTTATCCTTTGGTCTACTTACTTGTTAAATTGGCATTGATATTACCGGTAACCACAGCAAGTGTTGAAAGAGGATTTTCGGCAATGAAAATTGTGAAGAATCGATTACGAAATCGGATGGGAGATCAATTATTGAATGATAGTCTTGTTACATATATTGAAAAAAGTGTATTTGATGGCATTGTCAATGAAGCAATCATGCAACGAATTCAGAATATGAAAAATCGTCGAGAACAATTGTAAATATTGTAAGTATAATTTTAAAAATTTACTTTGTTTTGTATTTTTTTTGTTTTTGGCTAAATTTTGTTTTGTATTTTTATGATCAAAGTTCTATTTACCGTACAAATTTTTTCTGAAATTATTTTTCGTCCCCCCTGACTTAGTATCCTGGCTACGCCCATGCCCTTACAAATTCCCTCAGCCCTTATAGCCTCGCCATTACCCAAGGAAACTCCAAAACTTCCAGCCTCTACCACTGGTAAATAAGCAGCCTCCACAGTGTTAAGAGATATAAAATTATGAGTAGCACCGGGGTCTATCATTACCACAACTTTTTGATCCCCAATTATACCCTTAAGCTTCATTGTTTTGGGATTAGAAAGGCCAACAATGGAGTTTAGAGATACCTCAGTTATTAATTCTTCCGTAGGTGAAGCTGGTGTTTCGGTCTTGTTACAATCTATCTTTCCTTCCTCCTCTGCGATTAACATCACGCTCAGCTCCTTGTTCTTACACCTATGTCCAATAGCCCATTTTGCGTCACACCTATAACATAGACCTTTGGCCCTTTTTTCCTGCAACTCTTTCTCAGTCAAACATTTTACATTACCCCCATTATGAGCTGTTGACACCATTGACATGGACGAACGGACCAAAGCTTGAGACTTAGGAGATTGAGCTCCCCAATTTCGTGAGAGTGTTGGTCTGGTTGGTATGTTCAGTGAGTAAGGGCCCACGGTTGACGCCCCTTTACTATACATCAAATAGCTTCATGTCTTGATACTACCGAGGCCCGATTTCTTATAATTAATGACTTTATATTTCTCCTCGACCCGTACTGTCAATTCCATGGCGTGTTCTAAGCTCATTGGATTCATGAGACATACTTCAGCCTTAATTTCCTCCTTTAGGCCGTTTACAAAGTGACCAAGTAACATATCCTCGGAAACATAATCCAAGGGCGCGGTCGTTTCAATGAACTTGCGAAGATACTCATTCACTGTTGTATTTTGAATAGTATACAACCATTGTTCGTATAACGAACCACCTTTCATTAATCGAAATTGTATAATCACGAACTGCTTAAGATCCACCCAACGCCTTATGGGATGTCGCTTATTTTCCCATTGTTACCATCTCAAAGCATCTCCCTTCATGGCCACTGCTGTTGCATCTAACATTTCCTCCTCCGTTAATTTATAAAAATTAAAGTATCGTTCAACACGCAAAACCCAACCATCCAGATCACTCTCATCAAACACGGGCATGTCAAGTTTTCTATAATGCCAATTAGCATTACCCCCACCTGGGTCTTCACAATATCCACCCCCACTATTAACTCCACCTCCTGTAATATTTTGACCACTAAACCCTCTTTCTAGCTCCTCCAACCCTACCAGTGGCTGTTTAGGGCTTCCTGTGCTTAACCCAATATGATTAATACTTGCCTCTAACCTTTCCGCAACCCCACCTTACAGTGACTGTAACTTAGTCATTATTGACTTGATCTCAGCCTGACAGTTGCTCGTTCCTCATAGTATTAATCAAGGACTCATGATACTCCATGCTTTGATTGATTCGACCCTCAAGCCACCCCGTCATATTTTCAATTTCATCCCTTAGTTTCTTTGTTACGAGCCCTTGTCCTTCCATTAATGCCCCCGTGAGTGAGTGGCGCATGGCATCCATCGCCGCCTCTACTGCCTTCGACACCGTTTTTTTCATCGATTCCTCCATATCTGATACTTTCTTCTCAATCAATTCCAGCTATTGCATCATTGTTGGAGGACCCATCATATCTATATGCTCTGATACAACTTTATAATAGAAGAATAATCCAACAAACTAATGCCAACAATTCTCAACTCATATTTTATAATCAAAGTTAGTGTTAAACAGAATGAAATGATAACAAAACTAAGAACAGATAGATCTGGGCATTCGAGAGGCCAGTACTCTCCATAATACTATGAAATAATAATTACAAATCCGATAAGATGCCCTAGCAAACCCCTTTCCCTTATATGAGTTGTCCCACTCTCCCCATTTTACCCTTGGACTTGTCATTTGACTTCACTATCATTTCTTTATGTGCTTTTACTCCTTTGCCTTTAAATTTCTTTCATGAGTATTTTAACGGTAACTTGGTGTACTGGTACATCACAGTTTTTTTGTCTCAAATTATATTATCTTACATGTTTATTTTATTTACTATTAAGTAATTAAGATTAAATGAATAAATTCACTAATTTCCATCTAACCCATATTATTTTAGATAAAATATTTAACAAATTCAATAAAATTTGTTTAACCAATTCTCAATTTCAATTATTTTTTTATATTTAGGGGGACCAAAAGAAAAATTCTTAGTAAATTTTAAAATATTTATATTGAAATTTTGTGATTATTCCGGAGTTGGCTTAGACCCCTAGTTCCTTCCCTGAAGCTGGGGTCTTAGGAGAGGCTGTTATAATCCCCTAAAGCTGGGGTCTTAGGAGAGGCTTCCAGCTTGTCCAAATGAGACTGATGAAGTTTTACTGGTAACAACTTTGTAAAAATATCCGCAGCTTGATTCTGAGAGGAGACATGTTGAGTTTGAATGGTGCCTGATTGGAGCTGATCTCGGACAGAGTGGCAGTCTAATTTGACATGTTTAGTCCTCTCTTGAAAGACTGGGTTTGGAGTACTGTTTAAAGCAGGTTTATTATCACAATGAAAAATAGTTGTAGGTAGAGTTTGAGTCTGAACTCTTCAAGGGGAGCAGATAAAGAAGTTGCTTCACGTGTAGTAAGGGAGATGGCCCTATACTCGGCCTCTGCCGAGGATCTTGCAATAAAATCTATTTCTTGGACTTCCAGGATATTGAAGGACCCAAATATGTACAATAGCCAATTGAGGACCTCCTAGATACTGAACAAGAAGATAAGTCACTATCACAATAGGTAGTGAACTAATCTGCTCCTGAGTCTGAAGCAAAAAGAATACCTTGTGAAACATAACCTTATAGAGATATCTTTGAAGTCTGAGTGTGCAGCTTGAAAAGATTTTTCTTAGAAGAAGAACCTCCCCCTTGATCCATGAATTCTCTGTTATTCCTTTGAGTAGTACTATTATTGTAGCCTGATGCTTCCCCTGAATCATTGTTCCCATGGTTATCAATATTTAACTCATCAGAATTTGAGGAAGATGAGTCTGATGATCTTTCTACTGATGTCTCTTGAGTTGAATCACTTGTTGTAGTCTCTGGATTTATGTCATGTTACTCCCCCTCAACATATGCTTCAGTTTCAGATGAATTTCCACTATTATGTGGAATCTCAGAGCTTTGAGTGATATCAGGACTTACTGTATCAGAGTCAGGATTTAAAAGTTCAGCGTAAGGTACTTCATTTTCAAATCTCAACTTGTCACGGTCATTTGCATCTTCTAGACCTGTTATCTTCTTGTCATCAAAAGATATATGTATAGACTTCATGACTATTCTTGTTCTCAGATTGTAAACTCTAAAGGCTTTTGTAGTCAACGGATATCCTACAAATATTCCTTCGTCAGCTTTCAGATCAAACTTGGTAAGCTGCTCCGGATGAGTTTTGAGAACAAAACACTTTCAACCAAGTATATGAAAGTATTTCAAATTTGGCTTTTTCCTTTCACCATCTATAATGGTGTTTTTCTATGCTTGTTGATCAATGTTGCATTTTATGTAAAGAAAGCAGTTTGCACAGCCTCAGCCCAGAAGTAGGTAGGCAATCTTGCTTCTTCTAGCATGGTTCTTGCAGCTTCTATCAGAGTTCTATTTTTTCTTTCAACAACTCCATTTTATTGTGGAGTTCCAGGAGCATAAAACTCTTGTTTTATCTCCTTGAGTTTAGAGAACTCTTCCATAGAGCTATTCTTGAATTCAGTTCCATTAGCACTTCTGATGAAATTCTTGGACTATTTCACACAAGGATATGACTCAGCCTCGGTAGCGAATTGGTCACAGGAGAAGGTGGACACCTTTAGGTATCAGGTAGTGATGGAGCTTAAGGTTGGGAAGGCAATGGGGATATCTGAGATTTGTATGCGCAAATGTCACAAATCTTGTAGTAGTTAGCTTCATTTCAAATTCCTAGTACTTTATCTATTTAGTTGGATTATGTACTAGGATTTTAATTTGGATTATGTAGGTAAATTTTAAATTTTGATTATGTAGTTGGATTATATAGTTGGATTTGGATTATGTAGGCGGATTTTAAATTTCGAATATGTAGTTGAAATATGTACATGGATTTTAATTTGGTTTTTACATTTAATTTGGTTAAATTATGGTGGCACCATTTGGGTGCTTGTTTTTGCTTGGTTTTGTCAGGATTTGGGTGCTTGGTTTTGATTGTATGTGATTGTATGTGGCTGGGTGCTCTGTTTGCAGGCTGCAGAGCCAAAAAAACACCAGTACCAACCGCGAACATTGTCCGCAGTCCATGCTTTTGTTTTTTGTCTCCGCAACCTGGAAGCAGAGCACCAAAACAGAGCACTAGAAGAACTTCTCAAAACAGAGTAATAACCTTCTGTCTCTATTTCTTATTTTTTAGAAGTTAGGCTTAAACTAACTTTAAAAAATCCTAATCACTTTCAAAGACCTTAAAATAGATTAATAAATGATTTTTTCGAAAAAAAAATAATTTTTTCAATTATTACAATAAAATGAAAAAATCCTTAAAAAATTAACATAGTGTACAAATGGAACAAAAAATCCAATTTTGCTCGGAACCAAGTTTTTAAAAATTATAAAAACGTTAAACATCATTTTGGTAATTAGACTTGTAATTTCTAATTTTTCTATTTTTAATTTAAAAAAAAAAAGAAAAAGTTGTTCCACTAACATACTTGAAATCTTAAATTTCAACCAACATACTTGAAATCTTATGAAATACATACAATCCACTAGAATCCACTGGAAATTACGAAATACATAGAAGCGACTGAAAATTATATAATCACTAGAATCCATTAAATATTACGAAAGACATAGAAACAACTGAAAATTACTTAATCACTATAAGCCAATGTAATTTCCAAATATATTATAAAGTACCTAATGTTCGGTCCTCTAATAAAAAATACCTAGTATGTTAGAGAGAGACCCGGATAACTGGTATTGAGCAACTCCTTGAGTAGTATCCACGAAGCATGCAATATTGTAGAGCACAAGTCCACAACCATCACGGATATGCCCTTGCGTAAGCTTTCATGGGTGTGTGTTGGAGTCATTCCAAATGGTTACGAGAATGGTACTCGAGACATCTTAGAGACAAAATCTTGTAAAACATGTCCCATGTTCCCTCTCCACACCTCCTGTTAGGCGTGAAACCCAATGCTTCACATATTCAATGCGCATTTGATACATATTACAACCCACATGAGGCCTCAACTTTAATATCGGCAATCCGACCACATTCAACTAGCTTACCACCATTCCATCCGGATTTTTTCCATTTGCCAATAGGCGTGTTGTTGCCCAAATTCAAGATCGGAAGGAAGTACGGATCCGGATGAGAGATCACAAAGTATTTTTGTTCAATACAACCCATCCAATTACATGCCTCGATCCAATTTTTAGCCCTATAAGCCTCCTCATTGGGCGGGTACAAGTCTGTTTCCTCTTCCTCCACAAGGGGCGGCTCATTATTATCCACAAGGGGAATCAACTCGCGACATGCCTCTTCTATCTCATTAAAGGTTGGTGAGACCTCAACTCCTTCATTATTGTCTTCATACCATGAGTCGCTTGGTTGGGAGTCCGAGAATGTGTTGCTAATGTGGACAACCGAATCACAATTATGATCGAAGTTGTTGTCACCACTATACTCGCTAGTCATTTAACCTATGACAATAAAACATAATTATATGACATAATTATATGAAAATAAAACATAACAAAAAAATAAGCAAAGTTAAATACTAAAGTTGCAAATTCATTAAAAGATTACATTATCCAGTTACAAATATTACACTACTAATTATATTGCTCTTCTTGAGCATTTTTAAGATCTTCTAGTCTAGTAGCATATTTTTTTTATATCATGGTCTTCATTTTGACAATAGGTGCACTTTTTTGGAGGCTTACCTTTTTTACCAACCGATTCTATGGGACTTTGAAATGAATGTCCTTTTTCCTCCCTTTAGTTGGGACACGATAGGGTCAAGAATTGGTTCTTCATGAGCACTTGCATTTGGAGCATGAGAATTACTTTCGTAAGAATTAATTCCATCAACGCTCATTCTTTCGAGAATTGGCATTTCTTGATTTATCACTCCAACGGCGTAATCATACCGCTCCTTAGATGCAATGCTACTTTGACAAAAACTCATGGTTAACATTATCATGCTATTAAATCGATCGATTGAGGTCATCTCACGACTTTTTCCAATATCCAAATCATAAGGAAACACACCATCTACTCTATTGGCATGCATTGTCCACCTCGAGAGTATGAAACACAGGGGAGTTTTCAAAATTCGTTTCTTAGTGAAGATCGTCAATAGGTGTCTACAAGGGAGCCCCGAATGTTAAAACATTCTACACATACACATTATCATGAAGCTTACCTTGTCAAATGCAACAAAATAAACTTTTCTTCTCGTAGGCTCAAACATGGGCTTATAACAACCATAATACATATAGATATCCCCTTGTATCTCCCCATCTTCACAAGTTTGTCGGGTTTTTTCAACAAAGTATTTTGAAGACTCACTCAATTCATCTTGAAATCTTCTAAACATTTTCTTGGTGTAAATACAAGAAGAATGATACTCCATTGTGTTATGCATTTTTATGAAATGCTTTAGATTAATCGTGACAAAATCTTCTTCCTTCTCCCTCATGAATTGCCTTCACAATACATTTTGGGCATTTTCAATGAATTCCTTCAACCCAGTTGCCGAACTCACATGACTATCAAAGAAAGAATTCATCCCCTCACTCCTCGATGTACTATATTGAAATACTGAAAATGTGTTTCTAGTATATACAATATTCTACTTGCGCTTCAACTCATATAACTCATTTAACCATTTATGCTCTTGCAAGTGATATTTATCCACAAATGATTCCCATCTAGCCTAAAAAATATCTTCGATGAGGGAATTATAAAGTCTTTCTTGAATTCCGGGAAAGCTGAATAATAATGAGCTAATTTCTCGGGGAATATATGGAAACCCATTATCATCAACATTTTCATACATATTTGCATCCTCTACATTATCATCTTCATCCTCACCCTCAAAATAATCATTTTCACTTTCTAAGATTTCATCTTCCTCAACATCAACAAAATCTTCATGTAAATTAATAAATTCTTTAATTTTCCCAATATTTTCTACAAACTCATCATCTTCAACAAATTGTAATAAATTATCTGTCATGACAAATTAAAATTGAAGAGAAGGAATATACCTTGAATTGGGAAATTTGCTTGAATTTCTTCACAAAAGAGCCTCAAAATCGCCTAAATGTTGAAACTCTTGGAGAGAGTTGTTTGTGTGATTGATTAAGCACAAATGAGGGAGGGAAGGGGACTGGCGTAGATAAGAAAACAGTCACCAATGTCCACGGTCCGTCCATACGGATCGTTGACATTATCCGCGGTCCCTGTGCATTGCTGTTTTAAGCTTAGCCGTTCCTGGCTTCATCCAACGGCTAGAAAACTGTTTTTTGTTTAAATGGTATGTGGCAAACCGTTACCACGTACCGTCCCCCATGTTTCATTGTGCATATGCATGATCCATGCGACAGCTTTATATTATCGTCCTAACCATGTTGCAATGATTTGTAGGGATGATGAAAGGGCGAGGGATTTCTGGGACTTCAATATCTGCTTGGATGATTGCAATGAGGTTAAGTTTGCATGAAAAATTCAGGTAAACTAAAGTTTCCCACTAGTATCTTTTTTTGCAGACGTGCTATACTAGTATCTGTTTCTTGGACTTCCAGGATATAGAAGGACCCAAAAAAGTACAATAGCCAGTTGAGGACCTCCCAGACACTGAACAAGAAGATAAGTCACCATCACCATAGGCAGTGAACTAATCTGCTGCTGAGTCTGAAGCAAAAAGAATACCTTGGGAAACATAACTTTATAGATATCTTAGAAGTCCGAGTGCAGCTTGAAAATGAACAATTGGTGGTTTGTTCATGTACTGAGAGGTGGTTTGTTCATGCACAGAGAGAGCAATTGGACTGTAATTGTAAAGCATATGTCTGGTCTAGAAATTGTAAGTATCCAAAGCAATAAGAAACATAAATTTCCATTTGAGAGTGATATCCCTTCTTAATTTTCTTTCCCTCGCTGTCTAGTTTGCATGTCTTGCCTTCATTTTTTATAGACATCGTAAGTCCATACATAAGAATGTCAAGATCTTCTACCAGCGACAGATAATTTTCACTAAATAATTTGCCAGGGAATGTATGGTTTGGTGCACAAAAGAATCCACCAGTCACTGCAACAAATTATAGGCGTAAAAGTACTTAATGTTGAAGTACACGGAGCTGACAAAAATTTCGTGGCAAATTTTAAAACATTGAGGAACATTTGCCACCAAAATCTCATCAAAAGTAGCACAGCTTGCTTAAGCACAGACTTTAAAGGCAAGAACTTCAAGGCATTGGTTTTTAAGTTCATGCCAAACCGGAGTCTAGACAACTTGTTGCATCCAAGTCCATCTGAACAAGCAAATAATATGAACTTAACTCTATACCAGAGGCTATATATTGCCATTGATAGTGCGTTTGGCGTTGGACTATCTGCATTAATCATGCCACACAAAAATCATTCACTGTGACATAAATCCCATTAATATTCTTCTTGATTAGGAATTTGTTTCTCGTTTAAATCATTTTGGTTTGGCTAGATTTTTCGGAAATAGTACAGGTGACATTAATCGAGCATGAACCAGTTCAATAACAGAATCCAGAGAAATCGATAGAGTACAATAACATTAAATTTAATATTTTCAATAAAATTTTATTACATAAAGCCAATAATTTGTAATAAAATACAATGACCGAAACCTGCAACTTAGCATAAAAAGGGAAAGGATCAGGTAGTGGAAGACTGACCATGGAAATTCTCCTTGCATAAACATAAACCAGTAGAATAAGAAAATTCTGTTGACGGACTTGTCGGCACCGCAATAGTTCTAACTTTTGATGTTTGAAATAGGAACAATAACACTCCAATAGTCCAATGTGCTGCTCTCATCCCCTGCATCCGTGTACAAGTATAAATGTCAGTATTTTCAGCCGTAATTGTCTTAATATTTATGTTATTAGCAACCTTAAGAACATCTGTAAACAACACCTTAACACACTGTCTAATGATACAACTGCAATACCAAAAAAGAATGTACAAGTAAATTGCACACCAACTTGGAGTTGATAAAGACTAAAATAACAGGAAAACCAAGAAGGATGAGCTTTTGGGTTTTGAATATATGAAGTGTTTATCAAGTTTTAATATAAGCCAAATGCAAGAGAGACAGAAGAACTCCTCTAATAAAAAAAAATAAGTATCCTGTACTCGGTGTATCAGCAAGCTGTTTTAAGGAGTTCAAATGCGTGACCTACCAGGACAGCAAGCATACCGAACCACCAAGCTAAAGACAAACTTTGACTAATAAGTTACTTGCAGCCTCATATGCTTATGTAAGGGATGTGGCGAATTTTGTAAAAATCTTCTCCTTCTACACCACCTATCACTCGAACCCTATCTTTAAATGTCTCGGGCATATTCACAATCAGAAGCTCTTTGAGAACTAGGAGAAATCTCAAACCATGTGGAAGCATCACCAGATTAAGACACTTGTTAATTTGTAAGGAAGAAATGTTAGACATGGCACCTCCATCCACCCTCCATGTAGTTAAGTGGGGCAACCTATGCAGCCATAGCTTTTTGAGCTGAGGGAAACCCATAGCAGAACACACCAACTCCTTCCCCAGATATGAGTTGTTTGCCATTTGCAGTGTTTGTAGGTTGGGAAGCTTCTCCAATAATATCATAGGGTCTTCCTCAAACTCACATTTAACCATGACAATTCGAGTGAGGAACTGTGAAAAATGACTGTGGTCATAATTCTTAGGTAGTGTGCCTACATGTGCATCAATCCATAAGCTGTTGATAAAGGGACACTCTAATAATTGTACAAGACGAGAATTTCCATCTTCTGAACATAAACTGGAGTCTTTAACATCAAGGGTAGAGTGGCGCAATAAGTTTGAACTGATAAAGCTTACAAGTTCCTGAAGGTCCTTGACAATTACTCTTCCATGAAACACTTGAAGCTTCCTTAGTTTCATGAGATCATTTGTTTCACAGAAAGTTGTGTCAAAATATCGTATCAGTTCTAAATCATTTAGGCCATCTAGTCTTAATTTCTTGACCTTGTCTAGTTTACGATTCTTATGAAGAGGGAGGTATAAGTGCTTAAGCTGCTTTAGCTTCCATAGAACATTTGGAATATTAATATCACCCCTTACTCTCAAATCAAGTGTTTGCAAGTTCTTCAACTTACCTATTGAGGATGGCAGCTCTTCCAGTGAACAATTCAAAAAACTCAAATATTTTAAGTAGACTAGCTTTCCTACTCTTTTAAGAGGTAACAGTGTTCCATTTCTGAAATCAAAATCAGTGAGCATCAAAACACGTAGCAGCTTAAATTTCTTGAGACACAGGATTTTTCCAGGCCACTCCCTGCGTGAACCATTGTAGTTCCGGAAGAACAGAAGAGATCGAAGTTGTCTTATAACATTTTCGTCAAAAGCATCAAAACTTGATCTATGACTATCATCATATGAATAAATACTGAGAATGCGGGCGAAGTCTCTGCGTGATTTAGATTCCGAACTTAGCAACATACCATTTCTGTGTTGAAAATCAATCAGGTTAAGAAAGTTTTCCTCCTTTCCTTTGGACAGGCACATGTCTCGGATAAGATCATGAACACGACATGTTCGAAAAATTGACCATGACTCTCCAACATCCCTTTGGTCAACTTCAAGAAGGCTTCTCTGCACCATTTCAACCATGTAGCGTTCTGCTACATCCAACATCATCTCACCTTCTGTTTGATCATTGGATGTTACCAGACCTTCGGCTATCCACAGTAGATACAATTCCTCGACGTAAATTTTCTCATCCTCTTTGAAATTGCCCAGATAAAGGAAACAGTGCCTCATACAAAGGGGTAAATTATCATAGCTTAAAGCTAAAACTTGTCTAACTTTAAAGTATTCATCCTCTTTTAACCCTTCTCCCCTACTTAGATACTGAGAAATATCTTTGTTTATCAGTTCCCAATCTCTTAAAACTTTACCTTTCAAAATTCCTCCTATTGTAGAAATTGCCAGTGGTAATCCTTGGCATTTTTGGACCATGTTCCTTCCTATATCTTCAATCTCCGGGACTGTTCTCGTTTCTGCATACATTTCATATACATCACTCATAGTTATCTGAATACAGTTAGAATCAGAATTTACTACACTAGATAGTATTGTGAAAAGCTGATTACTTTAGATGGAATCACTAGGTCACAAAATTTAAAGTTTGTATGACAATCTATCATTATGTCAAAGATTCCTACTTTTACATCTATCTTATGTTGCACAGCTATCGAATGAGTAAATTGTCTCAAGTTGTAGGGTTGTGAAGATAAAAATAACAAAAATAAGCAAGGTTATAATGTACACACGGCCCTTCATAAGATCACATTTTTTACTTTTACATTGTGATGCAGATGACCCTTTATCCAGATCCTGGAAAATAATATTGGAACTGTCTACTACTTGGTTGTTGGCATATTTCTAGAAACTGCAAGGACAAGGCACGGTTTAAGGGCGACAGAAAACTCATTTGCAACGCCTGTTAGTCAAGCTAGGTGGTAAGTTTTCCAAGTGGTACCAATGAACTACAGGAAAAGGAGTTAAATTAGGTCACTATAAATTGGACGAGGTCATTAATATTATGCACCCTGCACATCGCGATGGAAAATTTAGAAATTTCCTGGCAGGAAAGTATTGTTGATGAGTCATGATATCAATTTGAGCGGCATTCTCTTATCTCTGTTGGTAAGCTATGTATAAACTGCGAAGTTTATTAAAATGAAACAGCAGAATTCATTTTTTACATATAAAATTTGGAAACAATGAATTTGAAAAGTAGTAAATTGCAGGTTGATCAATGATCATAGCTGTTAAAGCAATTATTGAAATTTTAATTTTAAGACATGAGCATATATTTAAGACATGAGCATATATTTTAAGACATCCGCATTGCAGCAATCAAAACTAAGTATTGAAATTCTTAGAAAAAGTAAAGATTAATCATGATAATTCTACCATCAGTTTTAAAAATTATCAGATTGCAAAGTGCATCAAGTTGTCAGTTATATGGATAAAACAAGCTTAAAAAAGAGTTATGAACAAACGCACCTTTAGCATCAACCCCTTCAGGAAATGCTTTTCTGAAAAGCAGCAACAAGCCCTCCTTCTCGGTTAAAGACCTGAGCTTATACATAGAACCCACACCAGCAACACTTCCAATACGCGTTGTTAATAGAATTTTGCTACCAATTGTCTCCTCACCTACTGGAAACGCAGGCCTTATGCATTCCCAAGCAGCAAGTGTCCAGATATCATCCACAACTATCATACACATTGTATCTTTTTGGAGATTGTAGAGTTCTCGCACAAGTTCACTATCTTCCATGTTTGAAATCTCTTCTCTTCTCCCAGGAACAAGTTCTTTAAAAATGCTCTTAAGAACTTTTTCCCTATCAAATTGTTGAGTGATACAAACCCAAGCAAATGCCTGGAAATGAGCTCGAACCTCGATATGATTATAAATTTTGTTAGCAAGGGTAGTCTTCCCTTGACCCCCCATACCCCATATCGAAATAACTTCGAACACATCCCTTTTGTTCTTCAAATGAGACACTAATATTTCTATTTCCTCTTCCATACCAACAAAATCTCTTTCAATCAAATGAGAATAACTAATCCTCTCCAATTTCTTCGAATTCGAGTAATCTCCACCCTCTAAAGCTCTGACACCATACGTTTGTAAACTTGTAGTAACACTACTAAGCTTATACTTTATAATATCAATCTCCTTACCAACCTTATAGAGGCTGGCACACTGACACATAATGCAATCAAGACTTCTTGAAAATTCTTGAAAACGACTTGTCTTTTTCTCAACTTGGAGTGCGTAAATTTCGATAACATCCTCTGTTTGATGAGCAAGATCTCTAATCTCAGATACCCAGCTGCGAACTCTACTGTCTGAACCTTGTCGTTTATCAGCATCTGCTAAAAAACATTGCATTCTTGTCAGCTCAGTTTGAATATCCTCCACTTGGTTTCTCACTTGAGATGGAAATTGTACTGTGGAGATCAACAAATCTCCAAGTCTTGTTACAGCCAAAGAGACCACAGCTTCTGCCATCTCTATGATATTCAAACTAAATTTAGATTAACGATAAAGCAATTGATAAAATAAATATCAGTTCTTACCTTTTCTTCACATGTCTCTTTTTCTTTCTTTCTTTTTTTTCGTAGCAAATTGAAATGTTAGCTTTTTCGTAGCAAATTGAAATGTCAGCTTCACTGGTATTGACTTTCTGACTTACTGCTGATCTCTATATTTTTTATAGACAAAGGTAATGTACCGTTGGAGATTGATTTTTTTTACATAATTTTTATATTTTTTATTTATAGCATGTATTAATGATTTTTAGGTAAGAATTTAAATATGATCGGAGATTCTCTTAAGATTATGCTGGCAAGTTATTTTTTCTTATCTTTAAGAAAAAGAATCTGTTATTTTAATAGATAATTAAAGGATAATGTAGTTCTTAATCTACTGGTATATTGGGTGCCTCATGTTTCAATTCAACCTTGGAGACTTGAGAGAGTACGCGTGAGACGATAATGAAGTCGTCGTTGACCGCAGGCCTGGCCTGTGGAAAAAACTGCTCTCTCTCTCTCTCTCTCTCTCGATATTACAACTGTGAGTTTCAGCTTTGTGCAATTCTCCTTGATATTAGAACCGTAATGATATCTATAACAATAAACAACACAGTACATGCATCTTCCAGTAATATCACAGGTGATCCATTGGGTGTGCTTAACTCATGGAACCATTCTATTCACTTCTGTCAGTGGGAACTGGAAGGCGTTTCATGCAGCCATAAACGTCAGGGAGTAACTGCACTAAAACTCTCTTCTCAACAATTGAATTTAAAATCATTCTACCCGTACTAAAATTCGACATTAGTGAGGTTAAAAAAAACCTCAAATTCCATTATGTTTTTTTACATATAACTATTCGCCTATAATACCATTATTATATACACCTTAATTACTCAAAGGCACTCTTTCTTACCATATGAGCCATTTGGATAAAACGGAAGAATTGAAATATCAGATCAAAACACTATATAAGAATGTAGAACATATTCTTACAATTCCGCAATACAGGTCCTTACGGAAATTAATCTTTGTTGAAGGGCACTATGTAACAACATAATTTTATCCTGAATTTGGATTTAAGTAGTTCTCCAAAGGGGTATATAGAACTTTAATGCATATACAATCTCTGAAGGTTATGGCAAGATTGATGGCCTTAAATTTTTGAAGATAAGTGGCTTCTTAGTTCCCTACGGAGAATTTTTCCAGCTGCTGAGCGCGGTATTGAGTTTGTAAAAACTACCTTCCGTACTTTCTTGTAAGGTGCAACCTGAAACAAATAAAGTTAAACTATGGCCACCTGATTTTTAGACATTAAAATTGACACAAAGTTTAGAACTAAAAGCTACCAAACCTGCTTGGCTGTGTAATCGATTAATTCTGCCTCTGAAACCCTGTTTCCATGCCTCATCACAACAAATGCTACGGGAACTTCTCCAGTTTTTTCATCTCTGGCCCTGCACAATAATTTAATTTTCTTTGTCTTGAATCATCTAAATATTTAGTATAATATTCCTAATTTATTCAACTGGCAACATAATTACAATTTATCTTTTCTGTTCTATGAGACATGGCAATAAATGGAAAAAAACAATAAGATGCAAGTGCTCTCATCAGTTGCGTTAACCACCTACATTGCTCGCCAAAAGTATGATGTTTTCAAGTATAGTGGTAGACCAACAAAAATTTATTTCCATTTTCCTAAATAAAAGCACTTGCATTAATTTTAGTGAGGGTAGAGAATTTCATTTAAGGGGAAAGGGTACAGACTTTCACTCGGGTACTTTTCAGTTCTTTAAATGATTAGATAAATGATGCCTTATAATCTCGTAATCTACTTAATGTGTTACAGAAAATATGCAGGAAAGAAGTGTCATTAGGCAGCATTCATCCAGATACTATCTGATTATAAATCATATTAGCAAAACAAGGGGATTCACTTACGCTGTCACCGCAACATCAGCTATTTTCGGGTGGGTAACTAATATGGCCTCTAATTCAGCAGGAGCAATCTACAATAATAGAATTGGTGTCAAGAAAGATATTTGCGAACATTTTTCACATGCTTATTAGAGAATACTTTAGCACCAAAGACAATTGATGCTTTCATAAAAATCCATTACTTAAGAAAGCAAAATTGCGAAAATTTAACAAAAAAAATACCGCTATTTTCTGTATTAGGCTACTATCACTTTTATGCCAACAAAGATCTAAGCTTAGTTACCCAGACTCTTCATTTTGCTTCGAATACCCGTGTCGGACACTCGACACTCGGACATGGGTATAGACACTTGGACACTTATTTTAGGCCAAAAACATGAAAAATTTTCAAAATATTGACGAGTCCGACACTTGGATACGAACCCGTGTCCGACACCTATACCCGAGTCCGGGTAACATAGGATCTAAGTACTATAAAAACCTACAACTTGGCGTAAAAATAAAAGGAGAATTTCAACCTTCAGTTGAAAGGTGAAAAATATTGATCTTACATATTCCTATACCTGAAAACCATTGTACTTGATTATCTCTTTCACACGATCAATTAGGTACAAGTATCCATTCTGGTCAAAATAGCAAATGTCTCCTGTATGTAACCATCCTTCTTTATCAACAGTGGACATAGTTTCCTCCACATTGTTCAAATATCCTACCAAGTTAAACAGAAACTAATAAGTCTCCTCATAATAAAGGGAAGTATAAAATTCCAAGGTAAGAGTGTGACAGCTTTTTTATTTGATGTTGGACATGTAAAAGTGCTACAGCTTTAATATTATTTTCTGATTTTCCTACGAAAAATTGAAACCTGGTTAGATGATTGAGACGGATGATGGAAAGAATTACAGTTCGTAAACAGATAAAGAGGAATGCCAATAAAATTATACAGTACTTTCACAAGGAGATTTGTTGTTTTGGTCGAAATGCCTTTCTTTACGCTAAAAAGGGGTTCTTATGCGTAGTATATAAATTAATGAACAAATAACTAAAACTAATACTTTTGTCAAAATGCAATATGAGGCCAATGAAGAAAGCAAAAGGCTTTTTCCCCACCTGTTCTTTGGGAATTGTGATATGATAGGTGCAGAGTGTATCATAGAACAAATTTAATCCATAATCTTAGAAAGTTCGTATCGTAAGTGTTAAACAAGGTCTTTGCCCATCACTGGAAGTATCGAAGAAAACTCGTAACTTTACCTTTCATGATAGAAGGTCCACGCAACCAAAGCTCACCCACACTGCCTGGGCCCTTAAAGACACCAGTTAAAGTATCTACAACTTTGGCTTCCATGTTTGGAGATAGAAGCCCCAGTGAAGAATAATTATGAAAGCTTGTAGTATTGAAGCCGCGAGTTGCTACAGCAGTTGACTCAGTCATGCCATAACCCTGAAAAAGAACATGATACACATCAATCCTGTAAACACATGTTTTTATCAAAGGAGTGAGAAAAACACAGCACAGTTTAAATATAAAAACCATTTGTTCCATCTTAGTGTCTCGGTGTTTTTTTGAAGGGTCTTAGTGTCTCAGTTGATTCCTAGGAAAGAGACGCTTTCTTTTCCTGAACTAATGAGAGAAGATCATATTCAATCATGGTGTAACTCCTAATATAAAAATGTTTGAGAAGCCTAAAATCAAGCTAGTGTCATAAGATTGTAAATAAACGCCCAATTATGAGGAAAAAATGCAGTAAATATCGGTTCTCTGTTCTCTATTGCTTCATTATGTCTCATCTTTACCATATTAGCATTCATGCAAATGCTACAAAAAATGTCAAATTATGTCATGGACAAACTTTTTTCAGCAAAAATTTGAAAAAAGGTTATTCTTACAAATACAATTTAGATACACGAACTATTGTTACTGATATTTCAAGCTTTAAAGCAACAAGAAATGGGACGATAGATTAGTAACAAATACAAAAAAAAGGTAAAAGGAATTATCTTAAAATCCCAAGGGCATAATCAATATTGACTGTAGTACCTGAATGAAGTCAACATGAGGAAGAGCACGTACAAAATCCTCGATGCTTTTCGTGTTTAAAGTGGCAGCACCACATGAAACCTGCTTCAAACTCTTGAATTTACTTTTATCATCAGCTTGTGCTGCTCTTGTCAATGCAGCCAATAGTGGTGGTACAACCGGGAAGTGAGTAACTCCATATCTATGTATAACTACTTGCATCTCATCGACATTATATTTTCTCATCACAATAATCCTTGAACCCAATGACAACAATCCCAAAACAAAAAGGGAAAGTCCATAAATGTGAAACATAGGTAAAACAGCCAAATAAACATTCTCCCAACTCAGTAACTCATACTGTGAAGCTTCGAATCGAACAAATAATTCAACCATAGCTATAAAATTCTTATGTGTCAACAACACTCCTTTACTAGTACCAGTAGTCCCTGACGAATGCATTATCGCAGCAGTATCATCCTGCCTAATAACCGGTCTCGACAACAAACAAGCATCACGACAAATAAGCTCATAAAAACATGAAAATTCACTAGGAACTGAATCAAAATCAAATCTCTCAGGCACAGCAACAGCAGAAACTCCGAATGCACTTAACTTATCAACATTACCAACAAGCGTGAACGCGATTTTCACATGACACTCAAGTGTTTGTTTTTTCAACTCAGAGAAACTAGACAAAGGATTCAAAGTACTAACAATTGCACCAATGTACATAGCACCCAACAAAATAACAGGAAAATAAACAGAGTTTGGTAAGATAATCATAACAACATCACCTTGTTTAACACCCATTGTTTGCAAACCACTAGCCATTGATTTCACCAAAGAGTAAAGATCTTGATAAGATATCGAAAACCCAGATGAAGAATCGACAAGTGCAGACACCCCTTTATGTTTTCTTGAAAAAATGTAAGATACAACATCAAGACAAGACTCAGATGGTAGATTAACAGGTGAATATAAAGATTTATAAATCCCTGTTTGTGGAGAAAACCAAGGAGGATGAGCATTTGGGTTTTGAATGTTTGAAGTGTTGTTGTCATCATGACAAGCGTTTTTGTTTTGGGTACTTGTGTATGTTGCCATAGAAACAAGTTTTGTGTTGGTACCTCGAATGAGCACGAAAATAAAGTTATAGTACTACAAACAAGTCTAAAACTACAACATGCATATAAAGAGACATATTCATACACCAGTACAGAAATTGACAGGATGTGGACTGTCGGTTTTCAAAGAATCTATTTGTTACACTGAATAAGGTTCAAGTCTTTAAGACTTTGTCATAAATGGTAAACGAGGAATTTATGTTTGTTCATGAATGGGCCTAATTTTCTGTAATTAGCTAGAAAAGAATTATAGTATTAGCCAATTTTATTCAGTTATAATACTTTTACGGATGTGATCTAATTAATACCGAAATCTGTATCTATAAAGATTTTGGATTTATTTTAGGCTAAAAATTCATGCCTACTTGACAATTAGACAAATAATTTCTACCCACTTTTATTGAACAAAACAAAAGGCTTCTAATTCATTAATTTCTCAGCTAATTCCATATACAATAACGATATTTACTGGAATATGTGTAATTGAACCAGGATAACGATAGCAAATGATTTTTTTTTCTTTGATAAATGACCAGTAACAAATATTAGGAGTAAATAATTTTTTGAATTATTAGTCATTAAATGCATAAATCATTATACACTTATCTTTTGAGATACTATTTAATTTTCTTTCTCATTAACTCTCGTTGTCTTACCTTTATTTCGCCTTTCCGTATCCGATTTCAATTAACAATCCAAACGCCCCTTAGTTATACATTTTTACAGATACGATCTAATTCATAGACTTAATTTTCATTTGACAATTAAAATAATAATATCTATCCACTTTCATTGAATAAATAAAAAAATTTAATCCATTAATTTTCAACTATTTTCGAATACAATGGCAATATTTACTCGAGTATGTGTAATTGATCGAGGATGATCGGTAGCAAATGATTTTTTTTATAAATGACCGGTAACAAATATTATAAGTAAAAGAACCGAGACTTTACATGTAATTTTTGAATTATTGGTAAATTTATTTAATCACGTATATTTGTCAAAAGGATATCTGAAACGAGACGACATTTCTCATCTTCAAATATTAGATATTTTAAATAAGAATAAAGATTTAAAATCTCATATCACATAAATATCACATAAATGAAAATATAAAATTTAAGCAAAGAAACGATACCAAAAAAATGAATATAGAGAAATAAGGTAATATTAAACAAACTAAAATGAGAGTGGAGTTCACGGTATTTTGTACTACATATTTATATATTATATTTTCTGCACCTAACATATATTTTGTGCTTGATGAAGATTTAAATGTAGAGGTCCTGCAAATAACGTTGGAAATCAATTTAATTCAATGCACAATAAGAACATGGGTCCCTTTTGTCTTTAAAATTTCGGTAGGATAATTTTCTAAAAAATAAATATTAAGTAATCTCTTTAAGTGATAGTAACTTATTAACCACGGAATGCAAATAACCATCACGTTTTATATTCTTAAATTTTATAAGTTCAAAGAGTGCATAAAAGATAACACTGACAAAATGACTGAAATCAGAGGGAAACTGAAATCTCAGGAGTCATGATCATTTCTTAAATACTAACTGGAGCTAGTGACGGATGAGGTAAAAAATATACAATAAGACACCGCTTCCACCAAGCTCCTCGACACAAAACCTATAACATTTTTGCCAGCAACAAAAAACTATCAGCAAGAGAACCTAAGATTTTCATAGCTATCAAGCAAGCTAAGATTACACATCAGGTTCCTTTTTTACAGGTATTCCTGATAAGGATGCACTACTCCCGTTCTGTTGGTGAAAACTTTGGGACACCAGAGAGTCGCTAACAATTCCAACATCGTCAAACTTGAGCATGCCTCTCAACTTCTTGGGACTGAAATCCAATGAAATGAAGCTATTCAGTTATTTAAATTTGACTTAATTATAACTTAGTCCTTAAAGTATTAGACAATGTACACATAAACCCCTGAACAAAAAAAATGTATATTTTAACCCTTCAACTATGAGACTTGTACACTTTAACCTTTTTCTTAAATTTTTACCGGAATCACTCTCGAGAGTTATAATGTTCGCAATTGTATACTTCAAGGGCAACATAGTCCGCAGATCATTTTCTTGTCCCTTTTTATTTATCAAAAAATTATATTATTTAAAAAAATGAATTGTGTATTAAAAAGTGACAAATGTCCACATATTAATTGTTATTTTAAAGATTTATTAAGTAATGAATTTTTATTTGATATACTACCTTCATCAACTTTATTTACAATTTTTCGATACTTTGAACAAATTTCAATCTACACAATTTTTACTTAAATTATATATTACATACTATTATATATTATTTAAATATTTATATTTTTGATTGTTAAGATATAAATAATTTATATATATATATATTACTTTTTATGAATCCTAATAGAAATTTAAATTACTACTTATAATAAAAAAATTAAATATTAGAATATGATTAATTATTTAAATTAGTTTATTGTATGAATTAATTAATATGATAAACAATTTTATGATATTATGATAAAATTATTAAAGGGTTAAAGTGTACAAAATTAATAGTTAAGGGGCAAAAATATACAAAACTCGTAGTTAAGGGGCGGAAATATACAACTGTGAGGGTAATATTGGAAAATATTTTAACAAAAGGGTTGAAGTGTACAAAACTTATAGTTAAGGGGTTAAAATGTACAATTTTTTTGTTTAAGGGTTTATGTGTACAATATGTTATACTTTAAGGGCGAGATTATAATTAAGCCTTTAAATTTTCTACTAAATAATGTGATAGCTCTTTTTACTATCCCTAGTATTTGAGGCTAAGTGGAGATATGATAATGTCATATTCATATATTTTGTGATTTGAAACCAAAAAATTGAAGAGAAAAAACATACCCGTTCAAATGGCTATTAATGGCTGTAAGATCCTTCGAAGGACTTTGGTAAGCGCGAGTGCTCTCTCCAACACAGGCATAGTAACTTTTAGAGCTATGAGAATTCAAAGCATCCATCTGTAGAGACATGTAACTCATGTTCTGTTATCTGTACAAGTATACACCTACTTTACATCGTACATTGACACCTTGTTGAACCTTTGTTAAAATGTCAGTATATTATCGATCAAAAATTACCCCCCCACCCCCGGCCTAACCGAAAAAAATGGTCAAAGTGAATGAGCGTCTAAAAAATAATGAGTGTCTAAAAAATAAATATATGTAAATACAAAGAACAAATTGATTCAAAAGGTGTTTACAATTGGAAATTGGTAGTTCAATTTGGTGTACTTAGAGCCATTCTGACTAATAAAGATTTTATATGCAGTGGTAGCCACCATTCTGTTACTTGCTTGGAAATTTTTCAAAAAAATAAAACTGTAGTGAACATTCTGAACGTTACTAATGTATGTCTGAATATAGTTTTTCAGCTAACAGGCTTAATCATGGGTTGATGACTAGAGGTGAAAGGAACAATAAAAATAATACATAACATTACCTTTGATGATCGTAGTGGAGAGACATATACATTGTGTACTGCAGATACTTTCTTGGGAGACATATCTGGGAGACTGGGAAATTTAGATACTTTGGGTGATCCAGGGCACTGGCCTAGATGTTCATGATTACAATTATAAGAACAGATGAAATAAGTTAAGTGTCAGAATATATGATATCCAATTATATTTCTGAGAGATCCTATAGAGTATAGAAAAACGTACCTTTGTCACTGTTATTGCTAGCTTCTGATATCTGGTCACTCTTTTTAACGGTTCCAGTAGGTGCAAGCTCCATTAGTAGAGGTTTAACCGCAGGGATGAATATTTCATTGTAAAATGTTATAATATCAACATGATCCTTCCCAGTTTTCTGTTTTAAAAATCAATGCAAGTCCCAGTAAATTCTTTAACATTTTGAATCTTTAACATATTGAAGAGAGACAAGAATCAGTGACTTGAGATATACCCCGTTTCGACGAGCTGCTGACCAATCGACAAATACGCTTCGGAAAACCTGAGGTTTACATTGTGGCTGCTTTCTATAGTTGAAAATGATTTCTTTGAAAGTTAAATTCAGTTGGGAAATCTGCAGTTCCGAACAGAATTTGGGAGAATGATAAAAGAGTACCTCAAGTTCTCACAAAGTCACAATTATCTTAATAGCATACCTTTGCAACTCCATATAGACAACTTAGGATGATCTGATCTATATTGCGGCTAAAAAAGATAGCACTCTGCTGCAAAAGAATCTTCTGAAAGAGACAGTACACGTTCTCTTTTATATGTTTTGACAACTGTAGCCTATCGATCATACTGTTAATTCGAACAGCTGCTAACTTCATGATCTGGAAATCAAAGCGGTAAATAATATGCAACTTTTAGCATTTAAAAAGACAAATAATGGCGATGGACGATGTTCTATATGAACTTTAACCCTAAACCCCATTATAATCAGTCAAAAATTGGATACACCGATACTATTGCTCTTTGCTTATTAATGTTATTTGTAATATAAACCAATAATTGTTGGGAAGCTGATCATGGAAAAACTTCATACCACACAATTAGATACGGCTGGACATTAATTTAAGATATGATTAATCATTTTCTTGTCGTACCAATTATAGTGTTAACATGTATAATTACCGCTAATAAGAAAATAACAATGTTATTCACAATGACTGAAGTTGCAAATTCCACCTTATGACAAGAATAAGAAGAGACATCAATTCATGCTGTAACCTTGAAACAAATCAAGCCTTCTCAGTAATAATTAATGCAGATAGTAAATGATCTGCCATAAACAATCTAGAAGTAATATATATACACACCTTGCCAAAGAATACATTGATAGTAGTTTCAGCACATGTTTCACCTCCACCCCCTGGATTTGGCCTTGTTGGACTGCATATAATTAGCAAGTTAAAATTATCCTTATAAGATCATTTAAATTAAAATTAATGATAAAAAGAATCAGCATCACCATGAACATTTTGTAGTTAAGAGCTATGCTACGGCACTTTGTAAAATGTCATAACTACCTTGAAAATGCCAACTGCAGAGCTGGAGGCAGTGACTTTGACTTGAGGTTGTCTGTGGCCAAAAGGCGATCTTTCACTGGTGATGTGAAAGAGTTTCGCTCTACTAATACACTTCGGTTTTCAGTGCAAACTCTCTTTGGAGACCGAATATATCCACTCTGACCTGAAGATTGTTAACCAATAGATTATGGTCAGTATATAGAAAGAGCACTAAGCTTTTGACCTGTTGATATTTGTTATTACATCACAAACAGCTATACTCTTAAATTTCTAATTAGTATTCTGCTTTTATTCGACATTAAAAATCTGGTTAACATATACACTGAAGTTCATTAAGTTACAAAAAAAAATACCATGAGTTATTCCATACAAACTTTTTCGAACCAGGAAAATTCCATCATTAAGATGAACTATTGCAATACCTGGGGATGATTCCTGCTTCTGCAAAGGTGTCAGTGGAGGCAAAACCCCACTAGACATATTGACATGAATAGCGATTGCATCTAAAGATGGCATTGGCTCTGCCAACAACCCAAGACGGCTAATTTCGGAAGAAAGGGCTGGCCTTGCTACTGTCAAAGAATTGTACAGTGAAGAACCCTTTTCCCATACCAAGCACTCCAGAAGTCGCTCTTCCAGTGAATTCAGGTGCCTTTTGAGCTCTCTTGGAAGTGATACCTCGTGTCTAATGAAACTTTCTATCACCTTACTAAGGTCGAAAGCTGTAACCCCGGTCCTTTCTAACACTACTGGAAACAACATTGTTACTGTCTTGTGAGTGGCAAGAACTAGTTCCGCAGAACAGGCTAGCATACACCTATGAAACTTCTCATTTGTAAGCAAAGAGGTCAGATTGTTTGCATTTAAAATTTGGGCCTCTGCTGTACACATGGCTTGCAATACCCTATAATAAAGCTTAACTGCTTCCAATTTACGTTGCTCTGCCCATATGTTATCCATTAGATTTGTACTCTGCAAGCTTCCAGTAACATTACAGTCACCTAGACCGCTACTTGGAAATATAGCTTCCAGGATTACATGTGCTCTACGTACAACATCAGTACTTATATTCCTATCACATTTTGACAAGAATGATTCCAACTCTGCTGAAGGCTTTGATGGAAGTGGACAAATAACATCTCGAAGCCACTTTGCTGTTGTCATTGCTGTGCTCACCGGGGTAGCGGCAATCCTTGAATTTCCAGTACCAAGGTTTCCAGTCACAAGAGATTTTGCAGGAGAGCGATAGGGAGAAAGTGGACTAGTGATCGTCTTTGTTGGGGATGCTATTGAGTCAAATTTTCTCTAAGAAAAAGAACAATGTGAGGTTAAACAATTGAACTTATTGAATGCCCTGCTCGGATAAAAATATATATACCTTCGTTCCAATTATATTTATGGCACCTCCAGATAAGCTGCTTGAGCCAAGCAAACTATCCTCCTCTTCCAAAAAAACTCTTTCATCCAATTCAATTTTGTTAAGGATTGCATCTTCGTAGTCCTTTTCTAGAATGCTTAAATTAGCAGATAAAGCCGTTTCCTCCAATAAACCATCATAGTAAATCAAACCATCTGCATTATAGAGGACAGCAATGTCAGCAAATGAGGATTACTTGATATACTACAATAGCACACTGATCAAGCCAGAAACCAATCACAATATAATAATATAAGTAATACCTGTGCTGATGTCATATAGATCAATTTTACATTCTGAGGCCAAACAAGGTTTTATCTTTAAAATGCTTTCTATCACTTTATTGGTTTTCTCCATTGTTTTTCTCAACTCATCTTCAGAGGTCTCAAACATCTTGCAAAGTGATGCAATCAGATCCACACCTTTTTCGCCTATCTTTACTGCTAGGCAGTCATATTAGTAAAAAAACAATTATTAAGAAGACAGGAGCTATGAATTTCAAAGAATACTTACTGAAGCGTGAAGGGTCATTGGTGGTGAACTTTCTACAGCAAATAGGGACATGAATAATCAAAATGGCCTGTACAAGATCAATCAACATTAACACACACTACTACATTCCACACAAGGTACATAGTCTTATGAAGTGAAAGTGATGAATATGTAACTGGCAATATGTCTGCTCTACGCTGCTTGAGGAGAGAGGTGGGATAAGGTTGGTGTCGTCATGATAGGGTGAGGTGTCATTCTTTAATGTGTCATGATAGGGTGAGGTGTCATTCTTTAATGTGTCATGATAGGGTGAGGTGTCATTCTTTAATGTATCTTTCACCTTATATTGCTATGTAGAACAAAAACAGCCCATTATAATCCACATTTAATAATAGAAGGAAACTAACCAGTATGGAAACTAGACCATTTGAGCAGGTCACCAAATCCTTGAACCGGCTAAATGCATGAACACGGAGTGCTAGAAATAGCAACCATCCAAAACGAAAATAGTCTGACACATCACTGACAACTGATTGTTTATCAATGTTTGTATCCTTCACAGAAAAAAGTTCATGGAACGCACGTTTGTAGTGTCTGGTAAAAAAAATGATAAGAACATAGCTAAGTTTTGGGAAAATCATGAAGAACCTCTCAAATAAAAAGATTAAATAAAAAAAAGTAGTTACGTAAGTTCAAAAACATTTTGAATTTTTAAAGTTCATACAATAGTGGAATGACATTTATAGGGTATCACTGCCAACATTTAATCCTCCTTACTCTAATCTTAGAGGAAGGCATAACGCAAATTTCCGTTGCTATTTCAAGATCCCAAAATACATATACAAGTTATTCAGCTCTGTATTGGGCTCATCTGGGAGCTTTGCAGGATATTTGCAATACGTGCTAGTTGCTACCTTAAGTGTTTTATACCTTCAAATTTCACAACTCAAAATCCATTTTTTCACTAGCATATAATTGATTTGCATTTCCTACAAATTAGAGCGAGCCAGAAAAACTAATTTGGCAGAAACAACTGTCACTAACACCCGTACTAAACAAGGAAATTCCCTTACTGTTGTTTACAATAATTATTAAATATAAGTCCCAACAATTATAGGACCTTGAACCTATCCTTGACGAATATGGAAAAAGTTCACACCACCAATATAAGCCAAATATAATTAATTGATTCCTATGGAAGTTTAGATGGTTAACAAACATTTGGCCATTATATATGATACTCCTAAACCAAACAAAAAAAAGTATATACAAAACTAACAAAAAAAAGTAGCAATAACAACACAATTGTACCCACCTACTTAAAAGACTCATATGGACAAAATTGGCTTGCAGCTCCTTTGCCTGATTCAGATTAGGGAAAAGAAAAGAAAACTAAGTACAAATGCAAAAGAATGTACATATACCAACCAGGAACCAACAATGGAACAAGTCCTTGAAAATTGAAATGTAATACAATATGCAAGTACCTCAAGTTTCTTCTCCCAATCTGAGCCGTATATATTGCATAAAATTGGGCCTGCCTTCACAATAAACTGAGGAATTTCCTTGAAAAAATCCACAAGACTACAAACCCGACCAAATAACCCCAATTACAATGACATTATTATAAATAAAGAAGCCCCAACATATTTGACAAAGTAAATAAACTTTACTTTAGCTTTGCCACTCTCAGTATTTGGCAGAAGGTAATCCCTTTTTCACCAGTCACTGAATTTGAGTTATCTGAATTACTCTCACTCAATCTTCTCACTGAATACAGAACAAACACGAACCAATAACGTTCTGCTTCTTCCGGCTGAACCATAAATACAAACCAGAAACCAAGAAATCAAATTTAATATAACTTAATCCCAATTTGCTCAAACAAAATATAGTAACATACAAACAATTCAGTATTATTAATTTGTTAAGGAAGAAAAGCAGTTTTACTGTTCCAGTTCCAATAGTTGCTGATGTATTAGTCTGCAAAAGGTGTTTACTTTCATTAAAAAGCTTCATAGCTCCCTTCATACTACGCTCATCCATCGATAATCCATTCTGCACACAGATCACACACACAAAAAAAATCTATAAATTTAAACATACCAAATAACACATAAATAACTATTTAACTCCTCTCGTTATTACAAACCTTGCAAAAATCAGTAAATCGAGCTTCAATATCAGACAGTGAATTACTCTCCGAGGCCATGGACTTCAACTTGTCCATACTCATCTAGCCCTAAATCTCCAAAAACCAATTTTTCACAATTATAAACACCAAATTAAACAAAACCAAAATTCAAATTAAAAGGCCAACCTTACATCAACAAAAAATCCATGAATACAAAAAACACACATAAACACATAATGAAGAACAATTCACATAACCCAGATCCCCAAATTTCAAGATTTCAACTAATTACAATCTCAAGAACTTCATACCAACAAAAAATTAACAAAAAACCCAGCTTTCAATAATCAAGAACACATCCACACATGTATCTATGTATTTGAAAAACACAAAACCCCAGATGCCCAAAAACCAAGATTTCAGGTAATTACAACATCAAAATCTGCAAACCAATAAAATTTTAATAAAAAAACACAACTTACAGTAATCAAGGACACACAGCTCTGATGAATAAAGATACGATTTTTCGAAGTAATTCACGAAATGAAGAGCAGCCCTCTTATTAAGAAGCCTTGTTTTGTATATTCCCCTTCTCTTTATCTTCTCTCTCTTCAATATATTATATCGACTATTATTACTGCTGTGGCCTTTCTCTCTAGGGTTCTCGCCGTCTGATTGCGCGGGAAAAAAACAACAGCGATGCGTATGTGATACATTAACGTATATGGGTTAACTAATGAAATATTGCCACGTGGAATTTAATGTATATTTTACCGCCAATTCTGCTGTTAACGGGGTTCGATGATTAACGGAGTTTAGTCGCCGTTATGGAGCCCGATTTAATGTTTTTGCCCTTTTTGGTGAGATCTGAATTGGGCTGGTATTTTGGGCTTATCTTAAATGCGTTGATTGGGCTTGCTCTTGGGTTTTTCTAGATCATGACTTTGGGTCATAACTTCTACTATCCATAATTTAATGTGTGTATGCACTTAAAAACAATTCTGGGAAAATATACCTGCATAAAAATAATGTCTTTCTTATATAAAAAAATCATACTACTATATTATTTTCCAGTATAATTAAAAGTATTTGAGTCGAGTCAACTCCATTATTTTTCGAATTTAAGTTTATTTTATAATTTGTCAAGTCAAGTTGGATTTACAATTTATGAAATTCAATTATTAAGACCGATCGAATTTGAGTTTGTAATTTTTTTTTAATTTGGAGTAGATTCACAAATTTTGAAATTCAAGTATTTTGACTCATTTTAACTAATGTATTATATGAATCTAGTGTCATTTAATCAAAATTTATTAAAAAATATTACAATACTTAAATTGGATTCTAAACCGTTTTTAAATTTTAGAGGATAATTCCTAATTGATTACTAGACAATTAAATAAGATGCACATTAGGAATTATCCTCAACTTAATATACTCCAAAACTTGATGGAGATAAGTTAGCGGCGCTTAAACATGAAAGACCATTAAAGATCTTGTATTTTTGAAGGGAATATTTGTGTGAAAAAAAAGAAAAAGAAATTCGACTGTTTGGCTCGTGCTAGTTGACAATTTTGGCAAGAGAAACTAAAAATATGGAAAATAAGTGAGGCACAAAATGAGTTATTAAAATAGTTACAAATGTTACATGTCACATATTTGTTGGTTAAATATAAATGTATCATTACAGTTACATTAATAGCATCAAAATGTTACATGTCACATATTTGTTGGTTAAATATAAATGTATCATTACAGTTACATTAATAGCATCAATTGAATTATTTTATTATGTCATATCATCCATACCATGTTGATAATTTTTTGTAATTTTTTTTGTGCCTCTAGCATTATTCATAATATACATATATGAGTGTTATTTTATAAGGACTTGAAATTACAGTATTGAAGGTAACTGCACCTTTTATCCTCACAGACTTGATAAAAAAACTTGGTAAACCATATGTGAAAGGAGAGATGCTAGAACTTCCAAAAAAGTAAGAGGATTTTATTGAGCCCTAGCCAATGCACATTGATAAGATTTAATTTAATCAGGGCTTGAGTAGTTAAAGAATGATGTTAATTCTGTTGTTGAGTTTGGCCCAGCTGTTTCATTCAGATGTAGTGTTGCATACTTGCATGCACAGGATATTAAGTAACAGTTGAATATCTGCAGACTACATTAACAAAGACTAGTCTAAACTACTGTATTGTAGCTATTAGATGTATATCCAAGTTGTTGTAACGCAAATCTTCTTATCAGATAAATACTACCCACGTCTGTAGGATCAGATATAGCAATACTAGATTTAATTGTAATCTGTAAAATTATATCTGTACTTCTCCTGGCCTATTTAAATTGGCTGACACACTCAATATACAAAAAGGCAAATTATTTACATGAGATAGTATCTCCTATCTTTTCCTGTTATGGTATCAGAGCAGTATCGCTTTACAGCCTAATTTGATCCTTTCAATTCTAATATTACTCCTAGTTTCATAAAACTACAAACCAAATTCATCATGGCTACGTCCAGTACAACAGACTTAAGTGTTAATGTCGCAGCAGACACACAAGTTATTCATGTAAATGCACCTACTCATCTCCCCACAAAATTGACCCAGACGAATTTCCTGGTGTGGCGCACTCAACTCCAATCTGCATTAATCGGACTGGGCGTCATAGGCTATATTGATGGCATAATTACTCCTCCTAACAAACTTCAAAAAGATGGAACATTGAATCCGGCATTCGCAATTTGGAATCGCCAAGACAAAATTATTTTAAGTGCAATTCTTGGAAGCTGCCATGAATCGATCCAGCCACTTATTTCTACTGCAGAGACATCAAAAGAGATGTGGGATCGTCTCTTAACACTCTTTGCAAACAAATCAAGGTCTCGAATCATTTCCCTCAAAAGTCATCTTCATGACAATCCATGCAACTCTAGAACTATTTCAGAATATCTTCAAGATGTTCGATCCACCGCTGATGAGCTCGCCCTTGCTGGTCATCCAATTGCTGACGATGATTTAGTTCTTCATGTTCTTGCGGGACTTGGAGACGACTACAAGGACATCCGTGCTGCAATAAAGATGCGTGATTCTCCCATGTCATTCACTGAACTTCATGAAAAGCTAACTGATTTTGAAAGAAGGCTTAAAATCAAACAACTTGAGCCCGTAGTCATTACTGCAAATTTCACTCACAAAAATGGTAACAATTCACGAGGCACGAATCATCATATGTACACTGGCTCTCGTCAAAACACAAACTTCAGCTCGTCAAATCGTCAAAGTGGAAATCGTTTTCAAAATAATTGGGGGAGCCGCCAACAACCGTTGTCCTTTAACAATCGACCAGCGACCTATTGTCAGTTTTGTCAATGACCTAATCATAGCACCAAGGCATGTCGACAACTTGCTAAATTTCTCAAAGATAATGATATTCAAGCTCCATCTCCAACGGCAAATAATACTGTTGTACACTCTCAACCTTCTCAACAGTGGCTTTTTGACTGGCGCATCTCATCACATCACAAATGACCCTGCTGCATACACAAACTTCACTGATTATGGTGGTCCAGATGAAATTTTGATCGGCAATGGTTCAGGTTTGAAAATCACACATACAGGCACATCACAATTATGTTCCACAAAAAAATCACTTCAATTGAACAATGTTCTTTATGTTCCTTCATTAAATCAAAACTTGATTTCTGTTGCTAAGCTTTGCTCCACTAATCATGTATCTGTTGAATTCTTTCCTACTAAATTTCAGGTCAAAGATCTCAAAACGGGGGAGACTCTACTGCAAGGGGAAAATAAGAATGATGTATATTATGCATTGAATCCTATCCTTCCGCAAATAAACATCACAAAATTGTCACAAATTGCATCATGGCACAACCGTCTTGGTCATCCATCCTTCTCTGTTCTTAGGTCAACTTTACTTTCCAATAAATTAGTGGAACATATTCCTTCAAATTTTAATTCTTCCTGTAATGCATGCCTTTGTAATAAAAGCCATAAGCTACCATTTGGTACTTCTTCTTTAACTAGTTCCAGGCCTCTTGAATTAATTTATACTGATGTATGGGGACCTACAACTGCTTCTATTGATAATTACAAATATTATATTTTATTTGTTGATCATTTTACCAAATATATTTGGCTTTACCCTCTTAAACAAAAATCTGATGTCAAACAAGTGTTCTTGCAATTTAAAAATGTCATGGAAAATTCTTTCAGCTGCCAATTATCTCAGTTTACTCAGATAACGGGGGGAATATGTTGCTCTTCGAAATATTTTTACTTCCCTTGGGATATCTCATTTTACTACACCAGCACACACACCTGAGCATAATGGACATGCTGAGCGTCGTCATTGCCATATTGTGGAAACTGGTTTGACTTTACTTCATCATGCTTCTTTACCACTACATTTTTGGTCTCATGCTTTTCTTGCGGCTGTTTATTTAATCAACAGGATACCCCTTAAGTCGCATAATTTTTGCGGCTCATTTGAGAACCTTTTTGGTCGACCACCTAATTATAATCGACTTAAAGTGTTCGGATGTTTATGTTACCCCTGGTTGCGTCCATATGCACCTTCCAAAATTCATCCAAATTCCACTCCTTGCTTATTCCTGGGCTACTCTCCTGACAAGTCAGCTTACAAATGTTTTGATACTAAAACTAATCGGCTTTATTTTTCTAGGCATGTTCGTTTTGTTGAAAACATTTTTCCAATGCAGAATACATCAACATGTTCTTCTCTTGCAGCGGCTAATTCCACCAGAGATCTCTTGGCTTCCAGTACATTAACAGATAACCAATATTCTTATACACCTTCACCTCATGTTGAGAATTCAATGCTTCCACCATCTTCTCCAAATTCTCCAATAACATTTTCTGACCCTAACAATGATGTCCCCTCTCCGATAACTCAGCGCTCCACACCAACCTCCCCAGTTATAATATCTGAACCTTCATCAGATATACACTCTTCTAATACTCATACTCCAGCTTTGCACCAACAAGATAGTCCTAAACCGGCTCGACTTAGAAGGACAAACTCTCGTTATTTCAACAACTCATTTGTCAATTACACCACATCTCACCCAATGCCAACATCACTTGAACCAACATGTATCTCTCAAGCATTAAAAGACCCGAAATGGCGCCTTGCTATGTCCTCTGAGTTTGACGCGCTAATTCGTAATGGTACTTGGGATCTTGTGCCATACAACAATCAGAATGTTGTTGCCTCTAAATGGGTATTTCGAATTAAAAAAAATCCAGATGGATCTGTGCAGAAGTTTAAAGCAAGGTTAGTTGCGAAAGGATTCCAACAGAGACCTGGGGTTGATTATTCCGAAACTTTCAGTCCAGTTACAAAACCTGCCACAGTTCGTATTATTCTCAGCATTGCATTGTCTCGTGGTTGGGATCTCCGGCAACTTGATATAAACAATGCGTTTCTCAATGGCACGCTTGAAGATGAAGTTTACATGTTACAACCTCCTGGGTTTATTCACACTTCTTATCCACATCATATATGTCGATTGCGCAAGGCAATATACGGCCTCAAACAAGCATCTCGTGCTTGGTACAAAGAACTCAGGAGTTTCTTGCTCGAAATTGGCTTCCGGAATTCCATAGCCGATGCATCTCTCTTTATATACTCCTTGAATGGTACAATAATTTTTCTCCTTGTGTATGTGGATGATATTGTGATTACGGGGAACAATTCATCATTCATTAACAACTTTATTCAGCAGCTGGATAAAAAATTCTCTCTGAAAGATCTTGGAACTCTCAACAACTTTCTCGGAGTTGAAGTCATTTCCACAAATGATGGCATATTTTTATCTCAGGCCAGACATATATCTGATCTTCTCTCTCAACACCAAATGGCCGGTGCAAAAGAAACCACAACGCCCATGTGTTCTTCTGCCACTCTTGTTCATTGTGATGGTACTGCATCTGTCGACCCAACACCATATCGTCAGCTTGTAGGTGGACTACAATACCTTTCAATCACACGTCCAGATGTCAGCTATGCTGTCAACAGATTATCACAATTCATGCATGCTCCAACTGAAACGCACTGGAGTGCTCTGAAACGTGTGCTTCGCTATCTAAAAGGTACCATTCACTATGGTCTTTACCTGCATAAAAACTCCAGTCTTAATTTAAGTGCTTTTAGTGATTCCGATTGGGGGGGGGAGAACGGGACACTGGAAGGTATACTACTGGCTATATACTTTATTTAGGAGCCAATCCAATCTCTTGGAAGTCATCTAAACAAAAGTCTGTTTCTCGTTCATCATCAGAGGCTGAATATAAAGCCATTGCAAATGCTGCTTCTGAAATCTTATGGATCAGAAACTTACTCAAGGAATTAAATGTTTCCCTCAAATCTCCTCCTACCATCTATTACGATAATACAAGAGCTACGTACTTAAGCTCCAATCCAGTTTTTCATTCCCGCATGAAACATATTTCACTGGATTATCATTTTGTTCGTGAACGGGTAGCAGATGGAACTCTTAAAGTGAATCATGTGAATACAAAAGATCAATGGGCTGACATTCTTACTAAGCCTCTTCCTCGTCAAGGTTTTACTTTCATACGATCCAAGCTTGGAGTCACCAATGGAGCCTCCATCTTGAGGGGGCGTAACAGTTGAATATCCGCAGACTACATTAACAAAGACTAGGTCTAAACTACTGTATTGTAGCTATTAGATGTATATCCAAGTTGTTATAACGCAAATCTTCTTATCAGATAAATACTACCCACGTCTGTAGGATCAGATATAGCAATACTAGATTTAATTGTAATCTGTAAAATTCTATCTGTACTTCTCCTGGCCTATTTAAATTGGCTGACACACTCAATATACAAAAAGGCAAATTATTTACATGAGATAGTATCTCCTATCTTTTCCTGTTATTAAGCACACTATACATCAGGGTGAATCGTCCACCGCATACGTGTCGTCTTCCCGGAAAGATTTCATCCTGGGATTTTATACAACTCAAACAGGAATTTATTTAGGAATTTTTTTATTATAATCCAGCTTCTGCTGATAATTTCTTTAATCCTATTAATCCTGTATGGATAGCCAACAGAAACTCACCTTTACTAAATCTCCATAGTTCATACTCGCTCTATATAGATTATGTAACAGGCTATCTCATCATCATCATGGATACAGTTGGGGGACACCCTGATAATCCTACTATTCCTATACCTCCTGCTTTGGTCTTGTACAACGCTTCGTCCGGATTCAACAGAACTGCTACACTTTTGGATACAGGGAATCTTGTACTTAAACAGGGGAATTTAACTTTGTGGCAAAGCTTTGATTATCCTACTCATACACTTTTACCAGGAATGAAACTCGGGTTTGACCAGAAGACTAATCGCACCTGGTCATTGACTTCTTGGATTAATGAAAGTGATCCTGCATCCGGAGCTTTCACTCTTGATTGGGATCCCTGGGAAAGAGGCTTGGTTGTTAAATTTCGAGGGAAGGTTTTAATGGACTAGTGGAAAGTTGAGGAACAATACCTTTGACCACATTGTAAATTACATGGACTACAAATACATAAATTACTCTGATTCTGAAAATGGCTACTATTTTTCTTATATGCTTGACCATGAACGTGCACGTCTCTCTAAAAACGATCTACCAGGATGGACATTGTCACCTACCAGGATGGACATTGTCACATAAAGGAACTCTATATAAGCGTGCACATGAAAAAAGAGTGATTCCAGCAGTAAATGATTGCTACGGATACAACACAACAGGATCAGATAGTACTTCTGTCAGTAACATTACAAGATGCGAGATGTGGGAGCAGCCTAAGTGCAGGAATGTTACTCAGAAGTTTGTAGCCCAAACAGGTTATTTTGCTAATAGCACTGTTGTCAAATACGTCTCCAATAATCAAAGTTTAGGCTACAGTGACTGCAAAGCAAAGTGTGGGGAAGATTGTGCTTGTTTTGGCTTTAAGATTAATGAGCAACCTGAATGCATATTCTACAAAGGAAACACTAATACGAAGTTCTACACCAATGGCGATTTAGAAAAATTATACATCCTTAGCCTTACAACTGATTTTGTGTACGCTTCTGATCCTAAGAGTAAGTTCAAAGTGCACATTTCTATTGTTGTAAATTTCACTAACAAATATTGCAACACAGAGACAAGTGTATAAAGAATTTATCAGGCCAATACCACAGTCAACAAAACAAAGCATGCATGTAAACAAAATCAGTAACTGAAATAACGAAGAGAGAAACGAAGATGTACCTGAAACCATAGCTTTCAACAGTAACTGAAATAAAGGTGCACAGATACAAAATGCCAAGAAAAAATGATCACAGCTGAGTCACCAGGCCTTACTCGAAGTCCTGGCTGCTCTTGAAGAGAATATTGCCCCCTACCTGCTGCGTTTGGGATGCGTGCAATATCTCCACCAGGATAAAACAGCTCAGAGTTTATGTTAACAGCAGCAACAAAACCTCCACCTCGACCAGCACCTCAGTCGCCGGAAAACAAATATCAGTGTGTACTAAATCTAACAAGTCTGAATCCCTAAAAATGTTATGAAAAGGTTTCGTTATTTGTTTAGCAGACACACATACTTGACATTTAGAATTCTTTTCTATGGTATGTTTTGGTATCAACTCTAAGTTCATCATGTTCTTAAGAGCATCAAAGTTTAAATGACCTAGTCTAGCATGCCATATATTCGAGGATTCAATACAGTTAACAGAAGGAATAACATTATTATTCAAATTTCCCAAAACGGGATCCGCATTAATAACAAATAAACCATTTGACAAGTAACCCTTGCCAAAGAATGTACCAGTGTGAATAAGAACTACTTTATTACATTTGAACGAAATTTCAAAACCACTAGAAACTAAACAGCTTCCACTTATTATATTTCTACGCATGTCGGGAACATGATGCACTCTCGTCAGAGATAGAATACGTCCTGAAGGGAACTTCAGATCCACGTTTCCAACTCCATGTACTTGAGCAGCACTAGCATTCCCCATCTTCACAGTCAGGCTATGACTCTGTTGATAAGATACAAATAAACTAATATCAGCACAAATATGTACATTAGCTCCAGTATCTATCAACCATTCATTTGACAGATAGGTAGAAAATATCACAGGGTTGTAGGATACATACCGGTCAACGTCGGTTTCAGAAGCCGTAGCCTCACCAACGACCATGTTCACTACAGGCCCACTTGCGGTTCCAAGCACAACATTCGCTTGCGCTACCTCGGTTTTCTTCGCTTTCTTCGTAGGGCAGTCCTTACTCCAGTGCCCAACCTGCCCACAAGACCAGCATGATTTGTTTGCCTTGGGTTTCTTGGCCTTGTCCTTGTCACTCTTAGGTTTATTACTATTAGATTTCTTAGCAAAAGCCTTCTTCTTCTGTCCTACAGTTGCTATGTTTACCTTCGAGGTACCGTGTTCAGTTGCCATCACATGTCCCTGTTTGGACTTGTGTTGTTCTTGCACCGAGATGTCCAGCATAAGGTTGGTCCAGGTGATCTCTCATTTCTGTCTTTTCAGGGAGAGAGAGAACTCTTCCCAAGACTTTGGGAGCTTTTCAATCACACTCATCACCTTGAACTTCTCCGGGAGGTCCATTACAGACTCCTTCAAAGTATGCACTATCATCTCGAACTCATGTACCTGCTCAGTCATGGACTTATTGTCCACCGACTTGAACTCGAGGAACCTTGCCACAAAATACTTTTCTAAATCTTGTGAGTCAGTATTATGTGTCTGGTCCAGCTTCTCCCATAAGAGTTTTGCAGAGTAGACATCAGAAGAATAGACATCAAACAAAGTGTTTGTTAGTGCCGCCAGAATGGCCGCGCTAGCCACTCCATCCTTCTCAGCCCACTTCGCAAAAGCCTTAACTGTGTCAGCCTTCTCTTGATCTCATATTCCACAACCGGCCACAGACCCTTTATAGTCAGCCACAACTTCATCCTTTTCTGCCCGCAAGAAAAGCCAATGCCACCGTTGAATTTCTCCGGTAAACCGGTTAGTTCAACAGCT
Source organism: Apium graveolens (assembly GCF_009905375.1). Lineage (NCBI taxonomy): Eukaryota > Viridiplantae > Streptophyta > Magnoliopsida > Apiales > Apiaceae > Apium > Apium graveolens. The sequence continues at coordinate 33,581,367 of NC_133652.1, forward strand.
TGTGGGAAACTATAGGTGGTCCAATCAATGGCCCTAGCAGTTGCACCCGAACCGCTACCACCACCAACGATAACCTCACTTTCGTTAACCATTATCCTAAATTCTAAATAACTAATATTCTCTTCAAGAATGTTGTAAATTTCACTAACAAATATTGCAACACAGAGGCAAGTGTATAAAGAATTTAGCAAGTTCATGCCAAGACCACAGTTAACAAAATAAAACATGCATGTAAACAAAATCAGTAACTGAAATAACGAAGAGAGAAACGAAGATGTACCCAAAACCATAGCTTTCAACAATGACTGAAATAAAGGTGCACAGATACAAAATGCCAAGAAAAAATGATCACAGCTGAGTCACCAGACCTTGCTCGAAGTCCTGGCTGCTCTTGAAGAGAATATTGCCCCCTACCTGGTGCGTTTGGGATACGTGCAATATCTCCACCAGGATAAAACAACTTGGAGTTTATGTTAACAGCAGCAACAAAACCTCCACCTCAGTCGCCGGAAAACCAACCTATAGCGCTTCGAACTTGTGTTTTTGTGGGAGAGAAAATGCAGAGAGGGAGAAGAGAAGAGAATGTTGTGTGGTGTAGAAAATACATTCACTCTAGCCTCTATTTATAGTAGAGGAAAAATGAAACTGTTCCACACTTTAATGTCTGAATTAAACTGCACCATTAATTAAAAAAAAATCAAAACTGATCAGATTTTGAATTTAAATTATTTGTAACAGTTTTTTCACTTAACACCCACATTATTATCAGATTTAATTTTAATTCATCAGTTTCAGATCAGATTATTTTTCCAGGTTCAATGTATTTAGACTAAACCCACTAACAAAGTGATTTAGCCCAATTCAGTATCAAACCCAGCCCAACAATTTATTATAATAATAATAATAATCCAGTCACCGATAAATAAATTCGAATTAAAATTAATTCTCAAATAAATAAAATCCTCGCCCAGGTCGCCTCGCGTACGCGAGACGCCGAGATATTCGCCCAAAATTTCAAGCTTGTCCAAGCTACTTTCAACTCTCAATTCATATGGATTTCATTAAGAAAATTCTTAAAACCATACATGAAAATTTAAGTTCAAATATCATTGAACAATTTCCAATCATTAGTTTTTAGGATTAATATTAAGAATATAATTAAATTAAGCTCTAAAATCCTAATTTTCAAACCATTACCGACAAATCCATACAGAAATGCGATTAATATTTCTATCATGACTTGTTTTTATACACATTTGCACTGACTGATCCGAACATAGGTTCTATACCGATCTTTGGCATTCTAAAATTATGATCAAATTCAGTACTTTATCCAATGCAAAACTCAATAGACTTGATAAAATGCGTAAAAATAAGCAAGTCAGTTGATAATTCAGTACCGACAAAAGATTGGTAAATGTGGAGTACAACATATCTGAATAAAGGTGATGATAATTTCTAATATGTTCTGAAAGATGTACGAACAACCCTTGTAGTCATTTTTTCTGCTTCGTTCACTCATATCATGCAGCTTTCCCTGTCAAGACAGTTACATGTAAATATGTCATTGTTCTACATTAGCATAAAACTGATTGCTTGTGATTTACTCTTTACCTTATAAACAGGCCCAAATCCACCCACTCCAAGCTTATTTTCATTTGAGAAGTTATTTGTCGCCACCATGATTGAATCAAAGCTAAATATCTTTACATAGTGACCTTTCCTCCCATTATGCTTTCCCTCATCAGAAGGATCAATAAAGCCTTCCGAAGTCGTTAAGTCAAGCAAATAATTCTCTTGCCTTCTTTCCTCTTCACCTATGGGGTTCCTAACAGTCTTCAGTAATCTTTACAGGTACTGTAATGATGACAATATGAGATTATTCAATTGACTAAGTGTACCTTTCAGAGCAAGCTTTCTCTTTCTGAGGTAGCATAAGCCTGTTATCCCCAAAACAAGAATACCAACTGGTATTTAGTTGCTGTTGTACACGGAAAAGAAATGGATATATATCAAGAACCACAGAGAATTATATGAATTTTAAAAGATTCTACCTTTGGATGGCATGTTGAATGTGGATGGAGTATCGATATCTGAATATCTTGGAACCGGTAAATATACCAAATCAGCAGAACCACGCTCATCTATTTTATATTCACTACTTCCAGTTATGCTTGATTCACTGGAAAAACCTATGCAATTACATTTTTTCCAGCAGAATTTCATACATTCAGTAAGCTAGGGTCTGAACTAGCATGAATTGTCAGATCAGTATTAATGCCAAAATATGCTCTCTTATCCTCAAACATTTCTAATTCATTTCGGCAACCTGGAAGTTCGGATATAACACACCCGTTTTCTGCCTCATATCCATAACAGAAAGCATCAGGGGAGAAACGATAATTAAATAGCATGAACTCGACCTTTATTCCTCCATTTGGTGACAAACTTAATATTGGCGACTTGCTAGATTTTGCGACAGTATGAAAACTGAAAAGTATAGTACTTCTCTTCATCATTAGATATGTAAGTGAGATTACATTGATAATCATGATGTGGATTATTTATATCAATAAATTTGAAGGTTTGCTTTACCAGAGGTCCACTAGTCCAGTATCGTTCTTCCCTGAGTTTCATAACCAACTGCCCTGAATCTTGGCTTTATTCCCAGATCAAGGTGAAAGTCCCAGAAGCTGGAATCTGATCACTTAACCAAGAAGTAAGTTTCCAAGTTTGTCCCGTTTTAAGGTTGATCCCGAGCTTCATTCCTGGTAAAATTACATTGGTAGGACAATCAAAGCTTTGCCATAAAGAATCTTCTAGTGTAGCTAGAAGAGGTGTAATGTTGTCGCAGAGGTGTAAGGGTTATAGATAAGTTTTTGTCAAATTTGGAAATGCTATAATTTCTTGTGAAATCTTCTGATTTTATTTGAATATATCTTTTGAATCTTTACTTGATTCTGTGCCGATTTTTTTATCAAATTTTCATGTTGATCTTTAATTTAATTGAAGTATTTATGTCAACTAATTCATGATGTAACAAAATGAATTCATAATTCTAGAAACCAAGCTGGCACTGTGTAATGCTTTGAGTCGCTTATCTTATCTAAAACTATTTATTTATTGATTGGCAAATCAATTAGCTATGTAGCTACTTGAATATAGTAATGTCCAACAGAAAACATTAGCTATGCAAATGTGTGAATCTGTCATTGAGCCAATGCATCCATAATCATTCAAGGTGTATCAGGTTAGATTATTCAACAATGGTGCTTTTTCTCTTAATGTGTTTGCTAATGTTGCATTCAGGACTAGTGACTGCACAAGTTCTTGGAGATACTCTTCGACAGGGTGAGTTGATGAATGCAACTAACTCACTAATGTCATCCCAGAAAAAGTTCTCCATGAGATTCTTTGATGGTTACTGGGGACGTTACTTGGGTATCTATTACAATAATATTCAGTTTGATCCGAATCCACTCTGGGTTGCTAATCGAAACACACCAATAAATTTAACCTCCGTGCTCTTAGTTGAATCCGAATCAGGCTATCTTTTAGTTAGCAGTGATCTGGGAATTACTGATTTTCCTCCTCTTGTGGTCTTATATAATAGTTCAATGGGTTTCAACAGAAGTGTTACGCTCTTGGATACGGGGAATCTTGTACTAAGAGAAGGGGGTGTAACATTATGGCAAAGTTTTGATCATCCGACTGATACACTTTTACCGGGAATGAAAATGGGATTCAATCACAATAATGGCAGCGCCTGGTTGTTGACTTCTTGGATGAATGAAAATGATCCATCAGTTGGAGCTTTTACTCTTGAATGGGATTCCAGGGGAAGAGGCTTGATTGTCAAATTTCGAGGAAGGGTTTACTGGACTAGTGGAAAGTTAAGGAACAACATCTTTGAAAACATGGTACCTAATGTCGACTACAAATACATAAATCATTCTGATGTTGAGAATGAAGAATACTTTTCTTATACAGTTGACATCAAAGATGCACATTTATCTATGCCTGATTCACCAGGTTGGAAATTGACATAACGGAAATATATATGAGAATGCAAATGAAGAAAGAGTGATTGCAGCAGTTGATAATTGCTATGGATTCAACACAAAAGGATCAAAAAGTACTTCTGTCAATAATATTACAGGATGTGAGTTGTTGGAGCAGCCTAAGTGCAGAAACGCAATGCAGAAGTTTGAAGCCCAAACAGGTTATTTTACTAGTAGTACTGACATCAAATTTTTCACTAATGATCATATAACTGGTTACAGTGATTGCAAAGCAAAGTGTTGGGAAGATTGCGATTGTATTGGCTTTATGACTAATGAGGAAACTGAATGCATATTTTCTAGAGGAGGTATAAATTCAAGGTTTCACAACGATGGTAATTCTAACAAAATATACGTTCTTACAACCGACTCTATAGGCCCTTCTCACAAGAGTAAGTTCTAGGTACACCTTTCCATTGTTTAGATGATTAGATATTAACATATGCAAAATGTGAGTATGGTATATTTGCATACTGGAATTTCATTTTAAATGATGGATTTGGTCTAAATGGCATGTTTGGACTTTCAAAAGAATTTGAACCTAATTCTACCACATGTCATTTGAAATGAATTCAAAGGTTTCTATAGCCAATCTTAGAGAGGATATTACTTTTTTTAGTTTTTATTGCTCTTACTAATTGTTATAGCCAATTTATGAAGGTTAGGACTACACACTATTGTGTACACTTTGATGCAGAACGGAATAAAGATACATTGATGGTCGTTTCTATACTACTATTCTATGTCGGTTTAGTGCTTTGTTTGGGAATTTTACGTGATCGATGGCAAGATTTAGTAGAAGGTAAATCAGTCATTAGATTAAATATAGTTTCTTGTTATTACATACCTGGTAAGAAATTTGGTTCATTTTCTCATGTTTTTTTTATGTGAATAGCCAAGGAACATCATATTCAAGAACTGCTGGAAATGGATAAATGCTCAGAACTCGGGAGACACAACATTAATGATATCAGATTCTTTAGCTTCAAAAGTATTTCAGCTGCTACAAGAAATTTCTCTTCAGACACTAAGCTAGGAGAAGGTGGATTTGGACCTGTTTATAAGGTATATTTTATCGACTAATTATCCTCCTCTATGAAAGTAATATGCATGTATCTTATTTAATAGCCAAGATATGAATGACATACTTCGACATAAACCACAGGGAGAATTTCCTCAAGGAAAAGAAATAGCTGTAAAGAAACTTTCAAGAAAGTCTACACAGGGAATTAGTGAGTTGAAAAATGAGCTCACCCTTGTAGCCAAGCTCCAACACACAAATTTGGTCAGAATGCTTGGGTGTTGCATCTATAGAGAAGAGAAGATGTTAATCTACGATTACATGCCTAACAAAAGTCTGGATCTTTTTTTATTTGGTAAGTAAGACATTCACTTGTAATGTTGGCGATGACATTTTAAGATATATGTCATCATTTACTCATTGGGCAGATGAAAGTAAGAAGGTTCAGTTAACTTGGGAGAGAGCTTTAGCATCATAGAGGGAATTGCTCAAGGACTTCTATATCTTCACAAGTACTCGAGATTAAAAATTATCCATAGAGACCTGAAAGCTGCTAATATTTTGCTCGATCAGAACATGAATCCCAAGGTTTCCGATTTTGGCTTGGCTAGAATTTTCATGCAGAATTTACCAGAAGCAAATACAAGCAGAGTTGTTGGCACATAGTAAGTAGACTTTAATTATTAATGTATTTACAATCTATAATTATCACATCCTCATTACAATTTTCAAAACAGTGGTTACATGGCCCCTGAGTATGCAATGGAAGGAATATTCTCCGTCAAAACTGATGTTTATAGTTTTGGAGTTCTAATTCTTGAGATCCTAAGTGGTCGGAAGAATAAAAGCTTTTATGATGTTGAAGTACCATACAACCTGGTGGCATTAGTATGTAATATTACACTCATCAATGTATTTTTGTGCTGGTAAATATCATGTCTAATCTTATTACGTACTGGGTAGGTGTGGGAGTTGTGGAACAGGAATGCTGCATTTGAGCTTATGGATCCATCACTAGCTGATTCATGTATTGAACACCAATTTCTGAGGTGTGTCCATGTTGGCCTATTATGCGTCGAAAATTGTCCTCTTGATCGGCCTACAATGGATGATGATATTATTTCTATGTTGGATAATGATATCTCCGCAGATATACCTTTTCCTAAGAGACCGGCAAATTATTATGGAAGCATGTCATATGCTCATGAAAGGAAACAGAATGATTCTTCGCAGAATATTTCAGCAAATGGAATGACAATCACTACAATGGAAGCCAGATAGAAAGTCCTGTTTCTCATTATCACGAAATCTTACTTACTTTCTGCTGAAGTTGATATAGGAGTAATAGTTCGGTTATGAGCTTCTTTTTGAAATTTAAATATCCCAACTGCACTTGTTCATTGTATGTATAGCGAAGCAACTTCATTCCTGTATAGTTTGAGTTGTAATAAATTTTAGCATTATTCTGACTATGATTTAGTGCAAGTTCCCAAGTATGAAGCTTGATACACATTTAGATTTGTAATTAATGAAGGTGTCAGCTTCCATTTTCATTTTATGAAACGTTAAAGACTTTTGATTTGTAACTTTTTTGATTTGTAAGACTAGCCTTATAAAATACATCAAACCCATTATTCTAATAATAAGAAAAGAAAGGCTGAAGCCATTACTGGATTAAGTAATTATCAAGATTTTTTGAACTCTCCGTCATTTTGATGTTAACAACTTTGTTCTTTCCAGAAACTTTTCTTCATCTTGCATTGCTAGATTTATCAATATATAAGTTGTTTTACATTTACTAATAGTTGTACATTGATTTAACATGGCGAAGCGAAGAAAAAGAAGTGATTAGCAACAAGAAGAAAACCAAAGAAGTGGGATTGATAGTCTGCCTCATGAAATTGCACTTGATATATTTTCAAGACTTTCCATCACATCTGTCATGCAGTCCAGGTTTGTAAGCAGATCTTGGCACAAGTTGTCACTTGATCGCAATCTTGTTAGCTTGCATCTTTCTCAGGTTGAGAAACGCAATCCTTTGCTCATCTTTCACAGTGATTTTCCTATTCGAAACCAGCTTTGTTTTGCTGAATTCTCTGTTAATGATGATGATGATGATAAAGGAGTTGTGAAGAAGATTAGTACCCCTTTGTCTGCTTCTATGCCAGAGTTTACTGTTGTAGGTTCGTGTAATGGATTACTCTTATTATGTGATTCCTTGTACAAGGATGATGTGTAAATTTACAATCCTTTTACTAATGATTACAAGGAGCTGCCAAAAACAATGCAATATGATGAAGAAATTGTGGTATGCGGATTTGGATATCATCCTGAAATTAACCAGTACAAGGTTGTTAAGATAATCTATTACTGGATTGTGAACTTTGGATTTCGCTGTGTCCATAGGATCAGGACTTTGCATGTAATTCAAAATCTGAAGTTTTTGTGCTTCGTTTGGGAGGCAACGAGTGGAGAAGTATTGGAAAAGAACCCTAACTATATTGAAAGGAGGTTAAGGGAAGCGCTTTTTCATTGGCATCTCGAGGTGTGTACAACAATGTTCGTGGCTTGATCATAATATCATTTGATGTTGCAGATGAAAAGTTCCATGAGAAGCTGATTTTAGTAGTGTTGCTGATGGCCACACCTATCATTTAGCTAAGTTTATATAGGGGCAGAGGTTCAAGTTATATGCATTTTAGGAAGTGGCGAGATCTTAATAGAATATAGAGTTGTAAGGCTGGCTTTGTATGATGTAGTTTCTGGAAGATATAATAAAGACAACATACAAGGGAATGCCAAGTATTTTTCAGACTGTTGTGCATATAGGGAGTTGAAATTTGTTCTGAAGTTTTTTATATTACTAAAATATATGGATGTTGGATCCTATTAATTGATTAGTAAATAATATCAAGAAGACTTCTTCTACTCCCCATCACTTACAATATTAACAACTTTTGGTTGTTTTACCGGACTTCTTGTTCTTCCAAACTACAGTCTCTGTTAAGCCTCATTGGTTGTCCATTGCCTTACATTTCTTAGATTGAGTTAAGAAAGAAAAGTTAATGCAAACCGAGAGAAGATAATCCAACTAGTGGGATTCATAGATTCCCTCATATTAATAGAGACAGTATCATCAGAGCAATACTTTGTGTTCTATGCATATTAGAGAATGGCGAGTGGTGACATCTTCAATCTTAATAGAGTACAGACTTCGGTGATTGATCCAGAGTATATGCTTCTAAGTATGCTTCAAATAGTGGTAAAAAGACCTGACCAGCTTCAAAGACGAGTATGCTTCAAATAGTGGTGTATATGGAAGCCTGAATCAAAGTAAATGACAATAAACAAAACCAAGTAGTATACCTTTCATCCCTCTTTCCAATGATGCCAACTACAACTTGTTCATTCCTATCAATTATACAATTTTATTTCCTAGCCTGTTTCTACGGTTGGCCATGAATTCTTTTGCTGATTGACCATTAACTTTGGCCTAGTGCCCTTGTTGTTTGTGCCCTTGTTCTTTTTAGGTTTCAATGTAGCAAAAAAAATCATGTTTCGTACTGTATTAATTAGAACCTCATCCTGGGCATTAGATAAAATTCATAGGGCACAAGACATGTGAATGTTGGAGTTAAACTCACTATGTGATATTTAAACTAACTATGTGATATGAGTTTGGTAATACAAAACATAATTGGATTGGGTAATAATTATTTTTGTTTACAATTATTATTATAATGGGATTGAGTAATAATTGTCATCATAATGGAAATGGGTAATAATTGTATTGGCAGACAATTATTATTATAGTCAGATTATGTATGTTTTGTTGGCTAACTTTGTGATGGTTATATATACATAGTCATGTTATTATTTTGACATATGCTTAAGAGATGTGGTCATCTTAGGTATCGTGTAAGAGATGCTTGACCATTGGTTGGTTCAAGTATCAGTTTGGGACACCATTGAGGTGTTATGTATTGATGTATTATTGATAATTGTTTTGATTAATAATACAAGTTGGGACGTGGGTCTTTCACGTCAAATATATTGTTGTGTGTTTGTGTGCGTACTCCGTATTAGTATAATTGAATCTCGAATGTGTATGTGTTTCCTCCTAACAAGTGGTATCAAGAACCAAGGTTCAGGTTCGTGATGAATTGGGCTGGAGGAACGTTCGAGGTTCAATTGGTATGGTGGAGTACGTTGATGGATTTGCAGACAAAGTTACGTGCGGTATGGCGGTTGACTTGCACCGTGGATCAATTCGTTCGGACTCGAGGTGGAAGATGGATGGGATCATTGCAATAGTTTCGATGGTTTGATGGTTGATCAACCAGGTGAAAATTTTTGGATGATACTCATGATGTTCTTCAAAAGAAGCCGAAGGATTGTGAAAACAAGGATGGGGTGACTCAATGCTGAAAGGAGGCACTCGTGGTTGATGCACGTGATTTTGTGGATGGATATGCCGTTAGGATGAAGAACGGTAGATTGGAGTTATTGGAGGTCATTATACGGGTCTTAGTGATTCTCAAAAGTTGGAAGAACGAGATGAAAGGATTCTTGTTCGAGGGGAGGCATTGGAGGCCGAAGGATTGTGAAAGCAAGGATTAGATGACTCAATGCTGAAAGGAGGCACTCGTGGTTGATGAACGTGATTTTGTGGATGGATATGCCGTTAGGATGAAGAACGGTAGTTTGGAGTTATTGGAGGTCACTATACGGGTCTTAGTGATTCTCAAAAGTTGGAAGAACGAGATGAATGGATTCTTGTTCGAGGGGAGGCATCGGCGAACATACGTTGATGTTTTGATGGTTACCATTCAACCTGATTTGGAGTATTGGGTTGAAGGGGAGGATTGTTGGGGTTAAACCCAATATGTGATATGGGCTTGGTGATACAAGACATAATTAGATTGGGTAATAATTATATTTGTTGATAATTATTAGCATAATGGGATTGAGTAATAATTGTATGTGTTGACAATTATTATCATAATGGGAATGAGTACTAATTGTATGGTTTGAAAATTATTATTATAATCAGATTCGGTGTGTCTTGTTGGCTAAGTTTGTGATGGCTATATATAAATAGTCATGTTATTGTTTTGATGTATGCTTAAGTGATGTAGTCGTCTTAGGTATCGTGTGAGAGATGCTTGAGCATTGGTTGGCTCAAGTATCAGTTTGGGACACCATTGAGGTGTTATGTATTGATGTATTATTGATAATTATTTTGATTAATAATACAAGTTGGGACGTGGGTTTTCAACGTCAAATATATTGTTGTGTGTTTATTTGTGTACTCTGTATTGGTAGGATTGAATCTCGAATGTGTGTGTGTGTGTTTCCTCCTAATAATGAATTCAGTACTACTACCATATTGCAGAATTTGGATATTGGAATGAAGTTGTTAACAACTAAATAATATTCTGAAAGCTTTATTGACATGCCACAATCAGATAATTAGCATGCCATAACAAGAGGTTCAACAGTCATTGCCCTTTTAGGACAAACCTTCTCAATAGCCTTCAACACATTCATGCCTTCCACAACCGTTCCAAACACAATATTCTTCCTATCCATCTACTTCATATTCTCCATACATATAAAGAACGATCCATTCCATTCGTGTCCCGACCATAGTTAGCCATCGACAAGATCCCTGGACAGTGTGCTTCTTAACGAAGTTCTTATCATCGAACTTCCATCCATAAATAGACTCACAATTGCATGTGCACAGAACAAGATCTAAGATATGTCAAACCTAGCGCCTTTATAATGTAAAGACTCGCGGCTCTGGCCTAAACCTTTCTCGCCGGTGCAGAGTGCTCGAAAATTCTCCGCGGTGCGAGGCCTGATATGTCCTTGTAGAGCTCCATAACAGTTCTTCCCAAAGATTGTCCACAAAGTGTCACATCAAAGAAAAATATCGAAACAACACAGTCTAACAAACTTCTTAATTTTCTAAAAGCAACAAATCATTAACATCATCTTACATACATCTAAAGATCTATTGCTCCAATTTTCAAGTCATTCTGAGGCTGTTTAGGCGTTCAACCGGGCTCTCGAAGATTTTCAGAAATTTTCGAAAGATGAATTTGAGGACATCTGTTTATCAGGACATCCGTTGATCAAGACATCAGTTGATCAGGACATTCATTGATAAGGACATTCATTGATCAAGACATCAGTTGATCAGGACATCAGTTGATCAGGACATCCGTTGATCAGGACATCCATTGATCAGGACATCCGTTGATAAGGACATTCGTTGATCAAGACATCTGTTGATCAGCTTATGTGAGGCCATAATAGTGAATGTGCTTTATTAGTTTCTGCTGATCTTGATTATTGTTATTATGTGTTTCTTGTCTGTGTTATTATGCCATGTGATACTAACCCCAACATGCTAGAATGATATGAACATAGGAATGTTTTAAATGCTTTAATCATGCGAGTATGTTGCTATGTTATGTGTTCTTTATTGTTTACATATTACATGTGGAATTCGAAGAAATAACATAGAAAGATGCATCTAGATTAAAATCCTCAAAGTAAATACTAAGTGGGAGAGGGAATTGATATGAAATCAAATCCCATGGTCTCCATTATTGTTTGTATGTAATTTAACATAGAGAAAAATATAAATTATATATACGTCACCCACCGTGACATGTAATTTATGGTGTGTAGAATATTAAGGAGATTACTAGAACAAACTTCTTAAATTAATAATGAATAGTGGAAGGTATACATGTCACCCATCATGGCGTACCAGGTATCATAGATTTCGGATAATTATAAGATATCATTTGATGGCATCTGGTATAATTATGATTTAAGATTTGATAATGGTACACACTTAGCTATGAAAAATAATATTGACCACCCCAACGTGGTGTATTACTTAGTAATAGGAGTGAAGTAACATTTAAACAAATTTAGGTGGTATACATGTCACCCATCGTGATGTACCAGAAACTTATGGTGTTTAAATGTTAGTGCATTAATTTTAATAATTGTTAGAGGAACCAATAGGTCTTAATATTTAATACATTCTTTATGTGTTATGTGATGTTTTTATGCATGATTCTCAGGATACAATGGGGTTTAACCCACTGTTCACCGTACTTAAGGATAACAAACTTACCGGACCTAACTATATTAAATGGAAACGAATTTTGATATTGAGTTGACCGTTGAGGAGTACAAGTTTTGCACTTATGAACCCAAGCCAGATCAGTCTGCTGCTGATGCTCCTGAAGATGAGAAAGAGTATTAAAAGTGGTGGATTAATGCTGATGAGATGTCGTGATGTTACATTCTAGCAGCAATGTCGGGTGTTTTACAGCATCGGCATCAGTCTATGGCCACTGCTGCGAATATGCTCTTTAATCTCAAGGAACTTTTTGGAGATCAGAATAAGGATGCTAGGCAAGTAGCCATGAAGACTTTAATGAACACTCAAATGAATGAAGGAAAGCCTTTAAGGGATCATGTTCTCAAGATGATGTATCATCTAAATGAGATAGAGATCCTTGGTGCTGAACTTGACGGGGAAACCCAGATTGACATTATCCTTATGAGCTTGCCTAAGATTTTTGAGCAGTTTCGCTTGAATTACAAAATGAACAAGAGGTTGTATAGTCTCACGGAACTTCTGACAGAACTTCAAGTAGCCGAAGGATTATTTTGGCAGAGTGTTCAACTGAATGTGGCCGAGAAAGGTTATTCCTCTAAACTGAAAGGTAAGAAGAAGAAGAAAAAGGCTCAGACACAGAAAGCTGTGAATGCATTGGAAGTTCAAGGTGGTGTGAAAAATCCTAAGGGAAAGGTGCAAGCAGTCTGGTCACTGGAAACAGGATTGTCCTCTTCCTAAGAAGATAAACAATACTGGTATGTCTATTTCTCTAGTTACAGAAACATATATAGCGGCTATATCTACGAGCACTTGGTGTGTAGATACAGGAGCCACTGATCATGTTTGTAATTCTATCCATGGATTTCAACTATCCAGAATGCTTAGAGATGGTGAGATATACGTATTCATGGTAGATGCTACGAAAGTAGCAGTAGTTGCAGTAGGAGTTATTCATTTATCTTTTGGTTCTGATAGGATTTTGGTTTTGAACAATTGTCTTTATGTACCTTTGTTTAGAAGGAATCTAATTTCGGTTTCTAAGATTGCTATTGATGGTTATAATGTTTGTTTGGATCGTAATATTTCTATTATAATGAATAAATGAATTATATGTTCTGGTACATTACAAGACAATTTATAAATAATTAATCCTAGTCAACCTGCACTGCAAATACAATATAGGGAATTGAACAACACATCTTCTACATCTATTAAAAGAAAGAAACCTTCTAGTTAGAACCAAACATATCTTTGGCACTTGAGATTAGGTCATATTAACTTGGGAAGGATTCAAAGACTGGTAGTAGACGGGCCTTTAAGCTCGTTGGCAGTGGAGCCATTTTTCAGTTTGTGAATCTTGTTTGGAAAGTAAAATGACTAATAGGCATTTCAAGGCAAAAGGGATTAGAGCCAAAGAAGTGTTAGAATTGGTTCACACTGATTTATGTGGACCCATGAATATCCAAGTAAGAGGTGGTTATGAGTATTTCATCATATTTATTGACGATTATTCTAGATATGGGTACGTTTATTTGTTTTACCGTAAGTCTGAGTGTTTTGAGAAGTTCAAAGAGTACAAAGCTAAAACGGAGAAGCGACTTGGTAAAAGTATCAAGTCACTACGATCAGATCATGGTGGCGAATACTTGCTTGGAGAATTTAGGGAATATTTATCAGAAAATGGGATAGAATACCAGTTGACTGCACCAGGCACACCCCAGCAGAATGGTATAGTAGAAAGAAGGAACCAGACTATTTTAGAGAGTGTTATATCGATGATGAGTTATTCAGATTTATCCAAGTCATTTTAGGGACATGCCTTAGAAATAACAGCTTATCTTCTGAACCTAGTACCTTCTAAATCGGTTCCTAAAACCCCCTTAGAATTGTGGACCGGGGATTATCCGAGTCTAAGACACATTCGAATATGGGGTTGTCCAGCACATGTGCTGAACATGAACGCGACTAAGTTATAATCTCGTACAGAAGTAAGGCTATTTGTAGGCTACCCCATGAGAACGAAAGGTTATTTATTTTATAGTTCGAAGAATCGGGATATCATTGTAAGCACCAATGCTAAATTTTCAGAGCAAGACTATATAATAAATCACAAGCCCATGAGTCGTGTCATTTTAGAGGAACTAGTGGGAGGGACAGATGATACCCAGAAACCGATAGTACAAGTAGATTAGCCATAACAAAATGCACAACATGTCACTAATACCGCACCAGTGCCTCGTCGTAGTGGGAGGGTTGTTCGTCGGCCTGGTAGATGCATGTTTTTGGGAGAGTCTTCGGACTTGGTCTCTGGTCAACAGGATGATGATCCCTGGACATACAAAGATGTACTACATGGCAAAGATGTAGATCTTTGGCAAAAGGCAATGGATACTGAGATGGAATCGATGTATTCTAATAAGGTCTGGGAGCTCGTGGAACCACCCAAAGGTGTAAAACCCATTGGATGTAAGTGGATCTACAAGAAAAAGAGGGGATCAGATAAAAAGGTGAAATTCTGGAAAGCAAGACATATTGCGAAAGGGTATACTCAAATGAAGGTATCGATTATGAGGAAACCTTTTTGCCAGTGGTCATGCTTAAGTCAATCCGTATTCTTTTATCTATGGCAGCTCATCTGGATTATGAGATTTGGCAAATGGATGTCAAGACAACTTTCCTTAATGGAAGTCTTGAGGAAACCATTTATATGCAGCAACCAGAGGGATTCATTAAGGAAGGCCAAGAGCATCTTGTATGTAAGCTTAAGAAGTCTATTTATGGACTTAAACAAGCTTCTAGATATTGGAACATTTGTTTTGATCAGGCAGCCCAGTCGTATGGGTTTGATCAAAGCTTAAGCGCAACATGCGTGTATAAGAGATGTGAGGGAAATGCAGTGGTTTTTCTAGTTTTATATGTTGATGACATTTTACTCATTGGAAACAATGTTAAGATGTTGTCTTCAATTAAGACATGGTTGCTCAAAAAATTTGAAATAAAGGACTTAGGTGAAGCGGCATACATCCTTGGGATCAAAGTAATAAGGGATCACAAGAAAATGATGTTGGCTTTATCTCAGGAACCCTGTATAGATGACGTATTAGCTCGTTTTAACATGCAAGACTCCAAGAAGGGTACTTTACCTTTCATAAATAGAGTTTCCCTATCAATGAGTCAGTGTCCTTCGACACCTAAGGAGATAGAGAACAAGAAGGCAGTTCCTTATACTTCGGCATGTGGAAGCCTAATGTATGCCATGTTATATACGAGGCATGATATTTGTTTTGCCGTGGGAATGGTTAGCAGATACCAGTCTAACCCAGGATAGGAACATTGGAGTGCTGTAAAAACAATACTTAGGTACTTGCGTAGGACTAAGTAATATATGTTAGTTTACAGGTCCTCGGATTTGGTGCCTCTGGGATGTACCGATTCAGATTTTCAGACAGATAAGGATAAGAGAAAGTCCACCTCATGATGTGTTTTTACTTTGGGAGGTGGAGCCGTAATATGGAGGAGTGTGAAGCAGAAATGCATTGCAGACTCAACCATGGAAGCCGAGTATGTGGCAGCCTCTGAGGCACCCAAAATGGTTATATGGTTCCGAAGCCTCCTGCCGGATTTGGATGTAGTTTCTAATTTTCCACGACAAATCATAATTTATTGTGATAATACTGGTATTGTGGCGAATACCAAGGATCCACGGCCCCATAATGCAGCAAAACACATAGAGCGTAAGTATCACCTCATACGGCAGTTCGTTAAGCGAGGAGATATTATTGTGGCTGATATAGCGTCAAAGGATAATCGGGCAGATCCTTTCACGAAGAGCTTACCAACTAAGGCTTTTCAGGAGCACGTGGAAGCGATAGGAGTCAGACACCTGGTCACATAGTTATATAGATGGTGGTGGATTGATTGTAATAAACACTGATATACTCAAAGAATAGCTTAAGTAAAAGTGGGAGATTGTTAGGGTATATACTGAACTATTCATTTAAAAGTATATAATAACCTTTTGAGAATCTTGAATGCATGTTTTCATAATGTCTGTATATTATATATTGTAGATAATCTAGCATCAAATGGGATAGCAGAAGATTAGATTGCCAGACTCCTTATATAATATAGTAAAGGTTCACAGTCTAAGTGGCGTTAGACAAACCACTGGAACGACTGAAGTATTATTTAGAAATAGTTTATATTGACTATTGAATAATACTTGTGTATATTGAACGGGATCGAAATAGTAGAATAATTCTTTCTTTTATTCTAACAATAAAGAAGAACTAAGATTCTACGATATTATTATTGCTTAGGTTCTTAATCCGGATATAGTGATTGACACTTGTATTTAATGCACATGCCTTGATTCAAACAATAAGTAATTTATTTTAAATTGTGGATTTATGTATTGGGTAATGATATTATATACAGAGTGGGATATTGACTATAAAAGGAAACTGTGTCCAAAGAATATATTCGGTTGATGATGCCCTCTTGCAAGCTCATAAAGATAATTGTGCTTTGGTCCTGCAGGCAGATTTGTTCTTGCACAATTATAAAGTTGAGTGGATGATCAAGGATAAAAAATGTTAATTAAAATAATTATCAGAAGTTAATTTAATTAATGGACATGCAATATCTTAAACATGGGGAATTTAATTAAAAAATAATATGAGAGCCGAATTAAATAATTAATTTACGGAATTAGGAAATGTGGTGTAAATATTAATTCTTTAGTGGATTGAATTAATATTTAATGACATTGGGCTTCGCTCAGAATGTCGTTGGGAGGCCCGACCTAATTATCCATGATCCCTACTGTAGCCTATAAATATTCTAATTCTCTCGAAGCTGTGAGTGTGTGTGGTGCAAAAACGCAAGAACACGAAAACACAGAAAATGAAAAATAAGATCCTAGGGTTTTAGAGAGGCAGCCATTTTTCTGAAGGAGCCAGCTGGGGTTTTGGATTTTCAGAGCTTCAAGGAGAGGTACACCTTTGGAGATCGGAGCCCACACTTCGTCCAAGGAGAATCAAGGAATACAGTAGAAGACGTGGATTTGAATCGCTTGCGCCGTAGCGATTAAGGTTAACGTTCTATTTGAACTCTCTATAGAAATTTATATCGTAAAACGCACTTAACAAAGAAGAAGCAAAAAACACAAGTCATCAAACTCACACAAGGAAATGGGTATGAGTCATAATGTAGATACAGGTATTGGTGATCCCAATGCCGGAGTGAGGACTAGAAGTGCAACTGCAAATGAATATCTTCATGCATATTTTCTTTCACAAGTTGAACCAAAGAAAACTGAAGAAGCCCTACTTGATCCTGATTGGATATCTGCTATGCAAGAAGAGCTAAATCAGTTTGAAAGGAACACAGTTTGGAAATTGGTTCATGCATCAAATAACAGAAGTGTAATTGGAACAAAGTGGGTGTTCAGGAAAAAACAAGGTTGGTTGCAAAAGGCTACTCACAGGAGAAAGGAATTGATTATGATGAGACTTTTGCTCCAGTTGCAAGACATGAAGCAATAAGGATCTTTCTTGCATTTGCTACACATTCAAATTTTAAAGTGTATCAAATGGATGTCAAAAGTGGTTTCCTTAATGGTGAGCTGGAAGAAAAAGTATATGTGCAACAACCACCTGGCTTTGAAGATTCAAAATTTCCAGATTTTGTATACAAGTTGCTCAAGGCTCTTTATGGACTAAAACAAGCACCTAGAGCCTGGTATGACACACTGTCATATTTTTTACTGAAACATGGATTCACTAGAGGAACAATAGACAAGACACTCTTCTACAAGCTACATGGTGGTGATATGATCCTAGTTCAGATTTATGTGGATGATATCATTTTTGGATCTACTAATGAAAAGTTTTGTCAAAGATTCTCTAAGCTTATGCAGAGTGAATATGAAATGAGTATGATGGGGGAATTGAGTTACTTTCTGGGACTTCAAGTCAGTCAAAGAAGTGATGGAACCTTCATCAGCCAAACTAAGTATGTCAATGATTTATTGAAAAAGTTTGTTATGGTTGATTGTTCACCTGCATCTACACTTATGTCTACAACTACAAAGTTGGATGAAGATAAAAAGGGTAAAAGTGTAGATATTTTAAACTATAGGGGAATGATTGGATCTTTGCTGTACTTAACTGTAAGTAGACTAGACATCATGTTTGCAACATGTCTGTGTGCAAGATTTCAAGCCAATCCAAAAGAATCACATTTGATGATTGTGAACAGAATTTTCAGATATCTAAAGGGAACTCCAAACTTGGGATTATGGTATCCTAAGAGAACATGTTTTGAAGCTGTTGGATACATAGATGCAGATTTTGCTGGATGCAGGGTTGATAGAAAATGTACAAGCGGAAGCTTTCAATTTCTAGAATAAAGACTTGTCTTGTGGTATAGAAAGAAGCAACAATTTATGTCAACTTCTACAACAGAGGCCGAATACATAGCTGCAGGAAGTTGTTGTGCTCAAGTGCTTTAGATTAGAAATCAGCTATTGGATTATGGTCTAGTGTTGAACAAAATTCCTATCATGTGTGATAACACTTTTGCTATATCCATTGTGGCTAATCCAGTTAATCACTCTAGGACAAAGTACATTGATGTAAGGGACCATTTTATTAGAGAACATGTTACAAATGGTACAATTGAGCTAAATTTTTTTCAACAGAAAAACAGTTAGCTGACATTTTTACTAAACCTTTGGATGAAGCAACTTTCACCAGGCTTGTTGGTGAAATTGGAATGTTAAATTCTTCATCCTAAAGGTAAGAACTCAGCTAAATATTTTGCAGCAAATTAATTTATAAATGAATCAAAATTAATTTAATTTAATTGGAAAATTAACTGAAATATGATTTATAAATATTTCAGAAATATCTGTATATTTATTTTTCAAAATTCAAATTTAGCTTGGAATTCTTCAATTCTCAGAAAACTGTCTAAATGTTGATTTGCATTTTCAATATGTAAAATTAGCACAAGGTGTAATAACCCCAATTTTGGAATTTTTGAAACACTGATGAATAGTAACTTTTGCTGATATTGCTGATTGATTAAAATTATCAGACCACCCTATGTAGGGGTTCTTTACTGGATATTCTGAGATCATATTAGTTTTTTATAAAGTAAATGTGTGTATTTAAAGGTCGTCGGAATTCGAATTCGAACACCTTGATTTTTCCTGAAAATCCACCAGATACCGAAAGAATTGAGTATAAGGTAACATTATTAAAAGGATTTTAATTCAAGGATTATAAGAGAGGATCATCAAAGGAATATAAAATATTAATAAAGGTTTAGAAAACCCCAAGTAATAAGATCCTGGATATGATCCCTCAAACGATTAACGTGAACGAGAGTTAAGCGAACCGTAAAATAAATAAATGACCAAGGGGAAAGCACATGCAAGTAGCATGGGAAAGAAGCTTCCAAGAGAAGCTAAAACATGTGGTCGTAAGTGAAGACACGCTCACACCATGAGATTTTGACATGTGGCAAAGGAATGATGCAAGCAATGACATAAGCAAGTGATGTCATTGTTAGTCCCTTAACAATATAGCAAGAATTACAGAAGGGGGGTTGAATGGAATTCTTGAACCTTTTTCTCAAAATAAAAATTTTCAACTCGAATATAGATATAAGTGTTTTGATTAGCACAATGCGGAATAGAAACTTAATTGAATCAAAACATAAGTAATTAAAAACAAGAGTCTTTAAAAACTTTCTGGTGGATTTAAACAATTCCACCAGAGATATATATTATATATCGAGAGGACTCTGTGTGCTAGAATGCTCACAGCTGCTTACAAATCGAATTACTGAGAATACAGGGAAATGCTAAGGATTCTGCTTACCAAGATTTCTCTTTTTTGTATCTCAATTTTTTTCTTTTATTTGCTACGTCCTTGGTTTATATATTACCAAGATTACAAAGTCAAAAAGACTAAATAAATATAAAAACTATCAGTCTTAAGCTTTGCTAGTTTTCATCCTCTATTACCCAGTTAATGGGCTTCCACAGTAGATTTGTATACATCTCGACGGCTGTGCTCAGTATTCACTGTTCAACTGCTGTTTGAATTCTTTATATGAGCATCCGTTGGAATTTATGAATATCCGTTGGATATATGACCATCCGTCGACTTTCTGAACATCCGTTGATGGCTTCATTGATCATCCGTCGACTGCTATATTAGGCATCCGTTGATAGTCATTTGATCATTCGTCGATGGCTTTGTTAATCATCCGTCGGTAGCTATTTTGGCACTTGACTTCATTTCACTTATGCAGAATTATAAGACATCATTTATATACAACTAATCAACATATTCTGCATATCTAATTAAAGTCAACATGACTTATAGGCTACTACAGAATCTATACAAAGATGTATACAGAACTGTGCTACAGACTTATTATTACATAAGCTACTCACTCGATGGATAATTAGTTAACATCCGTTGGGACTATAATGAGTTATCTGTCGGGACTATAATTCTTATCCGTCGAGTGCTACATTATTTCACCAAGTAAAATCTACTTAGATATTTTGTTTATGAAATCATCAAGTACACAACATATGCACAACAGTCATCACTTTATCAAGATATTTATTCAAGAATCATCCTCCACCAAGCATTTCTTTCTCATTTACCAAGGGAAACCAAGCAAGCAAAAGCTCTCCCCCATTTCCTTCTTCTTCCATTTGACCTTTTCATAGAAATGGTGAAATAGATTTTTAAAACTCAAGCTCTAGGCCATGGAAAATTACAAGGTTTGTTTCTTTGGATCCTATATTTCATAACTTTGTTATGCTATAAGTTTGAAGCCAAGATTCCAAGGATTCCTTAGTTAAAAAATTCATCAAAGTTCTTGATGAAAAGTGTTTTCAAGAACTAATATTTTGTTTTCTTACGTTTTCTTTAAGATCCAAGCTTGGTAGAAATAGTTAAAGGTTCCTAGAGGCTTGTTAGTGATTCTCCGCTCTCCAAGGAAGGTATAAACTCTTGAACCCTTAGTTTTAAGTTTGGTTTGTTTGGATGATAACGGTGATTAGAATTTTGGTTTGTTTGTGGTCTATGTTTGGATTGT
The DNA here is from genome assembly GCF_009905375.1 of Apium graveolens. Taxonomy (NCBI): domain Eukaryota; kingdom Viridiplantae; phylum Streptophyta; class Magnoliopsida; order Apiales; family Apiaceae; genus Apium; species Apium graveolens. Next base: position 33,602,725 of record NC_133652.1, read on the forward strand.
TGTGGTTGGATTGGTGTTGATTCGGTGTTGCTAAAATTTGGAAATTGTTAGGTCATAACCGTCGTAATGCCCGATTTTCCTTAACTGTTTTGTGCATAACTTTTGGACCCAAAAACCCAATGCTAAGAAGTAACAACTGCCAAACTTAGATAGTTTGTGTTTTAAGCTTCGTTTTGATATGTGGTTCGCTTAGATCCGATTTACGGTTTAGGATAAACGACCATTTTAAGTAAGAAGCTGTTAACACTGCATGTTACACTCAGAAAAGATATCTCATCAACAAGGCACATCGCAAATCACCTTACTCAATCATGTCTAAAGGAAAGCCTACTGTAAAGCATCTTCATGTTTTTGGAAGCAAGTGTTACATTTTGAAAGACAACTCTGAATATGTGGGAAAATTTGACTCAAAAGTCCATAAAGCAATTTTTCTGGGATATTCATTAGAAAGAACAGCCTACAAAGTTTATGTTATTGACCAAAAGAAAATTATGGAAAGCACAGATGTGACTTTTGATGATGACAAGTGTCCAGGTTGCCTTGATGATAATGAAGCTGAAGCCCTTGCATTTGAAAACCTCAACATTGATAGTGATTCTGATGGGGAAGATGAAGTTGATGCACAATAAAAGACAAATGAAGAGACTACTCAATAGGAAAATCATGGAAATGGAAGCTCATCTCAAACACCTGAATTTGATAGCACAAACTCAGGGGGAGAAAGAGAAGAATGATCTAGCAGTCATACCAACAATGAAGAAAATGATGAAGGCACAAGTCAACAAACTCATACAAGGAAGTGGGATAGAAGTGACACTAGAGAAGAAATTATTGGTGATCCTCCTGTTGGTGTGAGGAATAGAAGTGCAACTGCTAAGGAGTGCCTACATGCATGTTTTCTGTCTCAAATAGAGCCTAAGAAAATTGATGAAGCTTTACTGGATCCTGATTGGATATCTACCTTGCAGGAAGAGCTGAATCAGTTTGAAAGAAATAAAGTTTGGGAATTGGTTCCAGCACCAAAGAATAGAATTATAATTGGAACAAAATGGGTGTTCAGGAACAAGATGGATGAAAATGGTATAGTTACCAGAAATAAAGCAAGGTTGGTTGAAAAATGCTACTCACAAGAAGAAGGAATTGATTATGATGAAACGTTTTCTCCAGTTGCAAGACTTGAAGCAATAAAAAATTTTCTAGCATTTGTTGCACATTCAAATTCTAAAGTGTATCAAATGGATGTCAAGAGTGCCTTCCTGAATGGTAATCTAGAAGAAGGAGTTTATGTGCAACAGCCACCTGGCTTTGAAGATCCAGAATTTCCTAATTTTGTGTACAAGTTACTCAAGGCTCTATATGGACTAAAACATGCACCTAGAGCTTGGTATGACACACTGTCAAAATTCCTACTGAAGCATGGTTTTACTAGAGGTACCATAGACAAGACTCTCTTCTATAAGAAACATGGTGAGGATATGATCCTGGTTCAGATCTCTGTGGATGATATCATCTTTGGTTCTACTAATGAAAATCTTTGCCAAAGATTCTCCAAGCTTATGCAAAGTGAATATGAAATGAGTATGGTGGGGGAACTGAGTTACTTTCTTGGACTTCAAGTCAGTCAAAGAAGTGATGGTATCTTCATCAGCCAAACTAAGTATGTCAAGGATTTATTGAAAAATTTGGTATGGTTGATTGTTCACCTGCATCTATACTTATGTCTACTGCAACAAAGTTGGATGAAGATAAAAAGGGCAAGAGTGTAAATATCACAAGCTATAGAGGAATAATTGGTTCATTGCTTTACTTAACTGCTAGTAGACCAGACATCATGTTTGCTACATGTCAGCGTGCAAGATTTCAAGCCAATCCTAAAGAATCACATTTGATGGTTGTAAAGAGGATTTTCAGATATTTGAAGGGAACTCCAAACTTGGGATTATGGTATCCTAAGGGAACTGATTTTGAAGCTGTTGGTTACACAGATGCAGATTTTGCTGGATACAGGGTTGACAGGAAGAGTACTAAAGGAAGCTGTCAATTTCTTAGACAAAGACTTGTATCTTGGTATAGCAAGAAACAACAATCTGTATCAACTTCTATAGTTGAGGCTGAATACATAGCTGCAAGAAGTTATTGTGCTCAAGTGCTTTGGATTAGAAATCATCTAATGGATTATGGCCTAGTGTTACACAAATTTTCTATGATGTGTGATAATACTAGTGCTATATCTATAGTGGCTAATCCAGTTAATCATTCTAGAACAAAGCACATTGATGTAAGGTACCATTTTATCAGAGAACATCCTACAAATGGTACCATTGAGCTCATTTTTGTTTCAACAGAAAAACAATTAGCTGAAATTTTTACTAAACCTTTGGATGAAGTAACTTTCACTAGACTTTTAGGTGAAATTGGAATGCTTAATTCTTCGTCCTAAGGCAAGAACTCATCTAATGTTTTACAGCAGATTAATTTCTAATAAATCAATCTTTATTTGATTTAAAATTGAAATTTACTGAAATATGAATTATAAATTTTTCAGAAATCTCTGCATATTTATTTTTCAAAATTCAACTTGGAATTTTTCAAATTCTAAGTAAAATGCTCAGTTGTTAATTTACATCCTTAATATGTAAAATGAACACAAGGCAGAATTATACTTGTCAAAAGTATATAGAGAACTGAGTTCTCGATAAGTCTAAATGACTTATCGACATGTCATTTGAAGACTTCTCGAGTGAGTTCTCGACAAGTTAATTTACTGACTTCTCGATAATCTTAACTATGACTTATCGGTAAGTCCTCGTAGAGCTCTCTAGTAGTGTTATTTCACAGACTTCTCTACAAATACAATTTTAAACTTATCAATAACTCAAAACTGAAATAATTTAATAAATTATTTTGGTAAAATAATTTTGGAAAATTTTTTCTAATTTTATTTTGAATTTATTCAAATAAAAGTTGGAATTAATTCAGTCCATTTTGGACAGACTGGGTATTTACTTGACATCTCGATAAGTCAATTTTTAGTTCTCTATAAGAGTAATTTAAAATGACTTCTCGATATGTACTTCATTTCTTAAAATGACTTCTCGATGGATAAATTCCAAACGTCTATTTTTGAGTTCTCGACAAGTCATTTGCTTTTACTATAAATACCCAGACTTCTCGAAATATATACATACTTACAATTTTCGAGATCTCAAGTGACCTAGCCTTTCAAGAAAAAACCGATTTCTCTCTCAGTTTTACTCCTTTCTCAAAAATTCTTCTTACCCATTCTCACTCACTAAACTACAATGGCACAAAACACTGTTAGAGAAACTATCCCAGAGAAAGGAACAAACTATTTGGCTTTTACTGATTCTAACAAAGCCCCTCACAGTTTCAAGGGATTTGTAATTTTTTTTTCTGAATCTTACATTGCAGGAGCCTTGACTACTAATCAAATGTTGTACCTGGATGTGTTGCATGTGTTTTGAACTACAGTTGTGGTGATGACTGTAATGAATGATAATTCTGTATCCATGGTGGTGACATGCTCAGTTGGAGGATTTAAAATTGAGTTTAATGAGCAGGATGTGAACCTAGCTTTGAGATTGCCCACTACAAATCTGGTGGAGGTGCCAACTCCTGATGAGCTGATCGAGTTTCTGGACTTCATCAACTATGGTGGAAGAATCAACTTATCAAGCCTGCACAGAACTAATATAAGGAAGGAGTGGTCATTCATTTTTGATTCAATGGTGAGAGCCTTCACATGGATATGACAACATTTTAAGTGTCGTGCAAAACTTGGTGTATTCAATTGCCCACAACAGACACTTGAATGTTGGTCTATTGATCCTGGAAGAACTTGCAACCAGGCTAACTATGCCCCTGTCAGCTAGAGGTAAGGAAATTTTCTTCCCTAGATTTATTATGTCTACTTTAAATAATAAAGTAGCAGACATACACCTATTGAATGGTATAGATAGTACTAAAATAGGCAACTGTAAGCAAGTGTCCAAAATAATATTTTGCTCACTTACTACAAAGAATAAGGTAAATGTAAGTCTAAAAATCACTCCATTTATGTTGAAGAGGTTTAAGACTTACCTTTACCCTATGCCTGATATGAGATCTAACATACAATCTAGCACAACTATGATCCCTGAACCTGTGAAAGTACAAGTACAGGAACTCCAACAGGGATCTTCCCAAGCTGCAACCATTCTTTCAAAACCCTTAGAAGCTAGGAAACCAACCACCTCATCTTCTCAAAAGGATGAGGTGAGTAAAAAGAAGAGAAAGGGGGCAACCTTAACTGTTGTAACTGAGAGTGGTGAGGATATAGCTGAAAAAGAGTCACCTCTGGTAAAGAGATCCAAAAGGAGTAAGCAAACTGAGCTGACCACTCTAGCCACCTCTGCATCCTCTCAATAGGATGCAGTTGTAAAAGCAACCAATAGTGAGTCTGCACAGCCTGCACAAGAAGTAATTCAAGTGTAGGAGAAATAAGGAAGGCACACACAATGAGGGCACATCTTTTGAAGCTCCCTCATCCATTCAGGGGGAGCTGCCAATACTCACTTCTGAACAACGACTTTTAACTTCTCAAATTTCTTCTTCCCATACTGCACTTGAATCTTTTTCTCAAGTGCAATAAAAATTAAGTGACTTGGTTCTAGAAACTTTGCTCACCACCCAGACACCTCATTTAGATTCTGAGAGGCTACTAGCTGGGGTAGACCTTGATGACACCATCACAAACATTGGGGATTCATCAGTTTTCACTGAAGACCCCATGGAAACTCAAAATGCACCTTCATGTGCCAATCAGTCTTCACAGACTGTAAGGTTTAATGGTAGTACTCCTGAGGGGGAGCTACCTAAATCCTCTCCAATTCAATTGGAGGTTCCTCATGTAGGGACAACTCCCCTCACAACCCTAGCAAAAATTGTCTTGACAGTTGATGCTAGGAGTATAATTTCCAATGATCCTGTCATAGGGGAGGCAAGTATAGCACATTCAGGTGCCAGTGTGTTGCAAGACACACAAGGGTTTGAGATTGGTGCACATGGCAGTAACCCAGTCAAATCCCCTCCAATTCAATTGGAGGTTCCCACACCCAGTGAGGAACAACAACTAACCATAACCACAGAGCAATCTGTGAGTAAAACTGTGACTTCAGTCACGGGTTTTTCTGAACCATCAACCTCACAACCTTCAACTTCCCAACCTCAACAACCACACATCTCAGTGGCTGCAAGAATCTAGCTCTCAACCAAATTCTGTAGATGATCTACTAGTGGAGCAGATTTCTGGACTAGCCAACATCTCACAGCATCTTTTGACATCAAATATGAGCAATCAGGACTATCAAGCTATCATGCTTACTTACAATGAAGAGGTTGAGGAGCAAAAGGAGAAGATTGTCAATGATGCTGAGCAAGATGGAATTGTGGATGCATGGCTGTCTGATGATTTTGTCTTAGAAATGGATCAAGTTTTGGCCAGATTCAGAGAAGAATACATTACTATTCTGGGCAGCAATGCAAAAGACTTGAGTCCACAAGTTGTCTATGATGCCATTACAGATGTATACAAGGCTCAACTCAAATCATCTGTTTGGTAAGTGATAGGGATAAATAAATCCTGATTACATAATTAAATGTTACAGTTTGAGCTGCAAGACCCAATAAGAAGATGTATGACATTCAGACCAGAAAGGTTAACACGTCGATCAGGCCTGATGGACCAGATCAGGCCTGATGGACCAAAGAAGGCCCAAAAACCCTGATAATTTATTAATTTCATAATTAATAAATAAGGGAGAAAAACAGCTATTAAGATAAGTCCTAATGGGGATATAAATCCTTGTAGATTGGCCTTCAAGGAACCTCATGGGATAAGGAATCAGCTTCCTACTTCCTAGGACTCCTAAGTCTATCCTAATTCAGAGGCTTGACCACAAAGTCTCCTATACCAAGTCCAATTCAAGGACTCCCACATCTATATAAAGGGCCTCACCCCACAAATCAGAACTACGTTTTTTGACTTGATCCTTGGCAATCAGCAAGGTACGTAGGCATCTTGTTAAGGCAGATTGAGTCACGAAACACAAGAGCAGTCAAATCGAGCTTCGCAGCTCACGTTCCTTAGTATTAAATACAGTAATTATATATATTAGTTTTTTATCCATAACATTTGGCGCCATCTGTGGGAAGAACAACAACCATGGCGAGAACACGGAGAACAACTAGCGCTCTGGAGGAGGGAACACCATCAGGGACAACTCAGGTGATTTCGTCAACCGTGGAGATTCCTCCCCACTCAACTTATGCATCTACTCAAGCGGAAGCCCAGATAGGGGCAACTCAACCTCAGCCACAAGGGACGACTCCCCCGACTATTCAAGGTATGAATCCTCAAGTTCAACAAGTACATATACCTGTGAATTCTCGACCCGTCGGGTATGAATATTCAACTGTTGTTACTACTAACCCCCCTTATGGGATGCCCCTTTACCCCGAGATTGGAGGAAGTGGATATGCTAGGCGAAGTGAAGCACGAGGGCAATCGCCCCCTTATATACGAGGTTTGGCTCCTATCCCCGAGGATCAGGAATTTTCTGGTCCTTACACTGAGAGAGATTCCGAATCTTCGGATGATGAAGTGGCCCCTAGAAGGAGACGTCCTGGCAAGGAGCCGATGGCCGATGGAAGGCAACGCCCTCGAAGCACCCAAGGGGAGAATCCCCAGGAAGTGCAGGAAAAGATAAGGGCTCATGAGGCTGAGATCCAAAGGCTGAGGCGTGACTTGGAAGCTCACCAGGCCACCAGACCCCAGATACCTCCTAGGGGAGAAATCCTCCTCCTGTCATAGACCTGGATGGTCCGGTATGAAGAAGGGCTGTCGTCCCAAGAACTGATCCAAGCAATCTCCTTCCCCTTGGAGATCCTGATGATCCAACTCCACCCTTCACAGAAGAGATAATGAATGCCCATATCTCAAGGAAATTCAAGATGCCCACTATCAAAGCCTATGATGGCACTGCAGACCCCGCTAACCATGTCAGGACATTCTCTAATGCACTGCTGCTGCAACCCGTGAATGACGCTATTAAGTGTCGGGCCTTCCCTCAAACCCTGTCGGGTATGGCTCAAAGATGGTACAGTCGCTTACCCCCAAACTCTATTGGATCGTTCAGAGAGTTAAGTCAGGCTTTTATTAAGCAATTCATCAGCGGGAGAGTCCATGAGAAAAGTTCAGCATCTCTTATGAGTATTGTGCAGGGAGCTAAGGAATCCTTGAGTGATTACCTGAATCGTTTCACAAAGGAGGCTTTAAAAGTCCCGGACCTTGATGATAAGGTAGCCATGATAGCACTGCAACAAGGAACTAGGGACGAGTTTTTCAAGATGTCCTTGTCCAAACGTCCCCCTGAAAGCATGTTGCAGCTCCAAGAGAGGGCAGGGAAGTATATCAAGGTTGAAGAAAGTATGAGAAAGACCGTAGTAAGTAATGAGCCCACTGGAGGCAAGAAGCGGAAAACTGATTTAGAATATATTGCAAAGGAAAAATATCCTAGAACCAAACAAAACCCTGATTCAACCCCCAAGAAAGGAGGACCTGGGCAAAAGTTCACTGAATACGCTAAGCTGAATGCTCCTAGAAGTCAGATTTTGATGGAGATTGAGAAAGATAGAGATATTCGCTGGCCTAAGCCCTTGAAGGCTGATCCCGCCAAGCTAGATAAGAGCAAGTATTGCAGGTTTCACAAGGATATTGGCCATGACACCGATGAGTGTAGGCAATTGAAAGATAAAATTGAGTTTTTGATTCGAAAAGGAAGATTGAACAAGTATACTGGAGATGGAGGGGACAGAAATAATAATGGAAGGAAGAACTTTGAAGATCGTAAGAGGGACCAAGACGATCAGGGGCGGAATCCCTAACCTAGAGGGCCGGTTATAAATGCAATTTTTGGAGGACCGCGACGCCCTCGAGGACCTGTGATAAACACGATCTTTGGAGGTCCAACTGCTGCTGGATTGTCCAAAAATTCAAGAAAGGCATATATTAGAGAGGTTATGCATATTGTTGGAGAAGTCCCGAAGAGGGCCATGACAGAAGTAACATTGGCTTTTGATGGTTCTGACCTAGAGGGCGTAAAGTTTCCTCATGATGACCCGTTGGTCATAACACCAATAATAGGAAATAGCCCGGTTAAGAGGGTTCTTATGGATAATGGTGCTTCTGTGGATATATTGCTCCACGACGCCTTTCTAAGGATGGGGTATAACGATTCCCAGTTGACACCAACCGACATGCCGATATATGGATTTGCTGGAGTAGAATGTCCTGTGGAAGGGATAATCAAACTGCCAACCACCATAGGTACAGAACCAAGACAAGCAACGCAGATGTTGGATTTCGTGGTAGTAAAGGCTAGTTCAACTTATAATGCTATCATGGGGAGAACATGGATACATGCCTTTAAGGAAGTCCCCTCTTCCTACCATTCAGTTATGAAGTTTCCCACCCAAAACGGGATTGGAGAAGAGAGAGGAGATCAAAAAATGGCTAGAAGCTGTTATGTGGCCTCTTTGAGGGCAGATGGAGTCGGGGGGCAGGTTCTTCCTATTGAAGATATGGATGTCCGAGAAAATGATGAGAAGAGAGGAAAGCCAGCAGAAGACTTGGTTTCGGTTCCTTTAGACCCCGAGAATCCTGAGAGGATGACTTTCATTGGAGCCACATTAGAGGAGCCCCTTAGAGGGAAGTTGGTGAAATTTTTGAAAGAAAATAGTGATGTGTTTGCATGGTCAGCAGCTGATATGCCAGGCATAGACCCGGAATTGATTACTCACAGGTTAAACGTGGATCCAAGCCGGAAGACAGTGAAACAAAAGAAAAGAAATTTTGCCCCGGAAAGACAAGAGGCTATAAAACAGGAAGTAGAAAAGCTCTTAGAGGCTGGTTTCATTGAGGAGATCCAATTTCCGGAGTGGTTAGCAAACCCTGTAATGGTGAGGAAGGCTAATGGAAAGTGGAGGATGTGTATAGACTTTACTGATCTGAATGATGCATGCCCTAAAGACTGTTTTCCGCTGCCAAGGATTGATACTTTGATTGATGCCACTGCTGGGCATGATATGCTGAGTTTCATGGATGGATTTAGCGGATACAACCAGATCAAAATGTATAAGGATGACATTCCAAAGGTATCATTCATCTCTGACTTTGGTGTTTATTGTTATCTTGTTATGGCGTTTGGTCTTAAGAATGCAGGAGCCACCTATCAAAGGTTGGTGAATAAAATTTTTAAGGACTTTATTGGAAAAACTATGGAAGTCTATGTTGATGACATGTTAGTCAAGAGTCTAGTAAAGACTGATCATATAACCCATTTGAGGGAAGCTTTTGAGGTCCTGAGGTACCACAAGATGATGTTGAATCCTACGAAGTGTGCTTTCGGAGTAGGATATGGGAAATTCTTGGGATTGATGGTCTCAAAGAGAGGAATTGAGGCTAACCCCGACAAAATAAAGGCGATCCTGGACATGGAACCACCAAAAACTGTCAAGGATGTTCAGAAACTCACCGGAAGGGTTGCTGCGATAGGACGATTCGTCTCCAAGTCAGGAGACAAGTGCCTATCATTCTTCAAGTCACTAAAGAACATCAAGGACTTTGTATGGAATGAGGAAAACCAGAAGGCATTCGAAGAGTTAAAGAAGTATATGGCTCAGGCCCCGTTGTTGGCCAAACCATCTTTGAATGAAGTTTTATTCTTGTACTTGGATGCTTCAGAGAGCGCCTTGAGCGCGGTGTTGGTTAAGGAGGAACTGAAAGTTCAGAAACCCGTATACTATGTCAGCAAAATTTTACATGGTGCTGAGTTGAATTATTCAACTAGTGAGAAATTCGCTTTAGCCTTGGTAATGGCTTCGAGAAAGCTGCGTCCTTATTTTCAGGCTCACCAGATTGAGGTGCTAACAAATCAGACCCTGAGAAATATCATTCACAGTCGCAAGGCAAGTGGGAGATTGATTAAGTGGGCGATAGAGCTGGGAGAGTTCGATCTCAAGTATAAGCCACGTACGGCAATAAAAGCCCAGACACTAGCTGACTTCGTGGTGGAATGTACCATACCCAAAAGAAGTCGGGGGGCAGGAAGATGCCATACCTCAGGACAAGGGAGTCGATAATAGGGGCAAAGAGAAGGATGATAAAGAATATTGGGTTCTCTATTTTGATGGAGCATCAAAAACAAACTCCAGTGGAGCAGGATTGGTTTTGCAAAGCCCTGATGGGTTCTTAATTGAGTATGCTATGAAGCTAGACTTCCCAACCATAAATAATGAGGCAGAATATGAAGCCCTGATAGCTGGCCTTGGTCTAGCTGGGACACTTAGAGTCAAAAACTTAAAGGTCCGGGGAGACTCGAAGCTGATCATATCCCAGGTAAAGGGAGAATTTGAGGCAAGGGATGATATGATGGCTAAGTATGTCCGCCTAGTAAGGGCTGTGATGACCCAATTTAATGAATGCCATGTTGAACACATTCCAAGGGAAGAAAATGCTAAGGCAGATGCGCTATCAAAGTTTGCTTCATCTGAGATAGAAGAAAGTTCGGGAGGTATGTACTTCCGTGTTTTGAAGACACGAAGCATAGATGTTAAGCTTGTGTCTCTTATAGGCCTGGGGACGTCATGGATTGATCCTATCAAGGCTCACATTTAAACCGGTTGGTTGCCAAGTGATGCAACTGAAGTACGGAAGTTAATTGTTTGAGCACTAAGGTACTCTTTGATAGATGGGATTCTTTACAAAAGATCTTTCGTGGTTCCCTACTTGAGGTGTCTCAGGCCCGATGAGGCACGCTTGGCTCTTGAAGAAGTGCATGAAGGTATTTGTGGACAACACTTGGGGGGCAGGGCCTTGGCTCATAAGATAACTCGTCTAGGCTTTTATTGGCCGAAAATGATGGCTGATGCCAAAGAATATGTGAAGAAGTGTGACCGCTGTCAGAAGCATGCACCTGTTGTTAGACAACTTCCCGATATGCTGACATCTATCAACTCGCCTATTCTCTTTGCTATGTGGGGGATGGATATTCTAGGGCCTTTCCCTATGGCCATGACACAAAGGAAGTTTCTGATTGTAGCCATTGATTATTTCACTAAGTGGATTGAAGCCAAACCCTTGGCCAAAATCACAACTAAACAGGTTGCACAATTCATGTGAGAAAACATTATGTGCCGATATGGAATTCCCCGTGTCCTAGTCACCGACAATGGAACGCAGTTTAACAACGAGGAATTCAAGAAGTATTGTGAAGAAAATGAAATTGAGTTACGGTTCACCTCCATGGCTCACCCACAAGCCAATGGGCAAGTGGAAGTAGCAAATCGAATAATCCTGGATGGACTAAAGAAGAGGATCGAGAAGTCAAGAAATAATTGGGTGGATGAGGTACTTCCCATATTATGGGCCTATAGGACTACCTGTAGAGTCACGACAGGAGCAACTCCCTTCATGTTGGCGTATGAGGCAGAATCAGTAGTTCCAGTGGAGATATCACATTCCTCTCCAAGGATTCAGGCTTTCAATGTTGGGGAAAATGAGGAAGGACAAAGGTTGGCTCTAGACTTAATCGATGAAGTGCGAGATGAAGCACATGCAAAGATAGTAGAGTATCAGAAGAAGGCTTCATTCTACTACAACTTAAGGGTTAAAGAAAGGTTCTTTAAACAAGGTGACCTAGTCTTGAGGAAGATAGAAGCTTCTGGGGTAGGACAGAAAGGGAAACTTGCCCTAAATTGGGAAGGGCCGTACAAAGTCAAGAGCGTTCAGGGTAGAGGAACCTACAAGCTGGAGACTATGGATGGTTTTGAAGTCCCGAGAACCTGACACGCGCAAAACCTGAAGGTTTACTATGTGTAAGATAGTCGAAGTACGATTCTCACTTGTCATTGTGACAAGTAGGTTTGAGAGCACCTTGAAGCTTTGTTTGCGTAGGATTTTTATTTTTTAGCTATTATTGATCAGGGTCGAACCCATATTATGTAAGGTTTTGGAAAACCAGACTTGAAATTGAAGAGTTCAAAATTATTTCAACCTATGGATGTTTGAGTTGTGATAATACTTGTGTGGCCCATTAGGTCAAGTTTGAATGCATATTAAAGTATCGGAAAAATAAAGGAGAGAGATGCGAATAAGGAGAGTAGCATATAAAATAACCCCGGAGGGTAATAAGTTTTAATACAAACAAAAGTCCAGACATAAGTTAAGGATAAAATTACAGAAAAAAAAACTACTCCTCCATGCGGGAGCCTTCATTCTCTTGCTCCTTATCAGCGCCTTCAGCATCCTTCGCAGGAGAAGCGGGAGGAGAAGCAGTATTAGGATCCAAGATGCGATCATCTGGCTGAGGGGAGTTGAAGAGGGCATCTATGCTATCCTCCGAATCAGCCTGCTCAGGACTTATAAAGTCCTTAGGGTCGACTAAGCCCGGGTGCTTCTCAGAAACCGCCTTTACGGCCGCATCCCATCCCTGAGTAAACTGTAGGGAATAAAGACCCTCATCATGAATCTCCATGAGATTCTTAAACTTGTCAGAATCCATGTAGTCATCAATGAGCTTATCCTTATCGCTCCTAAGTTTCACCAGCTCGGAATGAGCCTTAGCCAGCTCCTCTTTCTTCGTGTCCAGCTTCTTCTCCAGGACCTTGGCTCTCTCCTCCCATTTCTTCATCTCCTTCTCAAACTCATCTGAGTTACCCTTCCAGGACCTAGCCTGATGGAGGGCCGCCTGGAAGTAGGTATTACTCTGCAAAGAAATATGTATGAGTTAGCACAAGTTCGTTAAAATACGAGAAAGTTGGGATTCAAAGAAAAAGAGAAAAAAGAAAGTTACCGCAACTTGGGCTTGAGAACCCAGAAGCTCAATAGTCTCGATATCACTCCCCGTAACAATGTCAGTAAAGTCGTGGGGAGTGATGGAATGGTACGACCAATCCTTAGCGTGTTTGGTGGATCCAACCACCGTATCGCTCCTCCTGAAGCCCCAGTTAGGCCTGAAGGAATGTGCCTTAAGTGGAGGATCCACATCATCCCCCAGCTCGACCACCGGGACGTGGGGCTTAAGAAAAGAAGGACTGTCAGGTTTGCTCCTGGGGTCCCTGTTTAGCTTGGCCCTCTTCTGACGGCCTGACTCCCCTTCCTTGGGCCTGTTGACATTATTGATGGCCTCGCAAGCTGAAAAAGAAAGATAGAAAGAATATTAAATTGCAGGAGAGATAAAACGTTACAATTAAAGGGAAGGAAAAATGGTTATCCAGTTGTAAATTTACCCTTATCACTGGCCTGAGAGAGACCAACTTTCTTCAAGGAAAACTCCTCTAAGAGGGTCCAGGTGTCTGTTTTCCCATCATCTGAAATTAAGGCTTGGTAGGCCACCTCCTCCTCATCAGATAATCTGATGCTACCTGGACTCCCATCTGACACTTTGCAAAAGGGCCTACGGAAGAGTGTGGCCCAATCACCCCCAGCCCAGGTCAGCCTCACAAACTCGTCCCTCCATTTGGGGTTGTTCTCAACTATGGAATTACTATCAAAGATATGAGGGATTTTGGGTCGTTGACGAATTAAAACCCCACCTGGTTGACTCATGGAGCTATTATAGAATTGGAAAACTTTCCTAAAGACAGCTACGGAAAGAGGAAAATTGTTTCTAAGACAAAGGACCATAAAACAGATAATGTTCCTCCAAGCGTTAGGAGGGAGTTGACAAGGGTTGATTTGTACATCGGCAAGTAAGCGAGGAATAAATTCATGGAATGAGAACCTAAGACCCGCGGTCAGGGCTCCTCGATAGATAAACAAAGTATCCCCCTCCCAATTACAAGTCCTATCCCCAGGGGCGGCTGGAGTGTTCCTAAGGTGGGGTGGAAGTCTGTACAGGGTGTTCATGGACTCTATCCTACCATCTAACTCATGAAAGGTGTTACCATGGTTATACGAATCTAACTCAGATAGAGAGGGATATTCATCACCTCTCGAGTTAATCATATCAAGTAGGGAAATATATGGAGATTGAATTTAAATGTTTGTACCTCTCTTAGAGACATTCATCTTCTGCAAACGAGCCAAGTCACGGTCCGCCATTGATATGCTTCGATTGAAGGCTTGAAACCCAAAAAAACCTGAGAAAGGTGGAGCTGCGGTGGCTGTGGTCGCCGGAAATCGCCTTCTCAAAGGGAGAACTCTAGAGAGATTTGTGAGAGAAAATGAGAAATATGAAGTGAAGTGAGGATTCTCACTTCACACTACACTTATATAGGCGAAAAGCTCGGAATACGAGGCGTTTCTAGGCCCATTTAGCCAGGCCCAACCTAAAAGCCCATCTACCAGAAATATCAGGAATAATCTAGAAGCTCATGTGGAAAATGAAGGGTCGAAAATTGACCAGAATTTTAAAATGATTCGATCAGAGTCCTAATCGACAAAGAAGAAAATCCTAATGGATACTTCAATCGATCAAGAGGGAAGAAACCTATTAAGTTCGATCAGAGTCCTGATCGACGCCAAACAGGATCCTGATCGATACCTCATTCGAACAGAAGGAAAGAAATCCCCTAAGTTCGATCAGAGTCCTGATCGACCCCAAAAAGGATCCTGATCGATATCTCATTCGAGCATGAAGGAAGAAAACCACTAAGATCAATCAGAGTCCTGATCGACATAGAAGAGGATCCATATCGATATTTCATTCAATCAGAATGGTAGAAAGCCACCTAGTTCGATCAGAATCCTGATCGAAATCGATCAGGAATTCTGGTCGATTATGCCCATGTTTCAGTCGACTAGAGTGTCACTTTGAAGGCCAGTTCGATCAGAGTCCTGATCGAAATCGATCAGGAATCCTGATCGATTCCGCATAGATCCTGATCGAAGATCCCGTCGACCAGAATGTTACTTCCTGAGCTAGTTCGATCAGGATCCTGATCGAAATCGGTCAGGAATCCTGATCGATTTTTTATACATCCTGATCGATTTTAAGGCAGAAAATTAGGGAAAAATCCAGAAATTAAGGATAAATCCCAAAAAATTAGGGGAAAATCCAGAAATTAAGGATAAATCTCAGAAATTAAGGGAAAAATCCAGAAATTAAGGATAAATCCCAGAAAATTAGGGAAAATCCAGAAATTAAGGATAAATCTCAGAAATTAAGGGAAAAATCCAGAAATTAAGGATAAATCCCAGAAAATTAGGGAAAAATCCAGAAATTAAGGATAAATCCCAGAAAATTAGGGAAAAATCCAGAAATTAAGAATAAATCCCAGAAAATTAGGGAAAAATCCAGAAATTAAGGATAAATCCCAGAAAATTAGGGAAAAATCCAGAAATTAAGGATAAATCCCAGAAAATTAGGGGAAAATCCATAAATTAGGGAAAAATCCAATAAATTAAGTATAAATCCCAGAAAATTAGGGAAAATCCAGAAATTAAGGATAAATCCCAGAAAATTAGGGAAAAACCCAGAAATTAAGGGAAAAATCCAGAAAATTAGGGAATAATTCCTGGAAATTAAGATAATTCCTGAATTAAAGGAAAAATCATTGTAAATGTGTAGGTCGCTCCACACTTTACGCAAAAACGAAACTCTGTAAGGGAATGAATAGACTTAACTTCTGCGAAACCCAATAAATGTTTCCCAAAAGTTGGGGGGCAAATGATAGGGATAAATAAATCCCGATTAGATAATTAAATGTTACAGTTTGAGCTGCAAGACCCAATAAGAAGATGTATGACATTCAGACCAGAAAGGTTAACACGTCGATCAGGCCTGATGGACCAGATCAGGCCTGATGGACCAAAGAAGGCCCAAAAACCCTGATTATTTATTAATTTCATAATTAATAAATAAGGGAGAAAAACAGCTATTAAGATAAGTCCTAATGGGGATATAAATCCTTGTAGATTGGCCTCCAAGGAACCTCATGGGATAAGAAATCAGCTTCCTACTTCCTAGGACTCCTAAGTCTATCCTAATTTAGAGGCTTGACCACAAAGTCTCCTATACCAAGTCCAATTCAAGGACTCCCATATCTATATAAAGGGCCTCACCCCACAAATCAGAACTACGTTTTTTGACTTGATCCTTGGCAATCAGCAAGGTACGTAGGCATCTTGTTAAGGCAGATTGAGTCATGAAACACAAGAGCAGTTAAATCGAGCTTCGCAGCCTACGTTCCTTAGTATTAAATACAGCAATTATATATATTAGTTTTTTATCCATAACAGTAAGGTTCTTGTAATCAAGCTTACTGGTCATGAAGACAGAATCAGAAAACTGGTGAATGAGAAGATGGACAAGATTATACAATCTCAAGAACATATCTCTACTAAATTCATGCATTTTACTGAGCAAATGGCTATGATGGATCTTGCCTCTATTGAGAAAGAAGTTAGAAATCTCAAACAGTCTTTCATCAATCTCCATACAATGGTCCAGCAGAAAATCACTCACTCTAATGACACTAAGGTCAAGCTGGATCAAATTTACCAGAGCAGATATGAGCCTTCAGCTTTGCTAATGGAAGGCATCAAACAGGCTATAGAAGAAAAATTTGGCACATCTAGCAGCTCTTATCAGCCTGGATCTACTTCAACAAATCTGCAAATTCAGTCTCTACAGACTCAAGTCTCAGCACTGCAAGACTCCAACTCTTCTCTCACTGCACAAGTTCAAGCTTTCACATCTCTTGTCAAGAGCCAACAAATAGACATCCAAACCCTGGTGGACTCTCATAAGTATCTTCAAATGCAGAATTCTATAGCTTTGGGAGCCATCATGAGCAAACTCAACATACGACTACCTTTTCTACCTAAACAGGTAAGGCCTGAAATCCCTACTCCCCTCCGCATGCCTGCCAACAAGACTAGGGGGAGATAGAGGCTAGATTGGAACAATCAAGGTCATCTCAACAACAAGTCTAGTGTGCTGAAAAGAGCTTAAGTCAAGAAGCTGGTATTGGAATGGAGAGACTTTCTAAAGCAGCTGAGGGTTCCAGTCTAAGCAGGGAGTTTCATGAATTGCTTAAGGCACTCAGGGCTTCTCTCAATGAAAATTTATTCACCTACAAGAAAGCCTTGGATAAGACAATAAACTCAATAAGGGTGATCTTGGTGACAAGAGATAACTTCAAAGAAAGAAGGATAGTGGTCAACATCAATGATTCAGGGGTAGACAGATGTATGCAGGTGTCCCTCAACTGTCTTATCTCTAGGAGGGCATCTGAGTTAGATATACTGATAAACAAAGTCAGAGTAGTGATTCATGAAGACACTCTCTTGCTAACAGAATTGAAGAATGAACAAGTGGCTGCTTTCCCTAAAGCTTATCTACAGCCTAGCAAGGGAGTGTCATATATATGTCCTACTACCAAACACTTCAAACACTTTCAAGTTCCTAAACAGTGTGTCATGGCCAACAAGAAGCTTATCATGACTCTTGAAACTGAGCTGAAATCAAAAAGGAACAAAACTGTTGAAGATGAGGAGATGATAAAGCTGTTGAGAAGATACTTGAATAATGCAGAAGCCAACTTGCCTAAAACTCAAATCAACAAGGATGATTTGGATGATGATGAGCAGAAGAAAGATGATCAAAATCCTTCTAGCTCAAATTCAAGTCAATCCAGTAAGCCATCTGGCAGCAAGGGTGGAGAGAAGAAGAAGGAGGATGACAAGAAAGATGAAGAAAAGAAGATAAGGGGTGAGAGGTGGAGCAAGAAGCTTTATGATGGCTCAGAATCACATCAATCCTTAAAAATCCAAACACAACTAGCTCAACCTACAACATTAACTATCTCAAACATCAAACCAGCTCAAACCTCAAAGCCAAAATTTCCGTACAAATAAACAACCAACTCTTTCCTAAAAATTCTAATCACCACAAGCCAGACAAATCTCAAGAAAATGACAACCCTACCTTTAGCCAAACCCTCACTGAAAATAAAGCACAAATCTGTTGGGAGAAAGCCTAAGAAACTTAAGCCTACAAAGAAAGAAGAAGTCACTGAAAGGACCATCTGGAACTGTTTTAAGGATTCTGACTTTCGACCTCTAAATTGGTGCACCTCAGATGAAGATTATGTTCAACATCTAGCTGAAGAAATAGTTAGAGTCTAGGTTGTTTCCATGAGAGAAGTTAGAATTTATTTTGAAGACGGGTCCTTCACTTTTCTTGGAAATACTTAATAGATTATCTGTCACCAACAGAAATTAAAAGAGTGATAAGTTTGCTAAAGGACAAGGATACTGCTATAAGGGCATGGAGATCAGTTCTAGCTGAATGGTTGATTGAAAGGGAGGAAACTAAGAAAAGAAATGAGGCTGAAGCTGAAGAGAGAAGGAGGAAGTATGATGAAGAAATAGAGATGTATATAAAAAGATCAGAAGAGCTAAAGGCCAAAGGAATGAGCAGAATCTCTAAAGATGGGAAATTTCTAAACATCAAAGCTGGTGGATTCTCACGGCTTAGAATAGATTTGATAGACAGTGATTATCCCAAGGTAGAAAGAAAATAAACTTGAAGAAGCTCTAAGTGGAACACCTATAATAGAAGAACTTGAAATTCTAGATCACTTGAAGAATCTACTTAGAGAAGAAGTTGACACAAAAACTGTCTTTACCTGATACTTGTAACCATTGAACCTTCTAAATCTTATGTTGTATAAAAGTTGTAATTCTATCAAGATTTGTGTATTAATTTTACTTTTCATCATTTTAAACTTGGGGTTAGTCTTGTTAACATGCATGAATTTGTGTTAAACAATCTTCTCACAAATTGGGGGAGATTGTTGTGCAAGACATGCATGTACTTTAACAAGACTAAGATAATTTGTCAACCCTAAGTAAGTTGTATTGTTATCTTAATTTGTATTTTGTACTTGTAACACTTAAAGTCCGTAAAAATGTCAAAGGAGCAAACTGGAGTCTTTTTCAATAAACAGTGTCAAGCCTAAGAATTCTATCTGGAAGAAGATCAAGAAGATCATGCCTCAGAAGAATTATGAAGAAGCTTGGAGTTGAATAAATCTGTTTTAGAAAAAATATTCTAAGTCAAGATCTCTACAAGTCACAGATTTAGTGTTATAGAGAAGTCATTCGAGAACTCAAAATGACTTATCGAGAAGTCTGGAAAGGTACTAGAGAACTCACAGAGATATCGACAAGCCAAATTGAAGACATGGAGTTTGGAGTTATCGACAAGTCAACATTCATTAGATAACTCTGAGTTATCGATAAGTCAAATTTCACTAGAGAACTCTGAGATATCGATAAGCCAAAATTCACTAGAGAACTCTGAGTTGTCGATAGTTCAAATTTTACTAGAGAACTCTGAGTTATCGATAAGTCAATAAACCATTAGAGAACTCAGAGATATCGGTAAGTCAAAGTGAAGATATAAAGACTAGAGATCTCTACAACCTAAATTCTCTTATAGAGAACTCAGAGACCTCTACAAGTCAAATTTACTATAGAGTATTAGAGATCTCGATAAGCCAATATGCTTATCGAGATGTCAAGTTCTCTATAGACCAAATGGAGACCTCGAGGTAAAATCTCAAAGTACAATTGCAGATCAGTTCAATATCCAAGATTAACAATCAACAAACAATCCAAACAGTTGAATTAACAAGTCTACAAAAAGCAGCTTGAAGGATGTGCAAGATCAATGGTGAAGATTAACTGACAAAGGAAGATCAAGATAATCATAGGATGCTAAAGATATGCTAAGCCAGAAATAGAGGATATACTTTTCTATAAATGGAAATGACAAGTGACTGTTTACTAAAGCTAATAGCATATCTTATTGTACACTGTGTAAACTAGCAAGTAACTGAATTATAAAGTCAACACTGGTCCTTTAGTCAGTTGTAACAATTTAGATAGAAAATCTTGTAACTCTCTCAAGAAGAAGCTAAGCTCTTTATCAAGAAAGAGCCTGGAAATTTTGTAGCAAAATATTCTTAATTTTAATATAAATTAAGTGAGTTTTGAAGATTAGTGTTCTTTATTTTCTGCAAGCTTAATTTCTGCATGAACACATTTTCAGTACAAGATTTAATTTACTTTGTTCAACCATAAAAGATTCAAGAAAAGTTCAAAAACAGTAAAACATATTCACCCCCCCTCTGTGTGTTATTCATTTCCTAACAAAGATTAACTGACAAAGGAAGTTCAAAGTTAACACAGTATGCAAAGATATGCTAAGCCCGAAATGGAATATTTACTTTTCCTAAAATGGAAAGATTAGTGACAATTTACTAAAGTCAATAGCATCTCTTATTATACACTGTGTAAACTAGTAGTTAACTATCATATAAAGTTAACACTGGTCCTTTGTTAGTTGTAACAATTTAGATAAGAAAATCTTGCATTCTCTTAAGGTTGAAGCTAAGCTCTTTATCAAGAAAGAGCCTAGAAATTTTGTAGCAAAACATTCTTAATTTTAATATTAAATTAGTTTTGAAATATCTGTTTTATTCATTGTTGCATGTTTAATTTCAGCATTAACACATTTCACTACAATATTTGATTTACTTTATTCACAATCATAAATATTTCAAGAAAAGCAGAAAAACACAAAAACACATTCACCCCCCTCTGTGTGTAATTCATTACCTAACAAGTGGTATCAGAGCCAAATCTGAAAGCAAACAGATTCAAGATCTTGGAAGAATGAATACACAGAAAATCAGTAGCATCAAAATTCCTACTTTTGATAAAACTAACTACACTATATGGAAGAAGAAAATGTTACTGTTTATCAGGATGACCAATCCACTCTACATACAGATTCTCAAAAATGGGCCCTTCACTCCTATGGTTAGAGTTGAGGAATCTACAGATGGTGATATGGTCATTTCCGCTCATTATGCTCCAAAAGACCCTTCTGAGTACACTGATCCTGAGAAAGAAAAAGTTTTCCTAGATAGTGGCTTGCATCTAATATTGATAGAGTCACTTGACAATGTAATGTACAATAACATTGTCAACTGTGACACTACTAAACAGATCTGAGAAAAGATTGAAATACTCTGTGAAGAAACTGAGGAAGTTAGATCTAATCAAAGAAGGATACTGATTTTACAGTATGAGGGTTTCATGGCTAAACCAAAAGAAAGTATCACTGATGTGTTTGAAAGGTCCAATAAGATGATAAATGACTTGCAGCTACATGATAAATATTATGAAGCTGATGAGGTAAATTTGAAGTTTTTGCTCACACTCCCTGATCATTTGGAACAGAAAATTTCTGCAATCAGAGAAGGGAGAGATCTAAGCAGGATAACACTGGAAGTTCTTTATGGAATCTTAAAAATATATGAATTAGAAATGATTCAAAGGAAATCATTAAGAAATGGTCAAGGGCATGTTATGGATAGCTCAAGTGCTCTAATTGTTAATGAAGCCCAGACCTCTAATGATGAGCCAAGATCCCAGACTCTAGTTGCCTCAACAAGTGAGCAAAGAAACAATGATTCTCAGGAGCAAGTCATACTTGAATTGGGAGAAGAGGAGTTCTACATCCTGGATGAAATTGATGAGCTAGATCAGTCAATGGCCTATCTGGCAAGAAAGTTCTCTAACATCAGAGTAAAGAATTCAAGATTCTTCAAGGGTAAAGGACAGTCTTTCAACAAAGACAGCAGCTGGAAAGGAAAAGGGAAGTACACATCTGATAGCAAAAATGGCTACAAAACTGGTTCCGTTGACAGATTAAAAATAAGGTGCTACAATTGTGATGAACTAGGTCATTTTGCTATATAATGCAGGAAACTCAAGAAAGCAAAGAAAGACAAAGCTTATCTTGAACTGGAAGCAAAGTATGAAGCTCTTCTGAAGAAACAGCAAAGCAAAGCTTATATTGTAGAGGGAAAAAGTTGGGATGACTCTGATAATGATGAAGATGAGGAAGCTGGAAATTATGCACTAGTGTCCTTGAAGAAAGGTGAATCATCCTCATCTAAATCACAGGTACCAACTCTTACTACCATTGATTTAAATGTGAGTCAATATAAGGAAACTGTAGAGAAGATGAGCACACAAATGTTTCACATTCATACAAGTATGGTTGCTGCTAATGAAGAGGTTAGCAGACTGACAAAGATAAATGAGAAGCTTGAAAATGAGAAACAAAAAGCTGAATTGTTGCTGGTAGAGCTTGAAGCTGTAAGATAAGAGAATGCATATCTGAAAAACAAGCTCAAGTGTGCAAGTGAGATTGAAGTAGTGTTAAGGGAGAAGCTGGAAAAGAATGAAGTGAAGTTGAAATCCTTCAAAAATGCATCTAAGTTGGTTGGACAATACCATGAGAAAAACAAGCCATGTGTAAATATTGTTATTGGTCTTGATTATGATGCCTTGAACAACAAGAAGAAAAATATAGGTGATAGAGAAAAAGCAACAGAAAATGAAAATGTTCTAGCAATGCTGAAAAAGGTTGTTTTACCTATGTTCAAGGCATGTGAAGTTAACTTCAGTGAAGAAGAGTTGATTATCAAGCAAGAAATTGCTGATGAAGATAATGAGAAGAAAAATGCAGAAGCAGCTCAATCTTCCAAAGCTGATGAGATGCTTATGGACAATCAAGGTTCCAAGACACCTGTCAAAGAAACCAAAACTGAAGATGCAAGAAAGAAGAAGAAAAACATAAATGGGAAAATTGGGATAAAAAAGCCACAATTTTGCTTATGTTGCAGATGCTCCAAGAAAGAAATGTGAGAAATGTGGCTCTGTGAATCACCTAACACACCTTTGTAAAAAGGTTGTTAGCAAGCCAGCTGAAGGAGCCTGCAAATGAAACAGATACAAATGATCCCTACTCATTCTGTGTTAAGTTTGATTGCATCCCTTGCAACTTGAAAATGATAAAAAGTTGCCACAAGCTGAGAGTAGACCTCAAAGAAACAAAAATTGGGTCTACAACGGATTGGGAAAATGCACAACAGTCAATGAATTTTATTTTATCTGAAACAACTCATTCTACTTTGGCTAAATCAGTTAACAAGAAGAAAGTGCCCAACACTGCTTGGGTTGCTAAACACACTTAAAAATCATTGTGTACAGGGAAAAATGAAGAAGGTCATATGGATCATAGACAGTGGATGTTCCAGATATATGACAGGTGATAAGGCCATGCTATCACAATTTGAGGAGAAGGCTGACCCTTTGATGACCTTTGGAGACAACAACAAATGATTCATAATGGAATATGGCAAGCTTATTTCTGGAAATATTGTCATTGATGATGTAGCACTAGTAGCTGGTCTTGAATTGAATCTTCTCAGTGTTAGCCAGTTTGCAGACAAAGGCTTTGAAGTTTTATTCAACAAAAAAGAATGCACTTTTATCAACAAGAAAACTGGTGAAGTTGCTCTGAAAGGAGCAAGGAACGGAAGCTTATTTGTTGTAGACTTGGATTCAACAAATAAGGATGGAATTTGTTGCTTCTACACCAAGGCATCAGAATAACAAAGCAAGCTATGGCATAAAAAGCTGTCTCACTTGAATTTCAAAACAATCAACACCTTGGTCAAGAAGGAGTTGGTACGAGACATGCCTAATCTGGAGTTTTCTCAAGTTGAATTTTGTGAAGCTTGTCAGAAAGGAAAAATGAAAAGATCAAGTCACAAGTCAAAAATTATGAATTCTTTAAGTGCACCATTGTAACTTATTCACATGGACTTGTTTGGGCCAGTAAATGTCTTATCAATTTCAAGGAACAAATATGCACTTGTGATGGTGCATGATTTCTCAAGATACACTTGGGTAGAGTTCATGCACTCTAAAGATGAGACTCCACACATCATAATTGAGCACATAAAGAAGATAGAAAAACATGTTGAAGATCAAAATTGTGTAACGAGATTGAGAAGTGATAATGGAACATAATTCAGAAATGCAACATTAAGTGAATTCTGCAAAAACAAAGGCATTGTTCAAGAGTTCTCTGCTGGTATAACACCTCAACAAATTGGGGTAGTTGAAAGAAAGAATAGAACTTTGGTAGAGGCTGCTAGAACAATATTGCAAGATATCAAGCTGCCTACAAGTTTTTGGGAAGAAGCTGTTAACACTGCATGCTACACTCAAAACAGATATCTCATTAACAAGGCCCATGGCAAATCATCCTACTCAATCTAGTCTAAAGAAAGCCTACTGTAAAGCATCTACATGTGTTTGGAAGCAAGTGTTATATTTTAAAAGAAAACTCTGAATATGTGAGAAAATTTGACTCAAAGGTTTTTGAAGCAATTTTCTGGGATATTCATTGGAGAGAACTGCCTACAAGGTCTATGTAATTGATCAAAAGAAGATTATACAAAGCACATATGTGACTTTTGATGATGACAAGTGTCCAGGCTTGGAATGTCTTGATGATAATGAAGCTGAAGCCCTTGTATTTGAAAACCTTAACATTAATGGTGATTCTGATGAAGAAGATGAAGTCAATGCACAACAAATAATGAATGCAGAGACTACTGAACAAGAAAATCATAGGAATGGAAGCTCATCTCAAACACCTGAATTTGATAGCACAAACTCAGGGGGAGAAAGAGAAGATGGATCTACCAGTCATACCAATAATGAAGAAAATGATGAAGGCACAAGTCAACAAACTCACATAAGGAAGTGGGATAGAAGTCATACTAAAGAAGAAATTATTGGTGATCCTACTGCTGGTGTAATAACTAGAAGTGCAACCGCTAATGAGTGCCTATATGCATGCTTTTTGTCTCAAGTAGAGCCTAAGAAAACTAAAGAAGCTCTAATGAATCCTGATTGGATATCTGTCATGCAGGAAGAGCTGAATCAGTTTGAAAGGAACAAAGTTTGGGAGTTAGTTCCTGCACCAAAGAACAGAAGTATAATTGGAACAAAATGGGTGTTCAGGAACAAGATGGATGAAAATGGTATAGTTACCAGAAACAAGGCAAGGTTGGTTGCAAAAGGCTACTCACAAGAAGAAGGAATTGATTATGATGAAACTTTTGCTCCAGTTGCAAGACTTAAAACAATAAGCATTTTTCTAGCATTTGCTACACATTCAAATTTTAACGTGTATCAAATGGATGTCAAGAGTACCTTTCTAAATGGTGAGCTAGAAGAAGAGGTTTATGTGCAACAGCCACCTGGCTTTGAAGATCCAGAATTTTCAGATTTTGTGTACAAGTTACTCTTGACTTGTAGCTGACATTTTTACTAAACCTTTGGATGAAGCAACCTTCACTAGACTTGTAGGTGAAATTGGAATGCTTAATTATTCATCCTAAGGCAAGAACTCAGCTAATGTTTTGTAGCAGATTAATTTCTAATATATCAACATTTATTTGATTCAATTAGAAATTAACTGAAATATGAATTATAAATATTTCATAAATCTCTGCATATTTATTTCTCAAAAATTTAAAATTTAACTTGGAATTTTTCAAATTTTAAGTAAACTGCTAAGTCGTTAATTTACATCTTTAGTAAGTAAAATTAACACAAGGCCGACTTAAACTGATCTAAAGTATATAGAGAACTGGGTTCTCGATAAGTCTAACTGACTTATCGACAAGTCATTTTAAGACTTCTCGAGTGAGTTCTCGATAAGTCTATTTACTGACTTCTCGAGTTATTTCTCGATAAGCTTTATTATGACTTATCGATAAGTCATTGTAGAGTTCTCTAGTAGTGATTAATTTACAGAGTTCTCTATAAGTATAACTTTTAGACTTATCAATAACTCAGAAACGAAATAATTTAATTAAATAAAATATTTTGGTAAAATACTTTTGCCAAATTTATTCTGATTTTATTTTGATTTATTCAAATAAAAGTTGGAATCAATTCAGTCCATTTTGGACAAACTGGGTATTTATTTGACATCTTGATAAGTTTATTTATAGTTCTCTACAAGAATAAATAAAATGACTTATTGATATGTTTTTTCATTTTTTTGAATTGACTTCTCGATAAGTATACTCCCAATGTCTATTTTTGACTTCTCGACAAGTCATTTGCTTTTACTATAAATACCTAGACATCTATATACATATTCATACTTACAACTTTCGAGAACTTAAGTGACCTAGCTTTTCAATCCAAAACCGATTTCACTCTCATTTTCGCTCATTTCTCACTAATTTCTTTTACCCATTAAACTTCATACTCATAACAATGGCAGCCGACAATATTGTACCCTTCATCCCAAAGGAGACTAACTTTCTTGCATTCTTAGATACAAACCAAGCACCTGAAACTTTCCAATATTTTGTCAAGTTCCTATCTGAGACCTACTTTTTAGGGGCTCTTACTGCTAATCCTGTGTTGTACTTGGATGTGTTAGGGGACTTTTGGAACACAGCTACAACAAGGACAATTGTGCATGAGAACCAGGCTGCAATAATTGTGATAAACTGCACAATTAAGGGCCAACAGGTGGAGATATCTGAGAATGATGTAAATATGGCACTGGGGGTTCCTACTGACAAGCTGGTGGAGGCTCCATCTCAGGATGAGCTGTATGAATTCATGGACTTCATCAATTAATCTGAGAAGATCAACCTGGCCAGTGTAAACAAGAATCATCTACGAAGGGAATGGTACTTTCTGTTTGATTCAGTGATAAGGGCATTCACTTGCAGGAAGTCAGGGTTTGAAAACATATCAAGTGTTGTCCAGAAGTTGGTCTACTCAATGGACCATAATAAAAAGATAAATGTAGGAGACTACATACTTGAGGAATTGAGCACCAGGCTGACAATGCCATTGGAAGCAAGA
Organism: Apium graveolens; assembly: GCF_009905375.1. Lineage (NCBI taxonomy): Eukaryota > Viridiplantae > Streptophyta > Magnoliopsida > Apiales > Apiaceae > Apium > Apium graveolens. The sequence continues at coordinate 33,629,561 of NC_133652.1, forward strand.
GGTAAGGAAATTTTTCTACCTAGATTCATTATGTCAGCTTTAAACCATAAAGCCAATGACATACATATGCTTGAAGGAGTAAATAGGTCACTAATTGGCAACTGTAAGCAAGTGTCCAAAATTCTATTTGGATCACTTTTTACTAAGAATAAGGTTCCAGTGGGTCTTAAGTTAACACCTTTTATGATTGAAAGATTTAAGACCTACCCTTATTCTATGCCAGACATGAGAACTAGTGCAATTTAACCTAGTGCAACAATGGTTCCTGAGCATGTGGAAGCACAAACACAGGAACCTACCCATGTTGAGCCGATTCATTCACAACCATTAGCAACTAGGAAACCAACCACCTCATCTTCTCAAAAAGGTGAGGTGATTAAAAATAAGAGAAAGGAGATAACCTTAACTGTTATGCATGAGAGTAGTGAGGAACAAAAATAAGCTGAGTCACCATTGGTCAAGAGATCAAAGAAGAGTAAGAAATCTGAGCTGACCACTCAAAATACCTCTGTATCCTCCCAAAAGGATGCAGTTGTAAAACTGGGGACTAAATAGACTCTAGATACATTCTCTCAACAGGATGTGTCTATTGAAAAGAGCATTCACCCCAATGCACCCTGTATAGAGTCTGCACAGCCAACACCTGAAGAAATTAAAGTGTATGGTAGGAGAAATAATGATGGCAAACACTGTGAGAGCATATCTATTAAAGCTCCCTCATCCATTCAAGGGGAGCTGCCAATACTCAATTCTGAGCAACAAATCTTAATCTCACAAATTTCTTCCTCCACTACAACACTTGAATCCATTCCTCAAGTGCAAGCTAAATCAAGTGACTTGGTTCAAGAAACCTTGCTCACAACCCAGACACTACAATCAGATGGTGAGAGGCTACTAGCTGGGGTAGACCTTGATGATACCATCAAAACCATGGGGGATTTATCAGTTTTTACTAAAGACCCCATGGATGTCATAAATGCACCTTCATGTGTAAATTAGCCTTCACATGCTGTTAGGTTTGAAGGTAGTACTCCTGAGGGGGAGCTATCTAAATCCTCTCCAATTCAATTGGAGGTTCCTGTACAAGGAATAACTCCCCTCAAAACCCCAGCATAAATTGCATTAGCAATTGATGCTAGGAGTACAATTGCCAATGACCCTGCTATGGGAGAGGCAAGTTTATCCCATTCATGTGACAGTGTTTTTCAAGAAGCACAAGGGTTTGAGGCTGGTGTACATGACAGTAATCCAGTCAAATCCTTTCCAATTTAATTGGAGGTTCCCACTACAAGTGGAGGATAACACACTGTCATAAACACAGAGCAATCTGTGAGTAAAACTGTGACTTCAGTCACAGGTGGTCCTGATCCCCCAACAACACAACCATCAACCTCACAACCTCAGCAACCTCATCTTCTCTCTCAATTACTACAGACATCTGACTCTCAACCTACACTCAGCAACCTCATCTTCTCTCTCAATTACTACAGACATCTGACTCTCAACCTACATCTGTGGATGATCTTCTTATTGAGCAGATTTCTGGATTAGCAAATATCTCACAGCATCTACTCACTTCAGACATGAGCAATCAAAACTATCAAGCCATTATGCTCACATACAATGAAGATGTTAAACAACAGAAGGAGAAGATTGTAAATGATGCAAAGCAAGATGGGAATGTAGATGCATGGCTATCTCAAGACTTTGTATTGGAGATGGATCAAGTCTTGGCTAGGTTTAGGGATGAATATATCACTATTCTTGGAAGCAATGCCAAGGTCTTGACTCCTCAGGATGTCTATGATGCAGTCATTGAGATCTACAAAGCTTAACTCAAGGCTTTTCACCTATTTGGTAAAGCTCTAGAACTCAAGCTGACTGGTCATGAAGACAAGATAAGGAAGCTAGTAAAAGACAAAATGGATGAGATCATACCATCTCAAGTCCATATTACCTCCAAGTTCAAGCATTTTGCTGATCAAATGACAAGGATGGATCTGACTACCATTGAAAAAGAGGTCAAAAATCTCAAACAATCCTTCATTGCTCTTCATGAAGTAGTCCAACAGCAAATCACCGATACAAATGACACAAAGGTCAAACTGAAACAGCTTAACCAGAGCATATATGAGACTTCTGCCTTGCTCATGGATGGCATCAAACAGGCTGTGGAAGCAACTTTTGGCTCATCGACATCTATCAGCTCTCATCATCCTGGCTCAACCTTTACAAATCTTCAAATCCAATCTCTTCAACAACAAGTCTCAGACTTGCAGACCTCCAATGTATCTCTCAATGCTCAAGTTCAAGCTTTGAATTCTCTAGTCAAAAGTCAACAATCAGATATCAACACCCTGGTGGACTCTCACAAGCATCTCCAAATGTAAAATTATGTTGCTTTGGGAGCCATTATGGGGAAACTCAACATACCACTGCCCTCTCTACCTGAACAAATAAGGCCAGAAATTTCAACTCCCCTGCTCATGCCTGTCACCAAGACTAAGGGGGAGATTGAGGCTAGGATTCAACAAACTAGGGATGCTAAGTCAAAATATAAAGAGCCAATTCAGGTTGGTCAAAGCTCTTCTCAAGTTGATGTTGGAAAAGAAAGACTTCTAAGGGCTGCAGAAGGACCCAATCAAGATCAGGAATTCAATGACCTTCTTGCAGCACTAAGAGTGTCTCTTCATAATAACTATGTGACCTGCAAGAAAGCTCTGGGCAAGAACATCAATTTCATAAGGGCAGTGGTGGTGAAAATTGATAACTTTCTGGAGAAAAGGATTGTCATGAACATCAATGATGGTGGTGTGGACAGGTGTCTTCAGGTGACTCTTTCATATCTTCAAACCTTAAGAGCATCTGAACTGGATGTAATGATTGACAGGGTGAATCCAGTTATTCAAGAAGACACTCAACTTCTCCATGAGCTCAAAAAGGCACAAATAACAGCTTTTCCTGAAGCCTATCTATATCCAAACAAAGGAGTAGTTTATGTATGTCCATCAACCAAGCAAGCCAAGCATTTTCTTGTTCCTAAACACTGTGTCAAATCAAATATTATGTTGATCATGACTCTATAGTCTGATCTAAAGCACAAAAAGAACAAGAAGCGTGAGGATGTGGAGATAATAAAGATCTTGGAATGATATATTGTAAATCCTGACACCGTGCTGCCAAATACTCAATATAATTCAAGAAAAGATGAGGATGATGATGAGCAGAAGGATGACAAACAAAAGCCTTCTGGCTCAAATCCAAGTCAAGTCTCTAAAGAAACTGATAGCAAGGAGAAGAGTCAAGGAGAGAAGAAAGAGGATGAGAAGAAGGATGGTGAAAGTAAAAGGAGAGGAGAAAGGAGGAGCAAACAAAGACATGGTGATTCAGAACCACAACAAACCTTAAAAATCCAAACAAATCTAGCTCAACCTTCAAATCCAACAACCTCAATCATCATACCACCTCTAACCTCTAAGCCAAAATTTCTATACAAACAAACTGCAAACACCTTCCTAAAAACACCAATCACCTCAAACCAAACATCTCTCAAGAAAATCATAAACTTATCTTTAGACAAGCCTTCACTCAAAATTCATTACAAAACTGTTGGGAGGAAATTTAAGAAAGCTAAGGATGCTGAAAAAGTACAAATTACTGAAAGGGCCATCTGGAACTGTTTCAATCAAAGTGACTTTATACCTTTAAATTGGTGCATCATAGATGAAGATTATTTTCAACAACTAGCTAAGGAAATAGTCAGAGTTTGGGTTATATCTCTAATGGAAGTTAGAATTTACTCTGAAGATGGGTCCTTCACATTCCTTGGCTGTGCTTTAATGGATTCTCTCTCTCTCCCACAGAAATCAAGAGAATGATAAACTTGCTAAAAGATAAAGATACTGCTACAAGAGCATGGAGATCAGTTCTGGATGATGGTTGATTATAAGGGAGGAAAGAAGAAAAAGAAATAAGGCTGAATATGAAGAAAGAAAAAGAAAGTATGATGAGGAATTTGAAATGTTCATAAAAAGATCAGAAGAACTGAAAGCAACGGGAATGAGCATAATCTCTAAGGATGGAAAAAATTTTAAACATTAAAGCTGGAAAATTCTCAAGATTTAGAATTGATTTACTAGACAGTGGTTATCCAAAGGAAGACAGACTCAAACTTGTAGAAGCTTTAAGTGGGACACCTATTATAGAAGAACTTGAAATTCTTGATTACTTAAAGGATCTCATTAGAGAAGAAGCAGAAGCAAAAATAGTTTTTACTTGATGCTTGTAACCATTTAAACTCTGTAAATCTCCTAATGTATAAAAGTTGTAATTGTGTAATTAATCTTAGTTTCCATCATAACTTGGGGTTAGTCTTGTTAACAGACATGAATTTATGTTAAGCAATCTTCTCACAAATTGGGGGAGATTGTTGTGCAAGACATGCCTGTACAATAACAAGACTAAGTCAAATTGACAACCCTAAGTAAGTTGCATTGTAATCTTAGTTTGCATTTTGTATTGTAACATTTAAAGTCTGTAAAAATGTCAAAGAGCACATTGGAGTCTTTTTTGTAAACAGTATCAAGCCTAAGAGTTCTATCTCGAAGAAGATCAAGAAGATCATGCCTCAGAAGAATTATGAAGAATCTTGGAGTTGAATAAATCTGTTTTGAGAAAAATATTTTAATTCAAGATCTCTACAAGTCACAGATTTAATGTTATAAAGAAGTCATTCGAGAACTCCAGAATGACTTATAGAGAACTCAGGAAAGCTACTAGAGAACTCAGAGATATCGACAAGCCAAATTGAAGACATAGAGATTGGAGATATCGACAAGTCATTTCTTCACTAGAGAACTCTGAGATATCAACAAGTCAATTATCACTAGAGAACTCTGAGTTATCGACAAGTCAAATATCATGAGAGAACTCTAAGATATCAATAAGTCAATTATCACTAGAGAACTCTGAGATATCGACAAGTCAAATATCAATAGAGAACTCTGACTTATCGACAAGTCAATAAGTCACTAAAGAACTCAGAGATGTCTATAAGCCAAAGTGAAGACATGAAGTAGAGAGATCTCGACAAGCTAAATTCGCTTATAGAAAACTCGGAGACCTCTACAAGTCAAATCATCTATGGAGTATTAGAGATCTTGATAAGCCAATATACTTATCGAGATGTCTAGTTCTCTATATGCCTAACTGGAGATCTCGAGGTAAAATCTCAAAGTACAAATTGCAGATCAGTTCAATATCCAAGATTAACAATCAACAAACAATCCAACCAGTTGGATTGACAAGTCTACAAAAAGCAGCTTGAAGAGTGTGCAAGATCAAGGGTGAAGATTAATTGACAAAGGAAGTTCAAAGTTAACACAGTATGCAAAGATATGCTAAGCCATAAATGGAAGATATACTTTTCCTAAAATGGAATGATTAGTGACAGTTTACTAAAGTGAATAGCATCTCTTATTATACCATGTGTAAACCAGTAGTTAACTATCATATAAAGTTAATACTGGTCCTTTGTTAGATGTAACAATTTATACAAGAAAATCTTGTATTCTCTCCAGGAAGAAGCTAAGCTCTTTATCAACAAAGAGCCTAGAAATTTTGTAGCAAAACATTCTTAATTTTAATAAAATTAAGTGAGTTTTGAAAGATCTGTGTTATTCATTGTTGTACGTTTAATTTCAGCATTAACACATTTCACTACAAGATTTAATTTACTTTGTTCACAATCATAAATATTTCAAGAAAAGCAGAAAAATATACAAACACATTCACCCCCCCTCTATGTGTAATTCATTACCTAACACTCACCACCTCTATCAGACCTCAAACGTTTAAGTACTTTGTCAGTTTTTGTTTCAGCTTCATTTTTAAACATAATGAATGTATCTAGTGCTTCATCCTTATATTTAAGAAAATAAACATAACAATATCTACTATAATCATTTATAAAGGTAATAAAATATCTATAATGATCCTTAGTCAAAACACCACTGAATTCACATACGTCTGAGTGAACTAAATTTAACAAGTCTGAATCCCTAACAGCATTATGAAAATGCTTCCTTGTTTATTTAGAAGTTACGCACACTTGAAACTTACATTTCTTATCAATGGAATGCTTTGGGGTCAACTCTAAATGCATCATATTCTTTAGAGTACCAAAATTTAAATAACCACGTCGTAAGTTCTATAAATGAGATGATTCAATATAATTAACAGAAGATGCAACACTATCATTAATAAAAATGAAATCGAGCAAGAATCAAATTTATACGATGATCTTCGTATCAAAATGAAGAACCTGATGAGACCTTTGGTTCGGTTATTAAAACGTGGGAAACGGATTATTGTGACTCTTGAAATTGTTGAATGAAAATCAAGAACGAATTGAACCCACAAATCTGATCTGATCTTTTTTATGATAATTATCTAAAGTATTTATGATTTATATAAAAAAATAAAATCAGATATTTGCTATTTATACCTACATAAAATAATACCCTAAAATAATTTAAGTGTCCTTTCATTCTTTTAGGGGGTGTATTTGTTAATAATCTGTGAATTTTAAAAGATTTTCGTTGATTTAATTGTTCACGAATTTTGATAGAGTTTTTCATAAATCCATCAAAATCTCATGTATTTTGAAGAGATTTTAAGATATTAAAAATGTACTAGCAAATCCATCAAAATCCACAATTTTTTTAAATAAAAGAAAATTCATGGATTTTTGAATACCATCAGATTTTAATGAATTTTAAAATCCAAATTGAATACCAACAAATTTTGATTGCCTTTTTAAAATATAAATTGAATACACTCAGATTTTAAAAGATTTTTTTCAATCCTTGTTGAATATATATCTTCAGATTTTAAAGAATTATTTAAAATCCAAATTGAATACCCCATGATTTTCAAAATCCATAAGAATCCTTCAAAATCCCAATTGAATAGTCGATCAAGATTTTAAAAGATAATTATTTTTAAAAAAATATTTTAAAAATTAAGATTTAAAGTTTCATTATAATTTTTCTCATAACGATGAAATGACCACATTACCCTTGATAAACTCCGTGGAAAATCAACGGGGAGGCTCAAGAGACAAATGAAACCGTACATATTTAGGTGTCACGACGATGTAGTATTAAACTTCTAATTGTTAACTAGTATGTGCGATGCATAGTTTCTTAAAATTTATGTGTTTTATTTTAAAAAAAATAATATATATATATATATATACACAAAAGTTTAAAGGAGTCCGTGTTTTATGTGGAGACTTGAAGTCCTTTTTATAGGCCGTTATATTGGATGAAATGGACGACTTACATAGATTAAATAGATTATTTTTCCTTACTCAAATATATTACGCTATAACTTTTATTAAGCCAAGTTATGCATTAGAACTCTATTTTTGAATATAATTTTTAAATATTATTTGTTTATTTTAAATTATATTTTTTATTTAGAATATAAAGTACTACACTTTATATATAAAAAATCTACAATATGTTCTGCAATCTATTTTTTTTAAATATTTTACATAATATTTTATTCTTGCATTATATTTTTTTATTTAGGTTTAAAAGTACTACATATTATAATTTTAAGTACTACACTCTATTTATAAAGTTCTACGATTTGTTTTGCATTATATTTTTTTAATATTTTTTTTCACATAATATTTTATTCTGTAAATTGCATTATATTTTTTTTATTTAGGATTAAAAGTACTAAGTTTTTATTTATGTATAAATACTTTTTTTGTCATTTACTCCACATCAAATATATTACATTATAATTTTTATTAGACTAAGTTATGCATTAAAACTCTATTTTTAAATATATTTTTCACATATATTTGTTCTGCATGTTAAATTATATATATTTTATTTAGATTTTAAAGTACTACATTTTATTTATAAAAAAATTGTACACTAAGTTCTGCACTATATTTTTTCTAATATATTTTTAACATAATATTTGATTTTGCAAGTTGCATTATATTTTTTATTTAGATTTAAAGTACTACATTTTATAATGTTAAGTACTACACTCTAATTATAAAATTTTGCACTATGTTCTTTCTTTCAATTTTTTAATATATTTTTTCACATAATATTTTATTCTGCAAGTTGCATTATATTTTTTATTTAGGTTTAAAAGTATTATATTTTATAATTTTAAGTACTACATTCTATTTATAAAGTTCTACAATATGTTCTGCACATTATTTTTTAATATATTTTTTCACATAATATTTTATTCTCCATGTTACATTATATTTTTTATTTACAATTAAAAGTATTAAATTTTATAATTTGAAGTATTACACAATATGCTCTGCACTCTATTTTTTTAAATAAAATTTTCACGTATGATTTTAATCATGGTACAATTTAAACTACTTCACTATATTTACAAAGTTCAGCACTCTATTTTTTTAATATATTTTTAACATAATATTTATATACATATTACATTACATTTTTGACTTAGGTTTATAAGTAATATTAATCATGTCTCTCACTCATCTGTACCCCACAATCTGACAAAAATGTAAGGATAGTTATATAGGTTTTCAGGTATCCAAATAATAACCCAACTCATATATATATATATATATATATATATATATATTTCTGACATTGTTTTAATATAATCTTTTTGATAGTTTTTTGTAATATTATTGCAACAAATGTGTAATTAGTATCTATCTACTATTGTATCGTTGTATTGTATTTTGGTGTTTGAATAGTAATAAACAATGTAATCCTTTCTATATTTATGATTGGTTAAATATGTAATCATATTTTATTTATGATTGTATTAGGAAATTGTATTACAATTGGTGTTTGAATAATATTAGAATAATTTAATCATTTTCTATTTATGAAAGTATTAAGAATATACTTATTCTATAAGATATAATCTTAAACGTCTATTTTTAATTATATTAGATCAACGGTTGAGATATTTTGGCGGAACATTACCAAAATTTTGAATAAAAATTTTCTTACGCTTATCTCTCTATCTATCTATCCAACAAACTATAAAAAATTAATAACAATATAAATACAAATATAAAATAACAATATACATACATTAAAAAGTTCTAAAATAAATTTATAAAATTTTAAAAATAATAAAACAAGTAAATTTCAGAAAACTGTGCATGGAAATATAAGCTAGTCAAACAAAAAATGCAGATTGTTTTGTTTTGTATTGCCCTTATGTATCATGCATAAACCTATTTCTTTTATTTAACATTATTTCTATTCTCTTTCTGATTCGGTAAATCGTCCGAATTACTAATTGAAATATATAGTATTATAGTTATTTATATGTCTGTTTATGAAATATAATTATTTTATAATTTAAATGATAAATTTTAGCCCTGGTAATGGTAAACGAATCACATTCAATTTGATTTAAATTTTATTTTACCCTGAAACCCATTTTACTAACTAAATTCAAATAATTATATTTAGTGTGACTTTAATTTTGTTTAAAAATGAATCAATAATATACTATTGTTTAACTAAGATGAATATTTTATATTATTTTATTTTAACAAATTATGTTTTATCGAGGATCAGTTCCATAATTTTTTATTCTGGATGAATATTATATATTATTTTGTTTTATCCCGATATTATTATACAAATCGATAAATTTACCAGTTCAATAATATAATTGTTTTAGCGTAATCAATAGTATTTATTATTTTTTTAGCTCGAAATTCATTATACCGACCAAATCCAACTAATTATACTTAGTTTGATTTTAAATTTATTTTAACCTCGACCAGTAATATAATTTTTTTAACCGAAATGGATAATGTATATCACTTAATCTTATTTTCAAATTAGATTTTGAAAAAAGTAGCATAAATAATATTGATACAAAAACAATCTTGTGTATTATATAACCCCAAGTACTATATAAACTTAAGTATGGTACCAAATGAATAACTACCAAAATTTTAATGTTTCGGCGTGTGTAATGCACGGATGTTTTATTTTTGTTTAACGATGTTTATTAATTTGAAATAGTTAAGAAAGAATCAAATTAAAGTTCAAACCAATAAAAAATTATCGAATTTCGTTTGATTTTATTTTGGCTCTATCTTGAGTTATATAAATCATATTTTGACGATTTTACAGCATGCGCGAAACTCACGAAGTTATGTTTAATTTAGTGATGGTTTAAAAGAAATCCCAACAAATAATATCCATAAATTGAAGAATAAATAATTACAAATTTTACATTAGTATTTTATTCAGTTTAGAATACTTACTTATTTTTTGTTTAAATCTTATATTCTATTCAATTTAGAATACTGTTGGTTAGAGAAGACTTTGCGAAAAATTAGGAGTCATAATATATAAACTTTTATTATTATCTAATTTTATAATCTAACATCTATGATGTTATCATTTATGATCCAACGGTTGAGATTATTTTGACGGTATAGAGATCATAACTATCAAATATGATAAGATCCCCTTTATGCAGATTATATAATTAGAACGACCCTGGATGCAAGGCTTGGAACCTAGAATAGATACGGTATATTTCGATTGTGAGCTTGAACATTTTAATAGGACTCGTAGTAAGAGGGCCTGCAAGCAGGGATGCTGTGGAAACCAAATTATGGCACATATCAATAACTAAACAAACTTTCATTGTCAGAACAAGTCCAAGATTATCGTAATAGGTGCTCTATAAATATTTATAAAATATAGTGTCCTAGTAAGTTAGGACATTATTTGTTGACATGTACTCCCACACCTTATATTCATGTCCTATTATTATAATTATAAAATTTTTGAAATTTAATTATGGAGGGGGATTTGTGTAAAAAAAGAGAGAATAACATTTTTTTTATTAAAAATGAAATAAGACACTTCTAGGATTGTCTTAAAAATAGAAAAAATGAGAGATGTACTAGTGTTTTAAGACATTTCTAGAACACTGTTGGAACTTTCTTTTCCCCGTTTATCTTAAATTTTGATTTAGGACGCTGTTTAATGCATATGTTGGACTTACTCTTCACCCATTTCAAAATTTCTATAGTATCCCATTATGCTCAACAAGCGGGAAAAACTAGTATTGGCTTCATAGTGGGATGAGTGTTTCTTCTAGATCTTGAGGTACTCAAGAATCATAAAAAGCTCTGAATTTCATCTTTAATTAGCCGAAAAGGTCTATTATAAACTCACTAGATAAATACCAGCAACCTTTTTACTCTTTTGTTTTCTCTTGTCAGGGCAACCTTTTTACTCTTAGCGGAGTGCATTCATTCAAGATTTTAAAGGATTTTTTAGGATTTTTGAAATCAAAGGATATTCAATTTGGATTTTAAAAAATCTTTTAAAATGTGATGGTATTCAACCAGGATTGTTTAAAGTCTTTTAAAATCCGAGGGTATTCAATTTAGATTTTAAAAAGTCCTTTGAAATCTGATGGTATTCAATTTGGATTTTAAAAAATCTTTCAAAATCTGATAGTATTCAAAATTCCATCGAGTTTTTTTTATTTGATAATTTTGTGGATTTTGATGGATTTGCTAGTACATTTTTTATCCTTTGAAATCTCTCTAAACTCCATGAGATTTTGATGGATTTGAGAAAAATTTAACTAAAATCATCAAGACTCTGCAACATTTTCCATCAACTCTCTTAAAATCCATGTCGAATTGAAATCAACAAAAATCTTTCAAAATCCATAGATAATTATCAATCCTTTAAAATCTAGATTGAATACACCCCCTAATTACGATCAATTAATTAGTTTTTGGAAACTTAATTAAATTGCCTATGCATTTTCCAAATGTGGCCTAAAACATGGACTGGTTTATATAAACAAATAAAATATTAGTAGAGACCAATTTTATTAATTTTTCAGCTTCGTATCTTGGTCAGGAAAAATATCATTCCACAATCAGCAACAACAAGAGGTTCAACAGTCATTGCCCTTTTAGAACACTGCTTCCCAAACACAACATTCTTTCCCATCCATCATCGACTTCATATTCTCCATACATATCCATTCGTGGCCCAACCATAGTTTGCCATCGACAAAATCCCTGGACCAGTGTACTTCTTAACGAAGTTCTCATCATCGAACTTCCATCCAGAAATAGACTCACCATTACATGTGCACATAAAACCAGGACTAACTCTGTAAAACCTGGAGCTTTGTAATGCAAAGGCTCGCCACTCTGGCCTAAACCTTTCTTTCTTGAAATTCTCCGCGGTGTGAGGCGTGATGTCCTTGTAGAGCTCCCTAACAATTCTTCCAAAAGATTGTCCACAAAGTGTAATATCAAAGAAAATGTTAAAAATGTTAGGTTTGCTAAACTGTATGATGTGTTTCCATGCTTTGCAAATACGCTTGCATTGATCAACAGAAGCTGGTGGCAGTCTCTGAAAGATCCGTACCCACATATCTAGCGGCAATTAATATGGTGGCTCGGAACCAATCATTGAACATGTATTCATAATTGAAGTAAATGTAGAATGAAGTTTAGCCATAATTTGTATTAGTGTTTCAAATCATGCAGGTTAATAGGGATATGTTAAAGATGTTTATCCACCATGATTTTAGCACTTTTAATTTATATTTAAACATATTTTCATAAACCTGATGTTCAACACAATATCCCATTTTTTATCTCGCTTTTATTTTATCTCTATATTTATTTTAATAATTATATTTTATTTTCATTTACCCAAAAGTTTTAAAAAAGAGCATCTACAGTGGTGGGCAACCCTCAAAGGATGCCAACTTCGCCACATAATTAAAAATATTATATTTTAAATTCTCTTTCATTCATATCATTTTTAACACCCTTCTTTCAAAAATACTATAATGATTGGCACACCAATATATCAACTTCACTAATTCAATAAAAAATCCATAATAGAAATATATTAGAGAAATTATTTTATGCACCATTGGGATCACATTGGAACACAAATAAAGTTGGCACCCTAATTTATTTATGGGATGCCAACTTTTGGCACCCTAGTCATTTCTCAACTTCAATTGAGTGTTCACAAGGGTGTCAACCCACGTCATGTGACACTCATCTTGACATGCTCCATTTGAGTTGCTCTAAACACACCTATCATTTTCCATATTTTAATTGTTAGGGGCTCCGTCCTTTTCATTTTGTTACACTTTCTACTTTAGGACGTCCCTCACATTTTTCTATATTACTCTCAATAGCAAATTTTATTTTATTAAACTCAAAGATTGCTTACCTTAGTGTCCTCTCATTTCCTCGGTTAACGTCCTTTGTTTGTTAAATAGAGCAACTTGTGTATTATATTATACTAGCTTAAAACTCGTTTAATGCACGGATTGTTTTTAATATTATATAATTTTTGAATTTAATTTGAAGTGCAAATTTTAAGCTCCGAAATTTATTTATTATAAATTTTGATAATATGATTTGATAATTACTTTAAATACGCATATGTATAATTTAGTGAAATTTTAGTTTTTAAGGAAATATCATTGATTGAAAGATTTAGTTTTGTTAAAATTCATAGGTGTGTTTACAAAATATAATTATGTTTTAATTAAAAGATAAATTTTAACTCACATCAATAGTAAACGAATTATCTTTGCTTTGGTATACCGAACAAATCTAATTAATTATATTCAATTTATTTTGGGTTAATTTGTTTAAACCCGGATCAATGATAAAAAGTTTATTTATCAATTATAAACTCGAATAAAAGTACATATTATTTTATGTTAGCTGGTATAGTTATTTTCTTATTTTAATTTTGATTTATCATGAATCAATTGTATAATATTTTTTTTAACCCGGATAAATAACATGTATTGATTTATTTTAGTCTGACGCGATTATACGGACTAAGGAATCATCTATATTTTATTTTATTAAAATAGTTTTGGATATCATAGAAATTGAAAAAACCCCGTAATTATATAAACCCAAACATTTTACACATAGAACTACAATCAAACTTTTAATATTTTGGCTTTCCACCTAAGCCAGCATTATACCTAACAACGATTAGGTAGACTTTATTTTATTTTAACACAGATCAATAATATAAGAATTACCTTTAGTTTGAATTAATTTTCAGTTTTAGCGTAGATCAATAATATACATTATTTTATATTAGCTTTAAACCCGTTATATCAACCATCTAATTACATTTAGTTTGTTTTTAATTTTATTTTAGCTCTGGTTAAATATTATTTTGTTTTAAGCCGAATAGATTAACATATTTTATTTTATTCTGATGACATTATATCGACCAACGCATTATGTTATAACCCGATTTGATAAAATATTTTTTAGCTAGATTGAGAGTATTTATTGTATTGTTTCAATTTGAGATAGCAAATCTTCGTTTTAGTCTGGGACACGTTATGTCAACCTAATCCGGCTAATTATATTTAGTTTTTTGTTTAATTCATGTTAGCCCGGAATAAATATTATTACGTTTTAGACCGAATTGATAATATGTATAATTTTATTTTAGTTTGATGCATTATATCTTCCAAACGAATTTACTTTCAATTTATTTTGTTTTAACTCATTTATATTTTGTTTTATAGCCTGATGACATTATGTCGACCAAACGAATTTGCTTTCAAATTTTTATCGGTCTTTGTTATTTTAGTTTAATTTGAGGCTGCAAATCAAACTAATTGTACATATTTTTTTTATTTTTATTTAGGATTGGATCAATAGTATAATTTTATTTCATATTATATATTATTTTGTTTAAATCAAAACCATTATACATATTACAATTCTATTTGTATTTTTATAAATATATTGTGAATATTAATTCTATTTATGAGAGTGTTTTATTTTAACCAACCAAAGTTTCATTATTTTGTCTTTAATATAATAATATAGATAGATAGTATGGAAGATAGATAAATTGATAAATTGATAATCAGCATATATTAAAAAGAATTATTCATAATATTTTTAGAGAAAGATTTGTTTTGTTTGGAGAAACTAAAAAATACAATATGTTTTACTTAAAAAAGGTATAGATTAAAAAGAATTGTCTAAAATATTTGTAGAGAAAGAGTTGTTTTAGTCGGTGAAAATAAAAAAGGCTACGTATTTTACTTATAAAGGTAATTGGTTAGATATTAATTAAGAGCTATTAATTAAATGGTTTTATTTTTAAGAAAGGAAAATTATGTAATTAAAGGAAGGATCGTAAAGTTTTGTATTTAATATAATAATATAGATAAATATATATTTCGACTTCAAAAATTAAATTATTTTTTTATTTTTTATGTAATTTTATTGTAAAATAATGCTTACTTTAAGTATATTTGTCTTTACTTTAATAGTAAAAATTATATAAAACATATATTTTTTACTGTGGATCCGCGCAAAAAATATTAGCCACTGGTTAGAGGCGTAGATAGTTTTAACTTTTGCATTGTTTTAAGAATAAATGGTTTTTACATTGTCTTAAACGATGAGATGAGACTATTGTTGTCGTCGTCCAGGAAATAAGGATGAAGATGCTAAGTTGTTCTTCTAAAGCAGTTAAGAATTTATGAATGACTAAAGTTAAGGAGCTTAACAAAGTCGTTAACTAAAACAATAATTAAATAATATAAACAATTAAATTGGTGAAAAAGATAATTTATTAATTATTGGTGATTATAATATTATTATTCTATTTTATTAAATAAACTTGTCCGCGATATTTAGAGAAATTATTTCAATTGAGAAAAATCAAAAAAGTAACGTGTTATACTTGAAAATGATTTTTATTTCTTTTTCTATTATAATTCGTTTAATAAGGCTAATAAAACTTTTAAGTAAAATAAGGGTAATTCAATAAATTCAGCGTGTACCAAAAAATAAGTGTCGTAACAAAATTTTCAATATTTCGTTTTTTATATAGTAGTAAATAAATTATTTATTCAATGTCTTGGTATTTGTGGGGAAATCATTTGATAACAAATTAAATGGAAAGAATAAGTGTTTGTTATCCATTAAAATTTTGAATTTTTTGAAAATGTGTCATATTTATATTCGGGAGTACAATTATAAATGGAAATAAAACTAATTTACTTAATTTCAATTTACTTTCCTTCTTTCTTTTTTTTTAACTCAGGAGATTGGGTTAACTTATGCAATCAGACCCAGGTTTTCACTATCATCATTAACCTGGAATACATTGTTATCTACTATTCTTAATTCCTGCTAGTGAAGAATTCCATAAAATTACCTTTCTACCCAAAAAATTTAAAAACTTCTACTTAGCTTTTTTAAAAATAAGGGCATGGATGTAAATGAAGCATCTAAAATGGGTTAATGAATTGGGTTATGGATTATCCATGGGTAATAATCAAATTCATGGGTAAAAGTTAAATCTATACCTAACAGATTATAACAATTTTTTTTAATTTTCAAAACTGATCCACAATTCAAGCACATGATTTTTGCAAATTGACTCTCTTCTCACCTTCTTGGTTTCATTCACCATTGATGCCTGCCAAAGGACTGCAAAGTTCTTCTTCACTTTGTTTGACTATATGATTTTCATATAAATCATTCTATAACCTGAAGATTAATGATGAAAGAACCAATGGATGAATAACCCAAATATCGGACACTAGGAAATCATTCAGGTAAGCAGTTCGTCCTCCTTTATCGGCTATGTAGATTACGTGTTCTCATTCCTTTCTTTCATGAATTACAGCTTCCAAATGACCGCCTACGGTCTTGCCATTATCTCCACCTTCATTGGAATCTGGTAATATGAGTATTATGATGTTTTTATTATACAGTGCATGTTCATCTTAGATTGTACATATCCTGTTCATGTTAATCATAGATTATATCTCTGTAGAAAATGTTTGTTTGCTGATCTAAATCTTAACACCAGATAACAAGTGACGATTGAAACATACAACAAAGCAACTATCTTCTCTTTCAAAACGAAGTCGGTTTACTTATTGTTTAATTTCAAATGATTAAATCATGTTTGTATTCAAATATTGCCAAAAATCCTTGCTTTTTCGTGAACCAGGTTCATCAATTTTTGCAAATGAAAATGCACACGTTAATGCTAGGCAATCTGTTGTCAATACTAAAAGGCCAAAGCATGGTTTGTGTTTGTATTTATTTTTTCTATAAGATTTAAGATTATTAAATTATTATGATATAATTAAATGTACGTTCTGTTTAGTGTCCGAAATACTAAACAACCAGATAGGAACACAGCTTTTGAAATCAAAACAACAAAGTTCAGTGGTAAAAAGCAGAAGATTTGATGCTACATCAAATGCAACGAAGCACGGTAGACATCCATAGAAAAATTTGTTATGTCGTGTTCTGCGTTTATTTTACTAAATGATTCTTAAATTGTTACAGGAACAAAACGAATACCCATGAATCCAATTGATAAATTTGCAACTGCCCATACTACTAAAAAACCGGTAGTGAATAATACTAACAAGGTTTCAACAACAGTAAATCAGTGCACGTGTATTTGAAGCAATATTTTGTTGAATTGTTTATTTTCATTCAATGTGTCCTGTACACATGATAAGATTGTTTGAATTTTTCCTGCAGCACAAATCGAGTTCCACTGTCAACATTGAATCTTAATGATTTCTCACATGGTTCCAACATAAAGCGTGTCACACGTACATTTGAAGGCTTACCTCTAAATCCAATGGGTAACTTAATTGACAACGAGCGATGTAGATCTTCCAGTGCGTCATCTAATAATTTTCAAACACCACCCACATCGAAACTTGGTATTTATTTACATTTACTGATGTTGCAAACTGACATTTTAAGAATTGTTTGTTTTATAGTAAATAGTGACACAACAACTAATTTAATGAACAAACAATTACAGGTCCAGGTAGATTTACGCCGTCACCATTGAGTGGTACCACATATACTCTTGTAAATTTTGATGCATTTAAATCAGTTAATTCCTCATATGGAGATGGTCAGTGTTTACAAAAGTTATTCATTTAATTTCCTTTATATTTCCATTGTGATATTATTTAAAAGTATCCTGAACATGCAGGAAAATCATCATGTGTCGGTCAATTTCCAAGTGAAGTCACTCCTTCATCAAGGAGGTTACAGAACGTGAACTTGCAAGGTTTAACAATGTATCCTGTGAATTTTTTTTTAATTTTAACGTGGCTTGATTTTCCGGAATTTAATCATATCTGAATTATTCATTTTAATTTGCAGATATACCATAATTTAGGAATGAACAAGTTCCAACTCTGTAAGTCATATGTCATAGCCTATTTGTATATTCGAGGATTCAACTCAACTCAAATAAGAATGTAATAAGTAAATAGTGGATCGACCGTCAGAGAGATCTCGCAAAGTAATATCTGTCAAAGGATTCAGAAACAAGGTTCATCTACAGACTTGAGGAGGTAATTCACTGGAAGAAGTTCAAGAAGTTGATCATGCCTCAGTGATATAAATCAAGATCGTGGATTTAATCAAGTGACAGAGATCTCGTCAGAGTATCATTAATTACAAGAATTTAATCTGAAGAAAATCAAAGCGTCAAAGTCAAGACATGAAGAAACGTCACGGAAGTTAGTCACTCATGAACCAGACAGTACATCGAGTGTCAACGTTGAAGTGGCGGAATTGATTCATAATTCTCAGTGATTTTCAGAAGATATTCAGAAGAATGGATGCTGCTCAGGGTTAGTATTAATTCTCTATTAATTAATTAAGTCATATAATTTAATTAAGTAAATAAATTATATCTGCAAAGATTAATTTATTGATTAATTAAATTAATTGATTAATTAATTCAGAATTAATTTTAGGAATTTTCAGAAGTTTAATTGGATTAAATTCAATCTTAAATCAGCAAGACAATTGAAAATGAACTAGCATGACAATCTGGATTGTCATACCGATTGTCATGCCAGTTCAAAAGATTGTCCTACCGATAGTCATGCCAGTTCAAAAGATTGTCCTACCGATAGTCATGCTGGTTCAAACGATTGTCTTGCTAGCTCAAAAGGATAGTCTCACCGATTGTCATACAAGCTTAAAGGATTGTCATTCCAATTCAATTAATTCGGCTGTTGATAAATAGAAGCAGAAGTCATTCAACAAAACATCTCAATCATACAGAACACATTCAAGAACAAAGAAAAGAAAGCAGCCGCCTTGAAACATTTTATTTTCTTCTCTGCTTACATCAAGATCAAAATTCTAGTTTGTTAATGTTAAATCCAAACCACTAGAATTATTTATCTTGTTCTTGTGTAACAATCTAGCGGATCAAAATCCCTAGAACTTAATCTCAAATCGCGTTTAGCATTTGATTCTAATTTTTGCAAAAATAGAAAAAGTTCATGTCGAATTTATTCTAAATTTGTGATAATTAATTTGAGATTAATTCCTTGTAATCGATACAGTTGTTGTAACACCTTTCAAGTTTAATAATATTTTTATTTAACTTGAATTTTGTTTCACATTTTTTATTTCGCATTTAATTCGATTATTCGGTACTGTTTGTATTCAACCCCCCCTTCTACAAACACATTGGGACCTAACAATTGGTATCAGAGCCTTCTGATTAACGAACAAATCAAGATCCTAGACTTTTGTGATTTTTCAACTCCTTGAATTTTTATTTATTCAAAAATTCATAATGACTTCACATAAAGTTGGAACCGTTAAAATTCCACAATTTGATAAAGAGAATTATATCATGTGGAAGAAGAAGATGCTATTATTTTTACAAGTTGCAAATCCCAAATATTCAAACTTGTTAAAGAAGGGTATAAAAACTCCGATGGTTATTGAACCGGAGGTAATAATAGATGGTGTGGTGACTACTGAAGCTAGAACCTATCCAAAAGAGCCTGAAGATTTTACTCCTGCTGAGAAGGAAGAAGCCTCCTTGGATGCCAGCCTTCAATTAATATTAATTGATTCCCTTGATCCCTTGATGAACAGACATGTGATGAACTGTAAAAATTCCAAACACATGTGGGAAACTATTGAGGTGATTAATGAAGGCACAGAGGAAGTTAGGGAGAACAAGTTGGAAATCCTAACCTCTGAATATGAACATTTCAAATCAAATCCAGGAGAAGGAATTACTGAAGTGTTTGAGAGGTACAATGCGTTGATCAACAACCTGAACATCAATGGAAAGTATTATTCAATCAGGGAGGTCAACAAAAAGTTCCTTTTAACACTGCCAGCTCATCTTGAACATAGAATCACTGCCATTAGAGAAGCTAGAGATCTGAGTGAGATTTCTTTGGACAGGCTCTATGGAGTGTTAAAAACCTATGAGTTGGAGCAGATTCAACAGAAGGAAGTCTACGGGAAGGATAGAATGGTCAGCACATCTACTGCACTTGTAGCTGAAGGTCAACAACAACAACAATCTCAACAGTTAGAAAGAATGGTACAATTTTCCAAGGGTGAGGAAAATGAGTTAGTAGCAGAATATGATCCTCCTACTACAAATCAATCAAGTGATGATTTTTATTCCTTGGAAGAGCTGGAGCAATTGGAAGATGAATCAATGGCCCAAATTGTCAAGAGATTCTCCCATGTCAGATTCAGGAGGAATCCCAAGCTTAAGTACAAGTCCAACTACAACAAATTCCAGAAAGGTGGATCTTCATCCTATAACACCAGCAGTGGTAGGTACAAAACAGGAATGGTTGATCGGAGCACCATTAGATGCTATAACTGCAATGAGTTGGGACACTTTGCCACAGAATGTAGGAAGCCAAAGCAAGTAAGAAAGAACTCTGAAAGGGCTTATCTGGCAAAGGGAAGAAGCTGGGATGATACTGACAGTGAAGATGAAGATGAAGGAAATCTTGCTCTTATGGCTATTGATGGAAAGGCTTCATCGTCAAGAATAGAGGTAAAACTTTCTGATGCTGAAATGGTTTATCATCTAAGAGGTAACTTAGATTGTGCACGTCGTGATAATGAACTGTTAAGTTTAAAGATCACAGACCTTGAGAAAGAGGTCAATGAATTAAGACTTGTGCATATTAATCAAGACAAATTAAAAGAACAGGTATCTTTTCTAGAGAATAGAGTTGACTGTTATAGAAAACTCGAAACTATTCTCAAAGACAAGATCACCGGTCTTGAGACTAAGGTTAGAGCCTACTTCAATTCTTGTTCGAAGGCTAAAGAGTTCTACAGTAAGCAAGCTGTTAATCAAACATCTGGAATAGGATATGATTACAATGCTGCTATTGGAGAATTAGGCATAAACTCCCCTCCTCATGGCTGTGCTAAAGGGAGGCAAGTACCACATGTGCTTAAGGGTGTTGATGAACCCCTCTATAAAGCATCAATTGCTGAACCATTTGATGCGACCTCTTCTGTTATTCAAGAAGAAATACGTGCTGAGGATCATGCTAATGAGAAGATTGTTTCCAAGTCAAGTGAGTCGAAAGTTCCAGTCAAAGTTGTGAAAGCAACTGAGACTAACTCAGACACACATGAGTTGGATAACAATAATGCCATGTCTACCATGCATAAATTGCCTGCTGTTAATCACTCTCATAAAGCATGTGGTGTTGCTAATTGTATGTCTTGTGCTTTTAATATGATGTATGCTTATTTTAATGGTAAGCATATGTCTAATGATAAGACTACTCCTCGTCAGCATGTGAATAACAAGAAGCATGATAGGTCTAAGACTGCTAGTCCTTCTAAGGCTAGAAAGGAGACATTTGTGCCTAAGCTTAAACAGAAATTTGTTAAGGCTGTTTACAAGGTCAAATGTTCAGTCATTGAGAATGTTGAGATCGTTAAAATTAAAAATGTTGTTTTGCATGACAAAGGACAATTCTACAAGTATGTCGGGCCCAACCAAGTTTGGGTTCCGAAGAAGGTCTAATCCATTTGAAGTGCAGGGCAGTATACAGGTGTAACCGGTAGTGTGGATTCTTGACAGTGGATCATCAAGACATATGACCGGAGATAGAGCCCTGCTATCAAATGAGGATTGAGAAAGCTGGCCCCCTGATTACCTTTGGAGATAACAGCAAAGGTTTATCTGAGGGATATGGCTGTTTACAAGCTGGGAATGTTATCATTGTAATTTTGTATATTGTGCTAGGTTATTATCAGGAAGCAGTATCTAACATATAGCACCAGTGACGAGACTTGAGAATATTACGACATATCAGACACCTGCTGCACATTACACTTGGAATTGTACTCTAGTAAGATGTGTACAAGTGTACTCCTGGTTGGTAAGTCAAAAGAGGAAGTCAATGCACAACAGTTCATGGACTTTGCAGCTGCAGATCTATTGGACTATGCAATCTCTTCTTCACAATCTCACTTTAGGTTGGTATGAACTAGTATACTGCTCAAGCAATCGTCAAGGACATGGTATGACACTCTAACAGAAGTTATAATTTTATATGAATAAGTAGAGTCGTCATATTAATAACTATCTTATCACTAAGCACAATCATATTATTTTATATGTGCAGTGGTATATTGTTTATGCAACATAACAATTAGTATCTAAAGTACTTGACAAGTATCGGTCAATGATATCTTGTTAACATTATGTTGCAGATATTTGTAAGCTTTTGACATGAATGAGAATTACTTAGACTTTACCCTAAGTGATCAATGTTTTATCAAAAACTCATTCATATTGAAAAACAAAAATTAAACTTCTTTCTACATTAGTGATTTCTTATTTCATGTAAAATCTTTTGAAATCACTATTGTAAATCATTTTCTCTCTATTACCGTATATTTTGTGATACAGGTTCAGTCTCCAATGACTTTCTTTCATTGACAGTCATGAGGTTGAAAACCCACAACGTCTATCCCAGACTGTAAAGACAAACACAGAAACAGAACCAACCAACACTCTCTTACCACTAAATGTAGTATGAATGAGCGTGAGGGAGATAGTGCCTTAGTGCACCACATAAGGAAGGTTCTGTAGTCAACCCAGTAGCTCTGTCTCCTACATAGATGAGTAGTATTTAAACCGAGACAACTGCTAGCCCCCATACATCTTCTCAAAAAGATGTAATGGCTGAAAAGGCACAAAAACAGTTACTAGATTCATTCTCTCAACAGGATGAGTCTATTGAATTTTTCCTGTCGGCCAAGGTATCCGATGTAGTGTCACCACTTCAAACATAATCAATTCTTGATGCACAAGGAGAGGTTACACACACAAAGGATGAGTTGACGGAAACAAGAGTTTCGACCATTTTAAGGTCAGAGTCGATTGTTCAAGGTTCGTTAGTGGACCAATTGCCTTTACAGGTGTTAGGAGAGGATACTGATCCAAAAGCCATATGTCAGTGGTCAGTGTCTACCTCCTCAGGCTTAAATCCCCTGGATGCATATGCGGATAGTGGATCTGACATAGGTGCAGATCGGCAACTTGTTGACAATGATTCAGATATTACCTGATAAGTCACAAGGAAGTGTCTTCACAGACATTAGAAGGGAACTTTGATCTTTATGCTAAAATCGTTGGATCATTGTTTACCTTCCCAGAATTCAAATCTGGAACCCTAAAAGGGAAACTAGCAACTTGTAGATTATGACTCAGATTTATCTGACGAATTTAACAAGGATGGGGATTTGTGAACTCCCATTGCACCACCTGTGACCTCCTTTAAGGATGGCTAAGGTGATTTTCCTTGCAGGTACAGCTGGATTATGGAGCTATGAGAGAAGAGTGATACACTTGTGAGAATGAGTGTAAACACGAGTGGAGAGAAGAGTGAAACTCATGTGAGGTACACTAAACACAATCACACACTCACAGTGAGGAAGAAAGAGAAACTACTTGTTATTTCTTTTCCAACCAAGTGAAATATGAGAACTCCTTCAGACGACGGCATACATTCCTTCTTTAAGGGGGAGATAAAAGCTTAAGTAATAGTTTGGAGGATTCCTCAACTAAGGGGGAGAAATAGCAGGGAGGAAGAAAAAGATCCTAAAAATGTACACTACACTACACCACACCATTGTTGTTTGTAACTACGGATCCTATTGTATGGGAGAGGTGGTAAACACAAGGTGATTTCCTAGTAAGGGAAGAAGCTGTTAGGGGAGTACCATTGGTTTTTATCTGCGGATCCTATTGTACGGGAGAGGTGGTAAAATGAAGGTGGTCTTCTTTAATCAGTTGATTCTCATAGGGGGAGAAGCAAGAGATATGGGCTTCTCAACAGGAAATGTGGTTGTACATGTGAAGATGGAACTACTTGAAGATATGTTCAGTCTAGAGGAATATCTACTTGGAATCTGGAAAATGTTAAATCTAGTCCAGAACTTTTCTACTATTTACTTTGCATTTCTGTTTATATCTTTTTCTTATTTGTTAGTTGAGTTATCCTCTAGGTATTTGTGTGTTATTGTCTAACAAACAAATAGGGGGAGATTGTAAGTCATATGTCATAGCCTATTTGTATATTCGAGGATTCAACTCAACTCAAATAAGAATGTAATAAGTAAATAGTGGATCGACCGTCAGAGAGATCTCGTAAAGTAATATATGTCAAAGGATTCAGAAACAAGGTTCATCTACAGACTTGAGGAGGTAATTCACTGGAAGAAGTTCAAGAAGTTGATCATGCCTCAGTGATATAAATCAAGATCGTGGATTTAATCAAGTGACAGAGATCTCGTCAGAGTATCATTAATTACAAGGATTTAATCTGAAGAAAATCAAAGCGTCAAAGTCAAGACATGAAGAAACGTCACGGAAGTTAGTCACTCATGAACCAGACAGTACATCGAGTGTCAACGTTGAAGTGGCGGAATTGATTCATAATTCTCAGTGATTTTCAGAAGATATTCAGAAGAATGGATGCTGCTCAGGGTTAGTATTAATTCTCTATTAATTAATTAAGTCATATAATTTAATTAAGTAAATAAATTATATCTGCAAAGATTAATTTATTGATTAATTAAATTAATTGATTAATTAATTCAGAATTAATTTTAGGAATTTTCAGAAGTTTAATTGGATTAAATTCAATCTTAAATCAGCAAGACAATTGAAAATGAACTAGCATGACAATCTGGATTGTCATACCGATTGTCATGCCAGTTCAAAAGATTGTCCAACCGATAGTCATGCCAGTTCAAAAGATTGTCCTACCGATAGTCATGCTGGTTCAAACGATTGTCTTGCTAGCTCAAAAGGATAGTCTCACCGATTGTCATACAAGCTTAAAGGATTGTCATTCCAATTCAATTAATTCGGCTGTTGATAAATAGAAGCAGAAGTCATTCAACAAAACATCTCAATCATACAGAACACATTCAAGAACAAAGAAAAGAAAGCAGCCGCCTTGAAACATTTTATTTTCTTCTCTGCTTACATCAAGATCAAAATTCTAGTTTGTTAATGTTAAATCCAAATCACTAGAATTATTTATCTTGTTCTTGTGTAACAATCTAGCGGATCAAAATCCCTAGAACTTAATCTCAAATCGCGTTTAGCATTTGATTCTAATTATTGCAAAAATAGAAAAAGTTCATGTCGAATTTATTCTAAATTTGTGATAATTAATTTGAGATTAATTCCTTGTAATCGATACAGTTGTTGTAACACCTTTCAAGTTTAATAATATTTTTATTTAACTTGAATTTTGTTTCACATTTTTTATTCCGCATTTAATTCGATTATTCGGTACTGTTTGTATTCAACCCCCCCTTCTACAAACACATTGGGACCTAACAAACTCCAAAATCCATGACACACATGGGACAACGTAAGATTATTTTTGAACTTCCAACGACTACAATAACCCGTTCTAACAATCCCGGTAAAATTCAGTCAATACCTTAATTTTTTTTCGTATTGTGATATTGTGACTTCCGAATATTGCTGTTTTCATAAATAATTTCAGATATACCAAAATCTGCAAATATATCTAAACCAGTTCTGAAATGCACACAACAGCTGGGAGGATTAATTTCCAACTTCCGGCATCTATAATTACAGCTTCTACAAATCCAGGTATATCATCTCATGAACGCGTAATATTTATTAAATATTACATGGAATGCAAATCCAGGTATATCATCTCATGAACACGTAATGTTATTGTGTCAAGATAAATAGAATGCAGATAACACATGCCTGTCCGTGTCAAGATCAAAAAGACCTTTCAAAATTACGCAGAACCTAAAAGATCGCAATTATATTGAGTATATTGATAATTTGGAGTTGAAGGATCATTCTGAAGGTAAACAACTAACAAATGTGATGAATTGATACCGTTATCAATTTAATTAAATTTCATATATCCGATCATTACCATTAATAAAAACAGAAATTCCAATGGAATTCGGCGAATATAATTCTGAGGAAGAATTTGATCTTCACACTAATGGTATGATGGTAAACTGATTTCAGGCCTGTATTGACTGTAATATATTGATATTGATTCCTTTATATTGTGTTTTTTAATAATCTTTGACAGACCTATGGCAAGGATATATGGATCTTGGAAAGCCCGACAAACTTTGTCCATACTATAAAGCCATTATGTGGTATAATGAACGGAATAACAAATCAAACAAGCATGCGTCACCAACTTTTTCTGTTTGTTGTCGGAATGGGCAGGTCCAGTTACCACCGGAGAAACCTACTCCTCCGTTTTTAGCTAAATTGTTATCTGGTGGAAAGAAAACTCTGCATTATAAAATAAAGATCTGGATATACAACTCACTGTTTGCTTTTACATCAATTGGAGGTAAAATTGACAATAGTATAAACAGAGGAGGAGCTCCTTACATTTTCAAGCTCTATGGTCAAAATTATCATTTGACTGGAAGCATATACCCGACTACTGGTGAATCTCCAAAGTTTTGTCAGGTGTACGTATATGATACTGAGAATGAAATAGAAAATAGAAAGTTAACGGTTACTGGTAGCGATTCTACAGATTCAGACATTGTAAAAGTTCTTCTTCTGATGCTTGATGAGAATAATCGATTGGTTAATAGCTTTCGTATGGCTAGAGACTGGTTCAAAAACAATGAACCTGAGGAAGTTAAGTTGGAATTAATTTCATGTAAAGCAGCGGATGGTAGATCTAATAATGTTGGACCTTCTAATGAGGTTGGTGCTCTGATTGTTGGTGGCCTGGAAGACTCATGTGGAACCCGGGATATTGTTGTTCAGACAAAAACTAAACAGCTTCAGAGGATTTTCGAGACCAATCCCCATTTCATGCCTTTACAGTATCCTTTACTTTTCCCTCATGGTGATGAAGGATTCCACTTAAAAATTCCATTAATGGGAAAAAATGGTGGTCCACCTCCTAAAATTATTGAAGGTGATGATGATGGAGAGGAATCAAAACAGAGATGTTATGTTTCAATGCGGAAATATTATGCTTACAAACTCATGATCAGACTAACTGAAGGTACTACATTACTATTAAAAACGTTAAAAAAAATTGTCAATTTTATTTTTCAATCATATAGGAATGTAAATTGATGATAACTATATACAGATTGTAGATTGGTATTAATGCTATTTTAAAATTTATTTTGTAGGATTAACTCCTCACTTGAGTGGTCATTTATGGCAACAATATATTGTTGATGCATTCACCGAAGTTGAACAGTACCGCCTGGAATAGATTAAACAGATCAAAAAACTATTCGATCTGATCTATACAATTCAATACGCGACTCCTTGAGAAAAGGTGATTCTGATACAACATGCCAAGGAAAGAATGTAATTTTACCTGCTACATTCACAGGTTCTCAGATATATATGTCCCAGTATTTTAAAGACTCTCTTGCTATATGTCGTAGTATTGGTCATCCGTCATTCTTCTTGACAATGACCTGCAACACTAAATGGCTAGAAATTCAGAGTATGCTCCAACATATGTCGGGCATTAATTTGGCTACATCCTGATGATCGTCCCAATACGATAGAGCAGATTGATGATTTGGTGTGTGCTTAAATCCCGTATAAGGAAACTGACCTGGCCGGGTACAATGCTGTTAAAAATTACATGATACATGGGCCATGTGGACAGGATTTTTCGTATTCTCCGTGTATGTTGGATGGAAAATGCGGTCGTCATTTCCCAAAGAGTTATATTCAAATAAATTACATGATACATGACCATCAAGACATACTTTTATGTATTTGCAATGAATTATCCAAGGTTTTTTGGAAAAAATATCATCATTATGGTAAATGTAAAAGGAGACCTAATTATATTTGTGTTTAAACCAATTTTACACATAGGTACAATGGTCACACATTCTTTGATGACTGTGGATTTCCTGTTTATCGGAGGAGAAGGATGGACAGGACTGTTGAGAAGAACAAGCAACAACTAGACAATCAATTTGTTGTACCTTATAATCATGATCTGTTACTACGCTTTTATGAACTTGGAAATCTGCAATAATTCTCACTTTTTGAAATATCTATTCAAGTATTATTTGAAGGGACATGACACAACAACAATGATGATATGGAGGAAAAAAGGATTGCCCTTTAAATTCAGAAAAGGGTAAAACTATTGATGATGTGAGACATTTTCTGGATGATCGTTACGTTTTGTGCATCCGAAGCAACCTGGAGATTATTAGGATATGATATTCATTATCGGTATCCTTCCGTTGAGCGTTTGCCTGTCCATGTAGAATGTGGCAAAAATGTTACCTACGATGTTAATGACACTTTGGAAGAAGTATCAACTAAGGCATCAAACAGAAAAAGTAAGTTAGAAGCATGGTTTGTGGCCAACAAAACTATTCCCTGTGCTCGGGATTACACTTACCAGGAGTTCCCACAAGGTTTTTTTATGGGGAAAAAAATATTTTTTCAAAATTTTGTAATGAAAATATATTATGTAAATTTTTACAATTTTAAAAGTTAAGACTTTAGCATTTTCTTAAGTAAGACTTTGACATTTTTTAGAATACAGCTAAAATTTTATGAGTTGTGGACGAATTTTTGTGTTAGCGGACAAAAAAAATATTTTTATAATTTTATAATGAAAATATTGTATTACTTCGTTTCACTTTTCATATCTATAAACGATAAACGAGGACAGATGCACGAAAAAGAATGAATGCAGTTAGTTAAATATAATAATATATTTAAACGTTAAGCGAGGACAGATGCATAAAAACAGAAGCAATTCGTTAAATTTAACAATATTTTATTTTTCTTTCTTAATTAGGTTCGTAAAATAATTTAATATACTTATATTAATTTAATAAAACTGGAAAAATTATCGTAAAAATTTAAGAAAATAAAAAAACCCGTGTGCGTAGCACGGACATATTATTAGTTTTCAATATAATAATTGTTAGAAATTTAAACGTTGCTAATAACTCATAAGTTACACGTAGCAATATCATTCAAACAAATCCAAACTTTCAAATTAAAATTTTCACTTAACTCTAATTCATGAGTGATCTTTTTGAGTTCAGCTTAGAACATTCACGATTGCATCCCCATTATTATCTCCAAAAATATACTAAAAATAATAATTCTCTAAAAAAATTCTCATATTTTATTTACCTTCAAAATATTTCCTACGTCTTGGTTCTCATCCCCATCTTTATATTCTTTTTTATTAAATTTTTCTCCCACCTCTTTTAACAACGTTAACTACTAACTATTATTTTATTATTTCTCACTCTGCTTTTAATCTTTCTTAAGACTATGTATAAACTTTTCTTCATCATCTTTGCATTTATGTGTAGCCATGGAGTGAACAAACATTATCTTGCAGTAGCAGCTGCCACAATCAGAGTTGGTGACCAACTCAATTCCACCAGTCAACTTGTTTCAGAGAATGCTAACTTTGCTTTAGGATTTTTACTATCAAAGAGACCAAATTTAGTTACTTGAAGTGTTTAAACCAAACACGCACATACACGTTTTGTATGAATAAAGAAACTAAAAGCAAGTACTGATATTTCTGAATAATTACCTTACAGGCCTTTTGAAATATAAAGCTACAGCATACAACGACTACTAATAGATCTCCTAATTTAACTCCACCACTCCCACTTACCCCTTACCCCTGACTCTTCCTACAAATATTGAAACAAACTCTAACTACTTCTACCTGACTATTTGCACAGCTACAAACTCCCAGCCAACTAACATTTATTTAAGACAAATAATAATAATAAGCTTAGATTAAAACTCCCAACATACTCTCCCTTAATCTAAGATGGTGCCTGCAAGTCCTTCATGCCCAACAATGCTTGCATCTTCTCAAATTTAATCGTAGACATTGCCTTGGTTAAAACGTCTGCACGTTGCTCTTTTGTACGAACATGTTTAAGCACAATCTCACCTCGATCAATACACTCATGAATGAAGTGATATCGGATATCGATATGTTTACTTCGTCCATGAAAAACTGGATTTTTGGTCAAGTTAATTGCAGAACGATTATCCACATATATCACCACTGGACATGACTTCATATCAGTAATTCGGCCAAGCAAATTCTTCAACCATACCCCTTGACAAGCTGCTGTTGTTTCCGCCATAAACTCAGCCTCATAAGATGAAAGAGCAACACATAGTTGCTTCTATGATACCCATGTAATAATACTTCCATCCAAATAAAAAACCATACCACTTGTGCTCCTTCTGTCCTCAATATTCCCAGCTAAGTCACTGTCTGAGTATCTTGACAGCATGTAATTTTTAGCTCCTTTTGTGTATACCAATCCAAACTCTATCGTTCCTTTTTATGTAACGTAATATACGTTCCATAAATCTACTGACAATACCAACTACATATGCAATATCAGGGCATGTATGAACTAAATACCTCAACCCTCCCATTAAGCTCTTATATTGAGTGGGATTAACAGCTTTACCTTTCTCATCCTTGTTCAGCTGCAACTTGGTTTCCGTTGGATATTTTGTTGCATTACATTCAGTCATACCAGCCCTCTCAAGTAGCCTTCGAGCATACGCAGTCTGCTTAAGTTCAGTAAACTCCCCTTGCTGATTAACCTCTATCCCCAGATAGTATGCCAACTTCCCCATGTCACTCATTTCAAATTCCTTATTCATTTATGTTTTGAACTTGTTAATGATTGAAATACTAGTACCTTTAATCAGTAAATCATCAACATAGACACCAATTATTAATGCTTCATCTCTTTCTCTCTTAGTGTAGACAACATGCTCATAAGGGCATTTTTCAAACCCCAAACTCTCTAAGTATTTTCTCAACCTTGAGTACCAAGCACGTGGGGCTTGTCGAAGGCCATAAAGAGCTTTCACCAGTTTGTATACCATGTGTTCTTTGCCCATTGTTACGAAACCCTCTGGCTGTGATACATAAACTGTTTCCTCTAACTCGCCGTTCAGAAAAGCAGACTTGACATCTAAGTGGTGTACTTCCCACCCTTTCTTTGCTGTCAGGGCCAGTAACAACCTCACAGTTTTAAGGAGCGTTACAGGCGCGAAGACTTCATCAAAATTAATACCTTGCCTTTGGACGTATCCCTTTGTGATAAGCCGAGCTTTATGCTTCAATACCTCACCATCTGAATCTCGTTTCAGCTTATAGACCCACTTTAAGCCTACTGCTCTATGTCCTTCTGGTAATTCCACCAATTTCCATGTATTTTCTTCTCAATAGACTGCATCTCAGTCTGCATAGCTAGTTCCCAGGCTTCAATTGTTGTTGCTTCTCTATAATTGGCAGGCTCATCCACGGCTGACAAAAGCAACTCATTTTCAATTTCGATTTCCTGTGTTTCATCATAGATTTCACTGAGAATACGGAATGTTCAGGGTTGGTCACTACTACTGCTGCTGTTAGGTGTACCAATATCATGGTGTACATTGCTCTCCCTGAACGCAGACTGACTTACTGTTGCATCCCCCATATTTGAATATAAGTTGTGACTGGTAGGGGTCCCTGGAACCTCTTCACTGTGAGTATTCGAGTGACTCCCAAGTATGGCAAAAAAATTTGGAGCACCAGCAGTAGCATCGTTGTCCTGTTTCTGTTCTTCCCACAACCAACCTCTGTTTTCTTCAAACACCAAGTCTCTACTCACATGTATAGAACCCGATACTGGATCAAACAAATGATATCCCTTGGTTTCGGGTTCCCTTCCAAGATGAACCGCTAAATTACTCATGTCACTTAGCTTGGTTGTGTGCACACTTTGTAACTTCATATGTGCCACACAGCCAAACACCCTGATATGTCCAACTTCCGACTTCTTCTCGTGCCAAGCTTCATATGGAGTTTTCCCGGAAAGGGCTCTGGTGGGTAACCGGTTTAAAATATAAACCGAGTATCGTGCAACTTCAACCCAAAACTCAGATGGCATCTTCATTTCTTTCATAAAACTACGATCCATGGCTACTACGGTCCGGTTTTTACGTTCCACTACCCAATTTTGTTGGAGAGAATAGGATGTGGTAAAGTTTCTTACAATACCAGCATCTTCAAAATACTTGGTAAAATCTTTTGAAGTAAACTCCCCACCTCGATCAGTTCGAAAAACTTTAACCTCATTCCCTGATTCCTTTTCAACTAAAACTCTGAATTTTTTGAACGCATCTAATACCTCATCCTTATTTTTTAACATACAATCCACATCATACTACTAAAATCATCAACTAGGAGGAAAAAATACATGTTACCAGCTGCCGTTTCAGGTGATATTGGTCCACAAAGATCTCCGTGAATCAATTCCAAGCATTATGTTACGTGAAATTCTATTTGTTGTGGGAACGGCCTTTTGGTCTGTTTTGACATTAGACAGCCCTCACACACTTCTTTTGGTTGTTTGAGTTCTGGTAAACCCTGTGCCATTTTACCCACTGACATTATCTGCATAGCCGGTAGTTAACGTGCCCCAGTCTTGAATGCCAAAGCTTTGTTGACTCCTCCAATTTTGACATTAAGCAAACAGACTCCCTAACTATTTTAAGAAATATTTTATACAATCTGTTGGCTGAACGTTCGACCTTCATAATCAAACGTCCCTGATCATCATAAACCCACAAAAAAATCTCCCTTCAATACCACTTTGTTCCCATTTTCAGTTAATTGCCCCAGGGAAATGATGTTGTTGCAGAGATCAGGGATGTAGTAAACTTCTTTAAACACGAGCTCTTCTTCATTCTTGCATTTAAATCCAACTGAACCCTTTCCTTTGATTTCAACCATTGAACCTATAATATATAAGTGATGATGTCAAAGATCACTGGAGATAACAATATCATTAGTGTCTCTGATCAAAGTATGAAGCAAGCCAGATGGACATCTGATCTAAGGAGGAGATTATTGAACTATTATTTTTAGTAATCAGTTAAACTTGGGGCCAACCCTAAGTAAGTTGTATTGTTATCTTAATTTGTATTTTGTACTTGTAACATTTAAAGTCTGTAAAAATGCAAAGGAGCATACTGGAGTCTTTTTCCTGAAACAGTATCAAGCCTAAGGATTTTATCTGGAAGAAGATCAAGAAGATCATGCCTCAGAAAATTTTTGAAGAAGCTTGGAGTTGAATAAATCTGTTTGGAGAAAAATACTCTAATTCAAGATCTCTACAAGTCACAAATTTAATGTTATAGAGAATTCATTCGAGAACTCCAGAATGGCTTATCGAGAAGTCAGGATAGCTACTAAAGAACTCGGGAAAATATCGACAAGCCAAATTAAAGAACTGAAGATTGGAGATATCGACAAGACATACCTTCACTAAAGAACTCAGAGTTATCGACAAGTCTACATTAAGTAGATAACTCTGAGTTATCGATAAGTCAAGTTCCACTAGAGAACTCAGAGATATCGATAAGTCAAAATTCACTAGAGAATTCTGAGATATCGACAAGGTGAATTTTACTAAAGAACTCTGAGATATCAACAAGTCAAGAAGCCTCTAGAGAACTAAGAGTTATCGATAAGTCAAAGTGAAGACGTGAAGACTAGAGATCTCGACAAGCCTAAAATCTCTTATAGAGAACTGAAGACCTCTACAAGCCAAACTAAACATAAAATACTGGAGAGCTCGATAAGTCAATATACTTATCCAGATATTAAGTATTTTATAAACCTAAACTGGAGATCTCGAGGTACAATCTCAAAGTAAAAAATTGCAGATCAGTTGAATATCTAAGATAAACAATCAACAAACAATCCAACAGCTGGATTGACAAGTCTACAAAAAGCAGCTTGAAGAATGTGCAAGATCAATGGAAAAGATTAACTGACAGAGGAAGATTAAAGTGAACATGGGATGCTAAAGATATGCTAAGCCAGAAATAGAAGATCTACTTTTCTATAAATAAAAATGACAAGTGACAGTTTAGAAAAGCTAATAGCATATTTTATTATCCATTGTGTAAACCAGCAGTTAACTAAGTTATAAAGTTAACTCTGGTCCTTTAGTCAGATTAACAATTTAGATCAAATCTCTTGTAACGTTCTCAAGAAGAAGCTAAGCTCTTTATCAACAAAGAGCCTAGAAATTTTGTAGCAAAATAGTCTTAATTTAAATATAAAATTAAGTAAGTTTTGAAGATCTGTGTTCTTTATTTTTCTGCAAGTTTAATCTCTGCATGAACACATCTCACTACAAGAATTAATTTACTTTGTTTAACCATAAACATTCAAGAAAATCTCAAAAACAGTAAAACAGATTCACCCCCCCCCTCTGCATGTTAGTCATTTCCTAACAAGTGGTATCAGAGCCAAATCTGAAAGTAAACAGATTTAAGATCTTGGAAGAATGAATACACAGAAAATCAGTAGTATCAAAATTCCTACATTTGACAAGGCTAACTACACTCTTTGGAAAAAGGAAATGATGTTGTTCATCAAGCAGACCAATCCACTCTACATTCAGATCCTCAAGGATGGACCTTTCATTCCTATAGTTAGAATTGAGGAATCTATAGATGGAGACAGGATTATCCCAGCTCTTTATGCTCCAAAAGATCCTGCTGAGTATACTGATCCTGAAAAAGAGAAAGTATCCCTGGATAGTGGCTTGCAATTAATATTGATTGAGTCACTTAACAATGTGATGTACAACAACATTGTCAACTGTGACACTACCAAGAAAATATGGGAAAAGATTGAGATACTCTGTGAAGGAACTGAAGAAGTTAGGTCAAACCAAAGAAGGATACTGATTTCACAGTATGAGGGTTTCATGGCTAAGCCAAAGGAAAGCATTACTGATGTGTTTGAAAGATTCAATAAGCTGATAAATGACTTGCAATTTCATGACAAATACTATGAAGCTGAAGAAGTGAATCTAAAGTTCCTGCTTACTCTCCCTGATCATTTGGAATAGAAAATCTCAGCAATCAGGGAACGGAGAGACTTAAGCAGAATAACACTGGAAGTTCTATATGGAATTCTCAAAATATATGAACTAGAGATGATTCAAAGACAATCATTGAGATCTGGTCAAGGACATGTTGTGGATGTCTCAAGTGCTTTAATTGTAAATAAAAGTCAAATATCCAATGATGAACCAAGATCTCAAACTCCAGTTGCCTCGGCAAGAGAGCAAAGAACAAATGATTCACAGAAACAAGTCATTCTGGAATTGGAAATAGATGAGTTCTATACTCTTGAAGAACTGGATGAGCTAGATCAGTCAATGGCTTATTTGGCTAGGAAATTCTCTAATATTAGAGTAAAAAGGCCAAGATACTTCAAGAATAAAGGACAGTCTTTCAAAAAAGACAACAGCTGGAAGGAAAAAGGGAAGTATAATTCTGATAGCAAGAATTGCTACAAAACTGGATATGTTGACAGATCTAAGATAAGGTGATTCAATTGTGATGAACTGGGCCACTTTGCTACAGAATGCAGGAAACCCAAGAAGGTAACAAAAGATAAAGCTTATCTTGAAATTGAAGCAAAATATGAAGCTCTTCTGCAGAAACAGCAAAGCAAAGCTTATATTGCAGAAGGTAGAAGTTGGGATGACTATGAAATTGGTGAAGATGAAGAACTTAGAAACTATGCACTCATGGCTTTGAAATAAGGAGAATCATCCTCATCTAAATCACAGGTACCAACTCTTACCACCACTGATTTAAATGTGAATCAATATAAGGAAACTGTTGAGAAGATAAGCACAGAAATGTTTCACATCCACACAAGCATGGTTGCTACTAATGAAGAAGTTAACAGATTAACTAAGTTGAATGAGAAGCTTGAGAATGAAAAACAAGGAACTAAATTATTGACAATGGAGCTTGAAGCTTTGAAACAAGAAAATGGTTATCTGAAGAACAAACTCAAGTGTGCAAATGAGATTGAGGCTGTGCTAAGGAAAAAACTGGAGAAAATGAAGTAAAGTTGAAGTCTTTCAATAATGTATCTGAATTGGTTGGTCAGTACCATGAGAAAATCAAACCATGTGCAAACATTGTTATTGGTCTTGATTATGATGCTTTGAACAGCAAAAAGAAGAACATAAGGGACAAAGAGAAAGCAACAGAGAATGAAAATGTTCCAGCAATGCTGAAAAAGGTTGGGTCACCTATGTTCAAGGCTTATGAAGTAGACTTTAGTGAAGAAAAATTGATTATCAAGCAAGAAATTACAGATGAGGATAACGAAAAAAAAAGGCAAACTCGACTCAATCTTCTATGGCTGAAAAAAATCTCATGGACAATCAAAGCACTAAGACTCATGTCAAAGGAACAAAGATTGAAGATGCGGGAAAGAAGAAGAAAAATAGAAATGGGAAAATAGGGATAAACAAAATCAATGATCAAGCTTATGTTGTGGATGCTCCTGGAAAGAAGTGTGAAAAATGTGGTTCTGCAAATCATCTAACTCACCTTTGTAAAAAAATTGTTAGTAAGCCAACTGAGGGAGCTTGCAAATATAATGAAGCAGATTTAAATGATCCCTACTCATTATGTGATAAGTTTGACTACATCCCTTGCAACTTGAAAGTAATGAAGAGTTGCCACAAACTGAGAGTAGACCTTAAAAAAATAAAAATTGAGTCTACATTAGAAAGGAAAAATGCACAACAATCATTGAACTCTATTTTATCTGAAACAAGTCACTCTACTCCTGCTAAATTAGTTAACAAGAAGAAAGTACCCAACACTTCTTGGGTCACTAAACATACCTGAATCACATTGTGTGCAGGGCAAAGTGAAGAAAGTCATATGGATCATTAACAGGGGATGCTCCAGACATATGACAGGTGATAAGGCCTTGTTATTACATTTTGAGGAGAAAGCTGGCCCATTGGTGACCTTTGGAGACAACAGCAAAGGATTCATAATGGGATATGGCAAGATTGTTTCCGAGAATATTGTCATTGATGATGTAGCACTAGTAGCTGGTCTTGAAGTGAATCTTCTCAGTGTTAGCCAATTTGCAGACAAAGGATTTGAAGTTTTATTCAACAAAGAAGAATGCACTTTTATCAGCAAGAAAACTGGTGAAGTTATTCTAAAAGAAGCAAGGAAAGGAAGCTTGTTTGTTGCAGACTTGGACTCAACAAATAAGGATGGTATTTCCTGCTTTTACACCAAGGCATTAGAAGAACAAAGCAAGCTATGGCATAAGAAGCTGTCTCACTTAAATTTTAAGGCAATTAACAACTTAGTCAAAAAGGAGTTAGTGAGAGACATGCCCAAACTGGAATTTGCTCAAGTTGAAGTTTGTGAAGCTTGTAAGAAAGAAAAGATGAAAAGATCTAGTCACAAGTCAAAAACTGTGAATTCTATAAGTGCACCCTTGCAACTTATTCACATGGACTTATTTGGGCCATTGAATGTCTTATCAATTTCAAGGAACAGATATGCACTTGTGATGGTGGATGATTTCTCAAGATACACTTGGGTAGAGTTCATGTACTCTAAAGATGAAACTTCACACATCATAATTGAGCACATCAAGAAGATAGAAAAGCAGGCTGAAGATTACAATTGTGTGAAAAGACTGAGAAGTGACAATGGAACAGAATTCAGAAATGTTACATTAAGTGAATTCTGCAAAGGCAAATGTATTGTTCAAG
The DNA here is from genome assembly GCF_009905375.1 of Apium graveolens. Classification (NCBI taxonomy): domain Eukaryota; kingdom Viridiplantae; phylum Streptophyta; class Magnoliopsida; order Apiales; family Apiaceae; genus Apium; species Apium graveolens. Next base: position 33,667,641 of record NC_133652.1, read on the forward strand.
AATTCTTAGCTTCCAGGACACCTCAACAAAATGGAGTAGTTGAGAGAAAGAACAGAACATTGGTTGAAGCTGCCAGAACAATGCTGTAAGATGCCAAGTTGCCAACAAGTTTCTGGGAAGAGGTTATTAACACTGTTTGTTACACTCAGAACTGATATCTCATTAACAAGGCACATGGCAAGTCACCTTACTCAATCATGTCTAAGAGGAAGCCTACTGTAAAGCATCTTCATGTGTTTGAAAGCAAGTGTTATATTTTGAAAGACAACCTTGAATATGTGAAAAATTTGACTCAAAGGTTTTTGAAGCAATTTTTATGGGACATTCACTGGAAAGAACAGCCTACAAAGTCTATGTGACTGATCAAAAGAAGATTAAGGAGAACACAGATGTGATCTTTGATGATGACAAATGTCCAGGCTTGAAATGCCTTGATGATAATGAAGCTGAAGCCCTGGCATTTGAAAACCTCAACATTGATAGTGACTCTGATGGAGAAGTTGAAGTTGATGAACATCAGACATTAAATAAAGAGACTACTCAATAGGAAAATCATGAAAATAGAAACTCATCTAAAATACCTGAATTTGAGAGCACAAACTCAGGGGGAGAAAGAGAAGAAGGATCCAGCAGTCATACCAATAATGAAGAAAATAATGAAGACACAGTCAACAAACTCATACAAGGAAATGGGATAGGAGTCATACTAGATATGCAATTATTGGTGATCCTACTGCTGGTGTGAGGACCAGGAGTGCAACTGCTAATGAGTGCCTACATGCATGTTTTCTATCTCAAGTAGAACCTAAGAAAATTGATGAAGCTCTTCTGGATCCTGACTGGATATCTGCCATGCAGGAAGAACTGAATCAGTTTGAAAGAAGCAAAGTCTGGAAATTAGTTCCTGCACCAAAGAATAGAAGCATCATTGGAACAAAATGGGTGTTCAGGAACAAGATGGATGAAAATGGTATAGTTATTAGAAACAAAGCAAGGTTAGTTGCAAAAGGCTACTCACAAGAAGAAGGAATTGATTATAATGAAACTTTTGCTCCAGTTGCAAGACTTAAAACTATAAGAATTTTCCTAGCATTTGCTGCACATTCAAACTTCAAAGTGTATCAAATGGATGTCAAAAGTGCCTTTCTGAATGGTGAGCTATAAGAAAAAGTTTATGTGCAACAGCCACCTGGCTTTGAAGATCCAAAATTTCCAAATTTTGTGTACAAATTACTCAAGGCTCTATATGGACTAAAACAGGCACCTAGAGCTTGGTATGACACACTATCAGATTTCCTACTAAAGCATGGTTTTACTAGAGGAACCATAGACAAGACTCTCTTTTACAAGAAACATGGTGAAGATATAATCCTAGTTCAGATTTATGTGGATGATATCATCTTTGGTTCTACTAATGAGAAGCTTTCCCAAAGATTATCCAAGCTTATGCAAAGTGGATATGAAATGAGTATGATGGGGGAACTGAGTTACTTCCTTGGACTTCAAGTCAATCAAAGAAGTGATGGTATCTTCATCAGCCAAACTAAATAAGGATCTATTGAAAAGGTTTGGAATGGTTGATTGTTCACCTGCATCTACACCTATGTCTACTGCTACTAAGTTGGATGAAGATAAGAAGGGCAAGAGTGTAGATATCTCAAGCTATAGAGGGATGATTGGATCATTGATTTATTTAACAGCAAGTAGACCAGACATCATGTTTGCAACATGTTTATGTGTAAGATTTCAAGCCAATCCAAAAGAATCACATTTGATGGTTGTAAAGAGGATTTTCAGATACTTGAAGGGAACTCCAAACTTGGGATTATGGTATCCTAAGGAAACCGGTTTTGCAGCTGTTGGTCACACAGATGCATATTTTGCTGGATGCAGGGTTGACAGAAAAAGTACCAATGGAAGCTGTCAAATTCTTGGACAAAGACTTGTATCCTGGTATAGCAAGAAACAATAATCTGTATTAACTTCTATAGCTAAAGCTGAATACATAGCTGCAAGAAGTTGTTGTGCTCAAGTGCTTTGGATTAGAAATCAGCTAATGGATTATGGCCTAGTGTTACACAAGAATCCTATTATGTATGACAATACTAGTGCTATATCTATAGTAGCTAATCCATTTAATCATTTCAGGACAGAGCACATTGATGTTAGGTATCATTTTATTAGAGAACATGCTACAAATGGTACCACTGAGCTCATTTTTGTACCAACAGAAAAATAATTGGCTGACATTTTTACTAATCCTTTGGATGAAGCAACTTTCACTAGACTCGTAGGTGAAATTGGAATGCTTAATTCTTCATCCTAAGGCAAGAACTCGGCTAATGTTTTGCAGCAGATTAATCTCCAGTAAATCAATAGGAATTTGATTTTATTGGAAGTTAACTGAAATATGAATTATAAATATTTCAGAAATCTCTGCATATTTGTATTTCAAATTCAAATTCAACTTGGAATTTTTTAAATTCTAAGTAAACTGGTCAGTTGTTAATTTACATTTTTAATATGTAAAATTAACACAAGGCAGAATTACATAAACCAAAAGTATATAGAGAACTGAGTTCTCGATAAGTATAAATTGACTTCTCGACAAGTCATTCTAGGACTTCTCGAGTGAGTCCTCGATAAGTCAATTTACTGACTTCTTGAGTGACTTCTCGAATGACTTAAAAATGACTTATCGATAAGTCCTTTTAGAGTTCTCTAGTAGTGTTTATTCACAGAGTTCTCTACAAGTATAATTTTTGACTTATCAATAACTCAGAACTGAGATAATTTAAATTAATAAATTATTTTGGTAAAATACTTTTGAAAATTTATTCTAATTTTATTTTAAATTTATTCAAATAAAAGTTAGAATTAGTTCGGTCCACTTCTTGGACAAACTGGGTATTTAGTTGACATCTCAATAAGTCAAGTTTGAGTTCTCTAAAAGAGTAATTTAAAATGACTTCTCGATAGACTAACTCGAAATGTCTATTTTTGAGTTCTCGACAAGTCATTTACTTTTACTATAAATATCCAGACTTCTCGAAAAAACATATTTTAACTTGGAATTTCTCAAAATTCTAAGCAAACTGAATATTTATTAATTCATATTCTAAATATATGAAGTTCATAAATAATAGTTCAAAAGAAGCAAAAAGTATGAAAAACTGAAATAATTTAATTCATAAATTATGTTCAGCAAAATACTTTTGACATACTTTGTCTATATTGACTCAGACTTATATACACATTTACTTGTTTATTTTTTTTAAATGTGGAATATGTTAGTCTAATGTAAGTAGACTAGTACATTATATGTGATGTTTTGAGAATGCTGATAATAGTTAAATTTATTTGACTATATGCTAATTATGTGTTTTGAATGATTCATTATCAGTATTTGTTTTGATGATTTAGCTAGTGTAATATTTTGCTGATAGGAGGGGTCACTTTTGGTGTAGGGAGTACTTGTTTATTTGCATGGGAAATAGTTATTCTAGAAAGTGAACCAAGATTCTTGAGTACTTGCATGGGGAATAGTAACAAGTCATTTCTAACTGTCTAGTTTCTCGTAAAGTATGCTTGTGTGATTATTACACTTATTAACCGGGCAATTCAAGAGTCTCTTGGTTTCTCTCTTTTCTCCCTCTATAAAATCAACCCTTTCACTCTTCATTATTCTTTACTACTTTCTTTCTCATCAAACACCCTAATCTCAAAACTCACTTCCTGTTCACCTCTCTCTCCAATGGATGCCCCAGTTTTCTACAAGCTTTTCAATGGAGTTGATCAACCCGTTCATCACTTGGCTGACAACCAAGCTCACTTTGACCCTATCGGACTTCGTGTCCGTATCAAGGGGGTTGTTTGTGGCCCCTTTGATGTTCCACTTGATGTCTTTGACGAACTCTCGTGGGACGATCAGATAAACTTCCTTTTCTTTGAGGGAGAAGTGTCTCTGGCGTGTCAGGGTGGCTGAGCAGCAACGCCTTGCTGCTCTGGAGTTGTAGGAGAGGATCATCTCTCTTGCACACTCCATGTCCAGAGCTTACCAGCGTCGGGCAAGGAGGATAGAGGCCGAGAAGAAGAAGCCAAAACTAGAGTAGTTACGATTAGGATTCACTTGGTGTAATCTATATCTTAATGTACTCTGTTTTTTTATTATTAATGAAAATTCTCTTCTTCTCTATCAATTTGTTTTTGTTGCTTGTTGATTATGTCATGATTGCCTTGTGTTTACAACTCCGTTGATTATTATCCTTCCTGTCATAGTGCTTGCAACTATATATCTCAATGCATATGTCTGATTAAAACTCCAAAAAGATAAATATATTCAATGCATTACAGGTCCAACATAATCTATTCAGACAACAACAGGAAATACAGATAATCAATCAACATGTATTTGTGCTAAACTGCAGTTAAAACAATAAAAACCAAATTGCAGTTCACCCAGGCACAGCAACACAAACACAAACTCAAACACAATCCCACTCAGGTGACTCTCAAAAGAAACCTATTTTACAAAAGGACAGAATCCTCAAAATGTTCTTCAGTTACTTTGTTGTTTGAGAAAAGAAACCACCACAAACATGGAAATTCATCAGTTTTCCATGAATATCACTAATGCACCTTCATGTGCAAAACAGTCTTCACAGACTGAAAGGTTTGAGGGTAGTACTCCTGAGGGGGAGCTACCTAAATCCTCTCCAATTAAATTGGAGGTTCCCAAGAAGGAACAACTCCCCTCATAACTCTAGCAGAAGCTGCCTTAGCAGTCAAAGCTAGAAGTACAATTGCCTATGACAATGTCATGAGAAAGGCAAGTATAGCACATTTAATTGCCAGTGTGTTACAAGACACACAAGGGTTTGAGGCTGGTGCACATGGAAGTAACCCAGTCAAATCCCGTCAAATTCAATTGGAGGTTCCCACTGTAAGTGGAGGACAATAAACTGTCAAAACCACAGAGCAATCTGTGAGTTAAAATATGACCCTAGTCACAGGTGTTTCTGATGATTCATTCACCTCACAATCTCAAACTGGTATTCACGCTTCTGATGAAATGAGTATGATTAGACCTATATGGATTACCCCTAATCATATGATCACAGACAACTCTTCTCAGCCACCTCTTATTTCTGTAAGTCAAACAACAAATTGAGCCTTTCATGTGAGACTGAGAGAAAAGATTGAGAGAAAAATAGAAAATAAGAGAGGCGGGATCCTTCCTGGCAAAAGGAGAGGTAGATGAGTGTCTGGATTTAGTAATCCTTGTGAGAAAACTTTGACTCTCAAAAGGCATGAGACTAGTGCAGTAAGAAGTAGTGAGACTACTTATTCAAAAGAACAAAGAGTTTAGGACTTTTGTTACTGACAGACTTCTTCTACAGATCTAAGTGAAACTCCTATTCTACTTGATAAACTCATCACCACAGATCTAACTGAAGCTTGAAGCTGTAGACAGTTTTCTAAATGGAAATTGACAGCAGCTTGAACAATGTACATCTAGCTGGATCTTTCTACCTGGAGATAATGTCAAAAAGGGGGAGAATATGTCTAAATGCCAAAACAGCTGATGGATGTTGCCAGATAATAAAATTCTATTCTTCATAGGGGGAGAGAAGAATAAATCTAAATGCGACTCATAAAAGAAGACCAAATGGGGAGATTGAATTCTGTATTTAGCTAGAGTTTTGACATCATCAATCAGAACTTGTGCATAATTCCATAATGAACAAGTTGGGGGAGATTATAATATATAAGTGATGATGTCAAAAATCACTGGAGATAACAATATCATTAGTGTCTCTGATCAAAGTAGGAAGCAAGCTAGATGGACATCTGATCTAAGGAGGAGATTAATGAACTGTTATTTTTAGTAATCAGTTAAACTTGGGGCCAACCCTAAGTAAGTTGTATTGTTATCTTAATTTATATTTTGTACTTGTAACACTTAAAGTCTGTAAAAATGCAAAGGAGCATACTGGAGTCTTTTTCCTGAAACAGTATCAAGCCTAAGGATTCTATCTGGAAGAAGATCAAGAAGATCATGCCTCAGAAGAATTTTGAAGAAGCTTAAAGTTGAATAAATATGTTTGGAGAAAAATACTCTAAGTCAAGATCTCTACAAGTCACAGATTTAATGTTATGGAGAAGTCATTCGAGAACTCCAGAATGGCTTATCAAGAAGTCAGGATAGCTACTAGAGAACTCAGGAAGATATCGACAAGCCAAATTGAAGAACTTGAGATTGTAGATATCGACAAGTCATTCCTTCACTTGAGAACTCAGAGTTATCGACAAGTCTACATTCAGTAGAGAACTCTGAGTTATCGATAAGTCAAGTTCCACTAGAGAACTCAGAGATATCGATAAGTCAAAATTCACTAGAGAATTCTGAGATATCGACAAGGTGAATTTGACTAAAGAACTCTGAGATATCGACAAGTCAAGAAGCCTCTAGAGAACTAAGAGTTCTCGATAAGTCAAAGTAAAGGCGTGAAGACTAGAGATCTCGACAAGCCTAAAATCTCTTATAGAGAACTGAAGACCTTTACAAGCCAAACTAAACATAGAATACTGGAGAGCTCGATAAGTCAATATACTTATCGAGATGTCAAGTGTTTTATAAACCTAAACTGGAGATCTCGAGGTACAATCTCAAAGTACAAAATTGCAGATCAGTTGAATATCCAAGATAAACAATCAACAAACAATCCAACAGCTGGATTGACAAGTCTACAAAAAGCAGTTTGAAGAATGTGCAAGATCAATGGCAAATATTAACTGACAGAGGAAGATTAAAATGAATACGGGATGCTAAAGATATGCTAAGCCAGAAATGGAAGATCTGCTTTTCTATAAATAGAAATGACAAGTGACAGTTTAAAAAAGCTAATAGCATGTTTTATTATCTACTATATAAACCAGCAGTTAACTAAGTTATAAAGTTAACTCTGGTCCTTTAGTCAGAGTAACAATTTAGATCAAATCTCTTGTAACATTCTCAAGAAGAAGCTAAGCTCTTTATTAACAAAGAGCCTAGAATTTTGTAGCAAAACAGTCTTAATTTTAATATAAAATTAAGTGAGTTTTTGTAACACCCCCAAATCCGGGGTCGGGGATCCGGGTTGTCACGAGTTCCATTTCCCTTAATAATACTTAATCTTAATAATCAACCAACTACTGCGTACTGTGACCCCACAATATACACACACACACCACAAGTTATAGTCTCAGTGATGAATACCAAAAATAACACAAGTCATTTTATTCCACAATTATAAGTCATTACACCTCAAAAGGGTTTCTGAATAAATTTACACATTCTTTTCCATTATTACAATTCATAAATATACATAAGTCTGGTACAACAAAAGTTGAAAGCCTAGCCTATTGGTAGACCCTACCTCAGCTACAACGGCATCAACGCCTACAGGAAACTGCGGAACGTTTCCTATCCGCTCGCGAATTGGGAGCTTGATCCTGTTCATCTTGTCTATCTGTTGTTGTGTGATGAAAGAAGAAAGCAAGGGTGAGCAACAAGCCCACCGAAATAATATGTATAATAATTAACAATATATGAGCATTCTCATAGTACTCATGAAAGTCTTGGTCAAGAAGAAATGAACCAAGTTTGATATCTTAACGCGATGAAGTCGCAAAATATTCAGTATATATACTTATATACTTTTCAAAATCTTTGAAATCCTCTGCCATGTATAATATACACAGAGTTCCAGTTTATAACTGTATAAAAATATCGTTGCAAGGTGATCTTATATATCTAACCTTGTCTCAACGTTTTTCTGAAAATCTTTGTCATGCATAAGATAATCATTAGCCAGATATAAGTTGAAAAGATGAAGTTACAAGATACCCCAATATACTTATATCTTTTCCCACTACTACTTGAACTACCAGCGTTCAAGTTATAACCAGTTTCAAAAGTTCATCACATAGATGAGACTACAAGATAAGACTTGCATAGATTCGATCTTTGAAATATTATTGAATGAAATGAAGTTACGAGATATTTCATTAAGTCCCGATATATATATATATCCATATATATCTCTCATACATTTCCTGAAAACCTCTGTCATGTAAAGTATGAACAGAGTTGCAATATCCAATGAATTTTGGAAAGAAATTTTTTTTGGCATAAACCTAATATCTTGCTGATCAGGAAAAGATACCAATAAGTAACCTTTTCTACTAGTAGATGAATGAATCCCCCACCGGTCATCACCCTGGCCGCATTAGGACCTTGTGCTGGACCGCCACCCGGCCTCTTACGCGTTGATGGACTGCCACCCAGCCACTTACACTTTAATAGACCGTACCCCGGCCTGTCGCTTATGCCGACTCAATTAGATGAGCTTACTTCCCGAACATTGGGCAAGTAATCAAATTGTTTTCTCAAAACAGCAACCTCGTTGCGAATGTAAAATACACCACAGAGCCGGATCCCTCATATTTTGAGCGAGTATTTAAATCCCCTTCGAAAGGAGGATCTTAAATATAAAAATGAGTTTTGGGATCCGCCCTAACTTTAAAAAATCATTTTAAAGACTCGAAGACATTTTTAAGAATGTTTGGAGTAATGCTGATTTAATGAAATAAATCAGTTCCGATATATTAGAAAATATCTGAATATTATTATTTAAATAATATTCCCATAAGGATAACCTTTATAAAAAAATAATTGAAGTAGAAGTTATAAAACTCACACTTGAGATGAATAATAAATAACCAAAGATATATTTATGCGAAAGTACAATCTTTATTTGATTAATCGAAAATAAGTTTGATTATCGAAACATTATTCTTTAATAAAATAAAGAATTTATTTAATAAATAAGCGGAGTCATAAGTCCACGAATGAATATTCAAAATAATATTCATTAAATAAAATAAACAGAGTCATAAGTCCTCGAATGAATATTCAACTAATAATATTCATTAAATAAAATAAACGGAGTCATAAGTCCTCGAATGAATATTCAACTAATATACATTAAATAAAATAAACAGAGTCATAAGTCCTCGAATGAATATTCAACTAATAATATTCATTAAATAAAATAAACAGAGTCATAAGTCCTCGAATGAATATTCAACTAATATTCATTATTTAAAATAAAGTTATCGAATAAACCTTATTCGATTAATAGTTTTGAAAACTATATCTATATATATATAAATATATATATATATATAATATACTCGGGAACATCGACTCCCGGTTTAGAAAATGTTCACCTTTGGGTCCCCTATACTAAGGGTATATGCAACTACTGCTTATCTCTAGCATAGGTATTATGCAACTTATAAGCTTTTGAATCAACAATTAGATATCAAGATTACAAAACAGGCATGCATATAAATATCATATCACATGCTCCAATATATCGCAAGACTTTGCTAATAATAATCATGCACTTATCACAAGATAATGCATATACATATATACATCACAACAACAGTATAACGGGTAGAAAACTTGCCTGAGTGTTCCCAGTTCGACTTAAGATTAGAGTGGGTCCGATAACCTATGAACAACAATATAAGTTGGAATTAAACCACGGTCGCTTAAGAAACTAGACTTTAACCAATTGAACCCTAACGTTCGCTTATGGTCACTTCTACTCTTAACGAATCACATAAGTCATTTGAGTACCCTCGGCTCCACCATTTTTAATAAATTAACCATTAAGAATTTTAAGGTGATTCTTTCGCGAGTACTCTTCTAACTGCCTAATCCACTTTACATAATTGTTTCATACTCCAATTAGTCATTTAAGGACCTTAACCAAGGTTTCAAAGTAAGGCGAGGGGTAATGGTTCATTCGCGAAACGCCGTTACTTAAAATGGTCGTTTCTCCTAAACCGTACATCGGATTCAAGCGAACCACATATCAAAACGAAGCTCGTAATATGAACTATCTAAACATGGCAAATGTTAGAATATTTCAGTGAGTTCACGGGTCCTAAAGTTAAGAACAGAACAGTTAAGGAAAATCGGGCATTATGACGACTATGTTTACACGATTACCAAGTTTTAAACCACTCCAAACAACCACCATTCAACTCACAACCAATAATACAACCAACCCTCATCCAAGCCTTACTACATCAGTCCCCAAACCTCAAGATTTTCCAATTTATACAACCCCACACATGAACTACTAGCTATACTTAAGTTTCATTAACTATAAACAAGATTTCAACATCCAAATCACTACAAATCCAATCCAAACTCTAAACACACAAGCATCATGCTTCTCATTTACTATAACCATTAAAACCATCGTAATACTCAAAGTAAAGTTAGGGTTTGGAGGTGTTATACCTTCCTTGGAGTGATTAGAGTAGCTAGGAAGTCTTAGGGAGCCTCCTACAAGCTTGATCTTTCCAAAGAAATCAAAAACACAAAGTTAGGTTTTGAAGTTTCTAAAAGTCATATTGAAAGAACTGTCAAAACAAGGGTCTTACCATGCTTATTTGGACGAGACTTGTGAACACGAGTTGTAGGCCATCTCAATACCTTTTCAAAGAGCTATTTAACATACTATTTGAGTGAGTATTGAAGGAGATATGGTAGTTTGAAGTTACTGCTCTGGTTTTGGCCGAGAGTTTTTATTCTTGGAAAGAAAAAGTCAACTTCTAATTTGTGTTTTGTGTTTTTTTGATGTTATGATTTGTTTTTGGCTTGGTTGATCCACTTTGTTTGTTAATTAGATTGTTACCATGGTAAATTTTGTGTGGTTCACAATCAACCAACAACACACTTCTTTTTGTCATGCTTAGGTCATCATTCTTATGTCATCTTCCCATACTTGTCCTCTTCTTGTTGGTTTGATGACATCATCATCACTAACCTCTTTGATTAACTCCTAATTACTTGCCTAATGACCGCTGATCTATTATACGGTTCGCTTAACTTTCGTTCTTGTTTATCGTTTGAGGGATCATACCCGAGATCTTATTACTTGGGTTCCCCTAAACCTTTCTCAATATTTTATATTCCTTTTATGATCCTCTCTTATAATCCTTAAATTAAATCCTTTTAATCATGTTACCTTACACTCAATTCTTTCGGTATCTGGTGGATTTTCGGGAAAAATCAAAGTGTTTGAATTTAGATTCTGACGATCTTTATATACACTTATTTACTTTATGGAATACTAATACGATCTTAGAATTTCCATAACAGTACTCCTATATAGCGTGGTCTGATAATTTTCCTTAATCAGCATCATCAGCAAAAGTTACTATTCATCCGTGTTTCAAAAATTCAAAAAATTGGGGTTATTACAGTTTTGAAGATCTGTGTTCTTTATTTTTCTGCAAGTGTAATCTCTACATGAACACATCTCACTACAAGAATTAATTTACTTTGTTTAACCATAAACATTCAAGAAAAACTCAAAAACAGTAAAACACATTCACCCCCCCCCCCTCTGTGTGTTAGTCATTTCCTAAGAGAACCATCACTGAATCTCACCTAGCCTGTCACACCCTTGTCCAGATTCTTAAACTTGGACCGGAATCCCGTCATGTGGTTACTAGCCCCATTGTCCAAATATCAAAGGCTTGATTCTTCCCGTTTTTCAAAATCTCTGCTTAGCTTGGGTGTCACTTGGCCTTCATTAAGTAACAGCATATCTCTAATTTTGCCATTTAATTTCACCATTAGTAAGGCGGTCTCATCATCTTGAGTATGTGTCAGATTTACCTCCGTTCTCTGTTCCTTTGGCTTTTCTTTGCGTGGCTTGCGGCACTCAACAACATAATGGCTATATATGCCACAATTGAAGCATTTGACTTTTCTTATGTCCTGTCCTCCGCGTCCTTCTCTGTATTGATTATTTGACCCTGGAGACGTCTCTCCCTTCTTTGATTTTCTCACTCATTCCTCCCTTGTGAGTAGTAGCTGACTCTCATTGCCCTCTCGTTTCCTCCATTCCTCTTCGGTTAACATTAGTTCTCCACTGTTGTTCTCGCTTTGTCCACGTAACCTTTCTTCATGTGCCTTCAAGGACCCTACTTCCTCCTCAATGGTCATTTTCTCTAAATCACCAAATTGTTCTATTGTGGACGTGATTTGCAAGAATTTGGACGGGACAGCTCGTAGTAGCTTCTTAACTACATATGCTTCGTCAACCTTTTCTCCCAATGCATGTATATTGGTCACAATACCATTCAACTTCATACAGAAGTCATTGATCAATTCCGTGTCTTTCATATTCAGAAAATCGAATTCAGCCTTGAATGTTTGGATCATTGCCTTCTTAACCCATTCTGCACCCAAGCACATCATCTTCACAGCATCCCAAGCCTCCTTCGTTGTTGTCTTGTCTGCGACAGATAGTAGGATGTCCTCGGGGATGCCTTGATAAATCGCAGCTAAAGCCATCTTATCAGTTTTGTCTTCTACTGCCTCTTTGGTGTTTGTTTTTTCGACTGCTTTCCAAACACCATGGGCTTACATATAGACTCTCATTTTCAGTGACCAAGCTGCATAATTGCTTTTTGTTAACATCGGGTAGTTAATCCCTACTGAACTCTCTTTACCTTTCAATGTTTCCATCGTTGTGTGTTTTGGCTTATACTTTGGCACACAACAAGCCTCGCTCTGATACCAAGTGAAGTGTTTAAACCAGACACACACATACACGTTTTGTATGAATAAAGAAACTAAAAGTAAGTACTGATATTTTTGAATAATTATACCAGGCCTTTTTAAATATAAAGCTACAGCATACAACGACTATTAAGAGATCTCCTAATTTAACTCCACGACTCCCACTTACCCCTGACTCTTCCTACAAATACTGAAACAGACTTTGACTACTTCTACCTGACTATTTGCACAGCTACAAACTCGCAGCCAGCTAACATTTATTTAAGACAAATAATAATAACAATAAGCTTAAATTAAAACTCCCAACATTACTTTGGTATATGGTACACATATGATGATCAAGTTAGAAAAGTTTGGGTTGCCAATCGAGACGCGCATGTTCTTAATACTGCTAGCTGCTGCTCTAACAATCGACGACAAAGCTGGACAGTTGATAAACATTAGTGCATAGAGGACTGTTGCGAATGTTTCTTATCAAGTCCATGCATGTAACATCTCAGCTACACTACAGGATGATGGCAACTTTGTTTTGGCTGATGAATCTGATAATCATGTTTTGCGACAAAGCTTCGATAATCCTACAGACACACTTTTGCCCGGGATGAAATTGGGTTTCAATCTCACTTCTGGTAAAAACTGGACCTTAAACTCTTGGTTAAGTTACCAAGTTCCAGCTTCAGGGGCATTCGATCTTCTCTGGGAACCTATTACTTATTTTAGTTATAAGTCAATTCAACTAGTTATTCAGCGTCGAGATGAGATTTAATGGACTAGTGGGCAACTAATACCAGAGAAACATGTTGGAATATATTTGAATAAAAATTTATTTGCATTTATTTTATTTGATTTGTAACTTGTATATTTGATTTTTTTGCAACTCTTAAATTAATGTCATGTTTTTAATTTGATCATTAATTTTGATGTTACAAAATTGGATACTTTTGTAAGTTACAAGTTCATTTCCCCTATAAAAAGAGGCATTGACTCATTGGTTTGATATACAAAAAATCATACAAGTATTATTTTCTTGCATTCCTCTTAGAGCTAGGTTCTTGTTTCTGTGAGATAGAAAGTAGTATTTGATTGGTTCGTAGAAGGCGGGTCTTCAAGTGGTTGAGACTACCTTTGTTCATTGTATCCTGTTAGACGGAAGCCATACTACCTTCAAGCACAAGGATAGCGTGGTGTTGACGTGCCTCGAACGATTATTTTGGTATTTTGTTATTGTATTCTTGATTTCAGGTAACTTCTAAACAATACTCCTTACAAGCTTAAAACATATCCCATAATTCATATGAATCCATTTAACTAATAGATTGATTTGTTTAAATTTTAAAGGGAGTATAGTACCTTGTTTAACACTGATACATTATCATGTTCATTAATTTTATATGCATAATGTTTCTTATGCGTTAAGATTGATGATTTTGTACCCATGGATGGATGTTTGGTTTGTATGGTTTCGTATTTCTGACTGGTTTTAAGGTTTTGTATGGCTGTTATATACTTAACATGTTTTAAAAGTATTAAATAAATTTTGATTTGGTTAAATACTAATGTAGTTTAACCCGTTGTGTACTGTTTGTTTTTTATGTTTGTGCCATGTTTAAGTTTTACAAGTTTATGTAATTTGGTATGTCATAGTTTCTACCTAATTTATTATTTTGTTAAGCTGTTAGGAAATCTCTCTTTCCTTGGTTAATGTATTAGGATTGTAGTTTTATAATTGATATAGTTAGAGCCAACACGAGGTGTAGTGTCTAACATTTTTGTTTGTATTGTATTTTTTTAATTTTTTTTAATCATGTATTCATAATTTTTATGAGTTTATGATTATTTCAAGGGCAAATAGTTCTTTAAATTTGGATCAACTGTATTTGTGAATATTATTATCTTAATATTGATTGATTTATCTAATTTGGTTGATGGGATCATGTCATTTTACTATGCCAATAGTTATCTCCTGTAATTCCATAATTTAATTTATTTCAAAACTGATCTTCAATGTCATTCATGTGCTAGAGTTTTTTCTGTATATATTTTATTTTATCATGTATTTAGAGATTTAATCTTTAATATTTGCATGTGTGGACATAAATGTTCTTAAATTTCAGTTTCATTTTGTTATTTAAATGTGCTAATTTGTTATTGGTTTAAAAGAAAAAATGCATGTTTAATGTTATTTTTTTCTTTTTAAACGTGCTTGCTATTCAGCTTAGAATATATTATATAAAATATTGCTGCTTCAAACCGAGTAACCTAGAATTAGAATCCTTGTTTTTGTTTGTTTTTTTGCATAAGATAAGTGTAGTGGACATTTATTAGAAATCATGTCTTTACATCACTTCTAGCAGGAGTACTTAGTGGTCTAAAATTTTTACTTGGTTGTGTGATTAGTGACTTACTTAATGCTGTTAAATTGTATAAATTTTGTATGCTCTGGATGGCTACTAGTTGGGTGTGTCCATGCTTGGTTAAATATTTTAACCTATTTATATCAAGTCACAGATATGTGGTGCATGACAATCCCTTGAATTCTTATAATTAATATCTTAGAATAAGGTTGTAACTTTATTTTCCAGTCTGTTAATGGTATTGTTACATTTCTCTTTTGATTATTGTTACGTGCCTGACATCATGTAACCATTTATTTTGTAAATAATATAATAAGATTTGTCGTATATTATGCAAAATATTGACTAGTTATTTATATTCTTGATTTCAGAAATGACTGGAGTTGACGGAGCTAGCTTGTCCGGTGATAAGATTGCTGAGGCAGTGCTTAATGCGGCAACCCTTGTGGTGCCAAATACGGTTGTACCGGTAACCGCTCATGCGGAAAAGCCGGTGAAATTCAGTGGGCTGGATTTCAAGATGTGATAACAAAAGATGTTGTTTTACTTGACCACGTTGAACCTTGCAAGGTTCTTAATTGAGGATGCACCTAAGCTAAAAGAAGATGAGTCTGATGTTCAGCTAGCCAGTGCAGTCCAAGCTTGGAACCATTCGGATTTCTTATGTAGAATTACATAATGAACTGTTTGAGTGACTCGCTATACAAGGTGTATAGTGTGCTGAAAACGTCCAAAGATCTGTGGGACTCACTCGACAGAAAGTACAGAACCGAGGATGCGGGTACTAAGAAGTTTATAGTGGCCCGGCTCCTTGAGTTTATGATGGTGGATTCCAAGAAGATGGTTAATCAAGTTCAAGACCTTCAGATGATCATGCATGACATGGAAGCTGAGGCAATGCCCATGAATGAAGCCTTCCAAGTAGCCGTTATTATTGAGAAATTTCCCCCCGGTTGGAAGGACTTCAAGAACTATTTAAAGCATAAGCGTAAGGAGATGTTTGTGGAAAACCTTGTCATAAGACTCCGTATCGAGGAGGACAATGAGAATCGGTTTATTGGCTCTTCAAATGCTAATGTTGTGGAGGTCAAGAAGAACTCCAAGTTCAAGAATGGGAGACCAGGCAAGAAGCCCAGCTTGGGACCTAAAGCCGGGATTTCTAAGAAAAAATTTCAAGGAAAGTGTTTCAACTGTGACAAGATGGGTCACAAGTCAACTGAGTACAGACTACCAAAGCGGAAGAAGCACGAGGCCCTCATGGTGGATGATGTGGCTCAAGACATATCTGATATCAGTCTCTCTGCTGTGGTTTTTGAAGTGAATCTGATCGGCTCTAACCCGAAAGAATGGTGGATTGACACTAGTGTTACTAGACATATTTGCTCTAGCAGGGAGTTGTTCCACACATTCTCGCCAACTGAGACCGGAGAGAAGCTTTTCATGGGAAATTCTGCAACATATGAAGTCCTTGGGAAAGGCAAGGTTGTGTTGAAGATGACATCTGGAAAGGAGCTGACTCTGAATGATGTCCTATATGTTCCGGAGATCCGAAAGAATTTGGTTTCTGGTTCACTATTGAACAAGCATGGATTCCGTATTGTGTTTGAATCTGATAAAGTTATTTTGTCCAAAAAGGGAATGTTTGTGGGAAAAGGTTATGTAACCGAAGGGCTATTTAAGATGAATGTAATGACTGTGAAGAATATTAATAAGAACAATAAATCTTCTACTTACTTGCTTGAGTCTTTCGATTTATAGCATGGTAGACTAGGTCATGTTAATTATGAAATAATGCGTAGATTAATTAACTTCAACCATATACCAACATTCCAAATTAGTTCAAAACACAAATGTCAAATTTGTGTTGAGGCAAAATTAACAAGAACATCGTTTCAAACAATTGAAAGGCAAACAAAACCTTTGGATTTGATTCACAGTGATGTGTGTGATTTAAAATCAAATCAAACAAGGGAAAGTTATAAGTATTTCATTACTTTTTTGGATGATAGTACAAGGTTTGGTTTTGTCTATTTGCTTAAAAGTAAAGATGAAGCTATAGAGAAGTTTGAGCTCTATAAAAATGAAGTTGAAACTCAACTTAATGGAAAAATTAAAATAGTAAGAAGTGATCGAGGTGGTGAATATGTATCACCTTTTGGTGAATTCTTTGCAAAACACGGAATTATTCACGAAGTCACTGCACCGTATTCGCCTCAATCAAATGGGATTGTTGAGCATAAAAATAGAACCTTGAAAGAAATGTGCAATGCGATGTTGCTAAGTTCAGGGTTATCTGAGTACATGTGGGGAGATGCTGTCATGTCAGCAAATTATCTTTTAAATAGGATACCCTGAAAAAATCAAGAGCTAACTCCTTATGAATTATGGAAACGCAAGAACCCTTCCTATAAATTCTTACGAGTGTGGGGGTGCCTTGCAAATGTTCTTGTACCAGAACCAAAGAAAGTAAAAATCGGTCCAAAAATGATGGATTATATTTTATTGGATATGTGTCTAATAGTACGGCATATAGGTTTCTTGTGCACGAGTCAAAAATCCCTGACATACACAAGAATACTATAATGGAATCAAGGAATGCTTCGTTTTTTGAACATGTATTTCCTCGTAAATCCAAAGCAAGCTCAAGTTCATTGAAACGCACACGTGAAATTAATTCTGCAAATGAATATAGTGATACTGAGGCAGAAGAAAATATGGATGAACTTGAAATAGAGGATGAACCTCGTCGGAGCAAAAGAGCCCGGGTTGAAAAATCCTTTGGGCCGGATTTTTTAAGTTACTTGATCGAAAATGAACCACGGTCATATGCAGAAGCTGTGCATTATCCTGATGGTCCTTTTTGGAAAGAGGCTATCAAGAGCGAAGTTGATTCTATTATGCAGAATCATACATGGGAACTGGTGGATCTTCCTCCGGGATGTAAATCACTAGGATCTAAATGGATCTTCACCAGGAAAATGAAGGTAGATGGATCCATTAATAAATACAAAGCCCGACTTGTTATTCAAGGTTTTCGCCAGAAGAAAGGTATTGATTATTTTGACACTTATTCTCCGGTTACGAGAATGGCATCCATACGGATGATAATTGTTATTGCAGTATTGCGAAATCTTGAAATGCATCAAATGGATGTAAAAATGGCCTTTATGAAAGGAGATTTATATGAAGAAATCTACATTAAGCATCCTGAGGGTTTTATGGTGCCAGGATTGGAACACAAACTTTGTAAATTGGTTAATTTAATATATGGCTTAAAACAGGCACCTCGAGATTGACATCAGAAATTTGACAGTGTTATATTGTCGAATGGGTTTAAAATCAATGAATGTGACAAATGTGTCATGTCAAAGATACAATAGAGGGATATGTGATCCTGTGTCTTTATGTTGATGATATGATCATCGTTGGTAATAATGACAAAATGGTAAAATCTACCAAAGACATATTACATTCAAGATTCCACATGAAAGATATGGGCTTAGCTGATGTTATTCTAGGGATAAAGATCCTTAGAACGTCAAGTGGATTTGTGTTAAACCAGTCACATTACGTTGATAAGATCCTTGAGAAGTTTAGCAAAGATGATTCTAGTGTGTCAAGAATTCCTTTTGATACGACTTTACATCTTTCAAAAAATAAAGGTGAGGGTGTTTCATAAGGAGAATGTGCTAAAGTAATAGGAAGTCTGATGTACTTAATGAATTGTACACGTCTAGACATTGCCTTTACTGTTAGTAAGCTAAGTTGATACACGAGTAATCTGGGTATGGATCATTGGAACGCGATAACTAAATTGCTTAGGTACTTAATGTATACGCGTGATTATGGATTGCATTATACGAGATATCTTGTTGTACTAGAAGGGTATAGTGATTCAAACTAGATAAATGGTGTTAAAGGATCAAAGTCCACAAGCGGCTATGTTTTTACACTAGCAGGTGGAGCGATCTCATGGAAATCTTCAAAACAAACGGTTGTGACCAAATCTACGATGGAAGCTGAGTTTATTGCTTTGGACCAAGCAAGTGAACAAGTTGAATGGTTGCGCCAATTTATAGAGGATATTCCAAGATGGGAAATGCCAGTGCCACCACTTGGTATATACTGTGATAGCACTGCAGCAATTGGTACAGCCGAGCGTGTACTATATAACGGAATGTCGAGGCATATTCGTCGACGACACAATTCTGTTAGACAACTACTCTCAACTGGAGTTATCACTATTGACTACATAAAGTCAAAGGATAACACTGCGGATCCGCTAACCAAAGGGTTAAATAGAGAGTTAGTTGAGAAATCATCAAAAGGAATGGGACTAAATCCCATAACAAAAGTTATACAAAGGAAACCCAACCTATTGACTAGAGATCTCAGGATCTTGGTACAAAGGGACAACCTAACTGTAAAAACTTATTGAGATCATTATGGGGGTTTTACTCCTGTGTCCATTCCTATGATGAAAACAGTGATAAAATATGGAAAAGGTTAAGCTATGCTTTTAATGATCCTTATGTGTCGATATATAGAACAACAATACTTTTGTATTATTTTAGAGATCACCTATGTGAGTGAAGTGGGGTCGCTTCAAGAAGGAATGGTGGAGGCTAATTCCGGGAAAAACTCACGGAACCAGGCTAAAACTCAAGACCAAAATGGGCTTAACAGTGAGAACTGAACAAATATAGGAAAGACTCCAGTGGGGGATGTATCATCATTTCACAATACAGAAGGGCAGTTCAAGGTCAACGCGACTACTGTAACTCTAGAAATGTAAATATGTTCTTACAAGGGAAGGTTCAAGGGGTAACACCTACCTATCCTATGCTGGTTTCTGTCGTGACTTTCTATCTCCGTGTCAAAAGAGTCATTTTGCAAAGTCAATTTTTATTCATGTGAGGGATTGTTGGAATATATTTGAATAAAAATTTATTTGCATCTATTTTATTTAATTTGTAACTTGTGAATTTTGATTTTTTGTAACTCTTATATTAATGTCATGTTTTTAATTTGATCATTAATTTTGATGTTACGGAAGTGATTTTTTTGTAAGTTACAAGTTCATTTCCCCTATAAAAAGAGGTCTTGCCTCATTGGTTTGATACACAAAAAATCATACAAGTATTATTTTCTTACATTCTTCTTAGAACTCTAGGTTCTTATTTCTGTGAGATAAAAAGTAGTATTTGATCGGTTCGTAGAAGGCGGGTCTTCAAATGGTTGAGACTAGCTTTATTCGTTGTATCCTGGGAGACAGAATCCACACCGCATTCAAGCACACACGGAAGGTACTTATGATAGCATAGTGCTCACGTGTCTCGAACTATTCTTTTGGTATTTTGTTATTGTATACTTGATTTCAGGTAACTTCTAAACAATACTCCTTACAAAACAATCATTTGAATTTAGGCCCGGGTTGAATGATCCTTTTAACCAACACCTTTACGATCTCAGCTTCAGAGATGATGCTAAAGCACATGACCTACTTTGCTTATGATGTTCTGTTTATATCAAATATGCTTATAGGATTATCCATGTTGCATGTAGAAAAGGAGAAAAGAAAGCGCCAAGAGTATTTACAGGAGTTATTAGCTTCTGACAGCTTCAAAGATTCAAATGAGGCTGGAGGTGAGAGGAGAGAAGGCCAAGATCTAAATATATTTAGCTTTGGGTCAATTGCCACCAATGACTTCTCAGATGAAAATAAACTTGGACAGGGTGGTTTTAGAAAGAGCTTGTTGAGTTCAAAAACGAACTTATACTCATAGCGAAGCTCCAACATGTAAATCTTGTTCGTGTCTTGGGATTCTGCATTCATGAATCATGATGATGAAAAGATGTTAGTTTATGAATACATGTTCAACAAGAGCTTGGACTACTTCCATTTCGGTATGCAATATTTCGCTCACATTTCTTATTTAATTCTGTATCGATGTTGATCACCGAGTATAAGCTATTTAAAAAAAAATCCGTGCACAGACGAAGATAGAAGAGATCTACTAGACTGGCAAATACGAATCAACATCATCGAAGGGATTGGTCAAGGATTGCTTTACCTTCATAAATACTCAAGAATGCGTGTGATACACAGAGATTTAAAGGCCAGTAATGTTTTGTTGGATGGGAATATGAATCCTAAGATATCTGATTTTGGCATGGCAAGAATTTTCAAGCAAAATGAAACCCAAACAAATACTATCTATCAGAGTTGTCGGAACCTAGTAAGCTAAACTCATTCTTTCTTACACACACACTCACCTCATATTGATCATGCATTTTATCTTCATGTGGTAAATAATAATGTTGTAAGTCGTCTCATGCAGTGGTTACATGTCTCCCAAATATGCTATGGAAGGAACATTTTCTGTAAAATCTGATGTATTTAGTCTTGGTCCTAGAAATTGTTAGTAGGCGAAGAAATAATAGCTTCTATAATCACTACTGGCCACTCAATCTCATATGCTACGTAAGTTATTATCAATACAATGATATTATCCCTCTTCTTGAAAAGAGTAGAGCATGCAATTGACTTGATAAATGTGTTCGCTCAGGCATGGGAGTTGTGGAAAGGAGGTCAGGTTTCAGACTTGAAAGATCCAAGTCTTAAAGCCACAGGTTCAGACGTAGAAAAGCAACTTTCAAGGACGGTTCATATTGGACTGTTATGTGTACAAGAAAGTGCAGAGGATAGACCAGACATGTCATATGTAATCTCGGTGCTTGGTAATGAAACTGAGATTATTTATGTATCCTTCGAGTTAGACTTATGTCTCTTGTAAAAAGGTCCAGCTCGACCATCTCCTAGCTTTTATACTTGAAGAAATTTCTAAAATTAAAGAATTCAAGATCTTTACTGTTATCAGTCACAGGTTCACTCATTGTGCTCGTGTCTGTGTATTCGGTTAGTGTCTATATGTAGTCTAGTTCTTATTTTTCAGTAGAAAGTCGTTTACAAGGTTTGACATGTAACTTTAAGAATGTCAAGTAGATACTTGAGTACTTGACCATTGTGAGCTAAACTTAAATATCACTCCAGTAATTTAAATGAGTATATATCGGAATGAAGGATACATCATGAATTCAGTATATAAAATGCTGAATTTCGCATCAGGAAAGGTGATCCATAACTTATACAAAAGAAAGTGATCCATAAGACGGATCAATTTATGTAATTTATAACTGGTACAAGACAGAGGAATTAGTCTGTTTATTACAAAAAGAATACAGATCGATACAACCGAAGTTACAGTCCAATTTGTATTGAAGGTTAAAACTTTTCACTATCTTGTTTATGTTCAAATACAATTCAAAAGTTGGGGCTTTGCCGCTTAGGCTGAGGCTGTTTCTTCCTGGTTTTCGTAAGCCTTTTCAATGTGCTCATTCACATTCCCAGCAGCAATAGCTCCTTCATAATTGCTTATATTTGAAAATATCAACACAAGGAATCCAAATATTGAAGCACAAAAAGCAACCCCGAATGACCTTCCAATTGTCCCGACACCAGCTGTTGCAAACGTGAAACCTACACATGTTCCAAAAGCTCTCACCCATGAAAGCCAAACTGAAAATGCGCCTTCTTTTCCAGGTGGAGAACAATCCAACAATAAATTTCTTCCGAAAGCATGCAAGACACCTGTGGCAGTGCCTTGAACTGCAGTGAAGAGCAACACATGACGGCTCTCCCAGTTCTTGTGGCGATAGTATAGTCCAAACCCGGTGGTCAGTATCGAAAAAAGATACCCCAGCAACTGCATTTTTACTGCATCTGCCCTAATAAGTTGCTGGAGTGGATGTAGCAGGGGTAGAGACAATAAAGGAAAGGCAAAGTATGTTAACCATATAAACAAAATGGTCCTTGGCTCTAAGCAAATTTGTCCAACTAGAAATAGTACTCCTCCTGTGAATATGGACATTGTAGCCATGGAAGAAAGAAAAACGCTAGCAAGACTACCTGCTGCATGAGGATAGCTGAAAATAGAAACAGCATGGGTTTTGTTGACAGAGCTAGGTGAAGTTGTTGAGTTCCCACTAGGCCTATTAGCAGTGAAGATATGTACTACTCCTACAAGCCACTTCAAACCGCTGAAAATGGCAACAACCCATAAGCTCGTAAATTTGTCTGGACCACGGAGCATGTGGTATGTGAAGGTAGAGAAAATGGCAGAACCGAGAGAGCCAGCAGCAGTGGCATATAGAGAAAGCCAACTAGTAATTCCTAGCCTTGATGTGAATTCACTTTTAGGAATGGGGGAACCGACAAATCCGCGAACCATCTGGCCAAGGGAACGCGTGTGGGAGGCAGTTCCAACAGTAGCAGCTACAACAATGGCAGCAATATATGGTGGGAAGATCCAATATGTTTGGAAAAATCCAGCAGGGAGGCAGAAGATAGCTCCAAGAGCTGTGACAGCTCCTGCTAGGAGTTGAGGGTGCATGCCATAGTCAAGGTTAATTGAGATGATGCCAAGTACTGGTGCTGAGAGTATTAACCCTATAAACCAAGAAATCGATGTCCACTCCAATGCTGAGAATTTTGAGCTGCTAATTCTTATTAATTTTGATGTTAGCCCTTGGTACCTGCAGTTAATGAAACATTCAAGTAGAGTTCTTAATATGTCAGTGCAGTTTTATATTCCACGTCGTAGTACTATTTTGAGTATCAAATATAAGTGTAAACCTTGTAAATTGCCTTATGGAATGACTGTTGTAAATAAGATGATATACTTACACTTGCATTTCCTTTTTAGTACAACTCAATCCCTTAAAGCTCTTCTCCCACCCCTGCGAAGGTGCTGGTGCAGTGAAAATCTGGCTTATGATAAGTGGAAACAAGATGGGAATAATAACTGTGTGAATAAAGTATGAACACAGCCCATATAAACACCAAAGCATAACTTCAGCCTTGCTAGGCCTATCTTGATGTCCTTCATACTCTGCGTAAACCTCTTTAGCTCTCTCTAGTTTCATAGTCACACTATGCACATCTGGTGTGTCCACATCTTTCATCTCCTCTTCTTCTAACACTCTTGAACGTCTTGCTTGTTCTCCACCGTCAACATCAGTTGTTTCTTCCATTTAGTTCGCGTGTTGCAGAGGGCAGCTGGAGAGAAACCTTGTTGGCTATAGCAAGATCAATATGGAGGTGTGAAAATGGTTAGATATATATGAACAAAGCACAGCTAATTGTTAAAGCCTAGGCATCGACTAATATGTTTGTGACTATTTGCCTATTTGGAGTCTATATTGCAAATGACAGTCTTGCATAAGCAATCAAATCAAAAATACTGTAAAAGAAAGTGGGATATAGATTATATAAAAAGCCTTGTTTGTCACAAAAAGATGAACTTTACTATGAAAAACATTGTAAACTCCTACAGTTGATGACTAAGAAAAGGGAGGCATACTACTAAGTGTTGATGCGTTTGCTTTCAGCGATCATTTGGCTTGGAAAAAAATTAGTATTGTCAAGCTATCTCTATTGCTTGCAATTTTTCTCATAATTTTTGAAGTGGTCGATGGCACAAATGTAAAATAGTATTGTCAGACCAAAGATTTCTCTTACTTAAAAATCCGTTCGTCATACGATACTTCTGTGACCACAGAATGGGGGTATCCTTAGGCAAAAAACAACGGATGACCGTTGACCTGTTTCAGAGAAATCAAGATCCCCGCCACTGTACTAATCATTTGTTGGAGTGTTAGCTACAGTTATGTTCCATACAAGCTTGCCGCGGCATTTAGTGGTAAAAAATGACAGAAAATAAGCTTTCAAAATCATGCGTTAAAGATTCGTTTTCTATGATTATTAATTTAAGCCAAACCAAACAAGAAAAAGTGACTAAATGAAGTGCTACCGTATTCCTTAGACATTTTTGTTTCTCACGATTTGTCTTTTTATAAGAAAGAAACAGCGGATCTAAATTTTGATCGGCCAGTTAAAAGAATGAACCATATTGCAATATCATTTCCAGAATCTACCTAAATATTCTTTGACGTACTTGGTTATTCTCACATATAATGAACTACTTGTTTCCTTAATTACAGATAAGCAAATGACTCTGTGAATAAAAGATATGCTGGCAAACCCCAAACTTCACCTTCACAAGGATCTACTCATTACAATAGATTCAAGAGTAAAAACCTGTAGAGAGTATAGACAATACACTGCTTGAGTGATAAACAAGGAAAAAGATCTGCAAGCTGTTCAAGCTCAAGTCTTCCATTCATTGTTGATTTATAATCAATGGGTTAGATATCAAATTGGTCACCCAAGTGAAGGACATGTATCATATCATTTCGTTCATTAATCTTAACGGGGCATCACTTTGATCACTAAAGTCTTATAAAATATCAAATAAATACCTATAATCCAGATATATTATCTAAAATACTATAATTCACCGCTTTACATTCGGTTATAGTGGCGTTGAAAAAAATGTGTAGAACTCATTAAAAAAAATATTTACTTTCTTGACACATATTTAGAGGTATTTATTTGATATTTTATACGACTTTAGTGATCAAAATGATATCCCATTAAGACGAGTGAATAAAGCGATATATGACCTTCACTTCACTTCACTGACCAGATCGTTCACAGATTTGTTCAAGCTCAAGTCTTCCATCCATTGTTGTAATCAATTAACTTAGAGACATGGAAACAGGGATGAACCTAAACCAAACTAACCTAGTGCATCACGCCCAAGGCAATGAAATCATGAAAAGTTAGGTACAACATGTTTAAGGATTTGGCCAAATAATGTAATAACTATTGAGGTTGGTCTGTGCAAAACTTGCAGAGAATATAAATATTTCAATTAGTGACATTTTAATCAAATTACATGTCTGACACCAGCGTAATTCACAATGCACAAGCTACGAATGATGTAATTAAATTGTAAAAAAACCAAATATAGATCAGGCCATACAATATACGAACAGAATTACTATCATACACCAGATTTTGTTATAAATATAGCTCAACTTCGACATGTATAAAGAGCAAGTACTTTATCTTTAGAAAATCAATTTATGGCAAAATTACCCTGCAACAACCAAGAATAGTTAAAACATTCTCCCTTGTTCCACCAGTTTTGTCATCTACAGCTAAAGCAAGCAGAGCCCCGTAAAATACTTCTTTGCAATCCATATATTGGAGTACTCAGACTACTCAAATTGTTTTAGCTGCAAAAATCAAGCTTCTTCATCACTTTAGCATAGGCTGCTGGAACAATGCCAGGTTGTCTGAGTCTACGTTTTGATTTCTTAGACTGCAGTAAGCAACATATACTGCTAAGTTTTTCGCTTAAACATACTGTTAACCATAATTACATTAAAAACTCGCGAAAATATGAAAACCAAACAGTAGCTGACCAAAGTTATTTCAATATTACAATGGAGTATTTAGAAATTGGTGGTAATCGAGTTCACAAGAAAAGCTCACTGCCACTCTTTTCACAATGAAGCTAGAGTGAGGGATTTTTTTTTTACAGGTGGGAATATACAATATGAATGAGGATGATCACAGGAAACATTTGAATTTCCTTTTGCAACTGTATTACTTAAGGTTATTTATGAAAAACAGCCTAAATGAATACTGCTGCACCCTGTGAATTTCTTGCTTACAATGATTAGTTAAAAGAATGTGACTTCATATTTAATCGCCTTTAAAAGCAATAAAGCATACACTTGTTCACTAACAACTCTAATGACAAAGTTTTATAATAGTGTTAGCTGAAAAAAATATGTTAATACTTCATTAATAAGAACTGAGGAACTCAACATAAAAAAGATTGCAGATAAAGTGATTCAGTAGCATGAGAATTGATACAGCATGAGTTTACCTTTAAATGTGCATTGTGCCTTTTCCCCTCCTTCCAACGTCTAATCAAGCCATCATTCATAACCCTAAATCTTCCCTTATATGACCTAATGATACAATTTATTACATATAATTATATAAATAACTGATTATTGAACATATTACAAACACTGAAACGTAATCATACAAACATTCATAAAACAATCAAATAATAGAAGGAAGAGGACATACGAATAAGATTTCATTTTGGTTTTCTTGACCTTGGAGACAATAGGCGTAGCTGGCCTCCTGAGCTTCAAGGTTCTTTTCCGTTGTTTCAAAGTCCAATGCCGCACTTATATCAACTACATACACAATACCAACAACAACAATCAACTCAAGCCACAAACACATTTCTTCTACATACTAATAATCTTAGCAACAACAAACACATAAGATGTTAACTTGCAAGAACATATGCAATACAAATTTCTTTCCTAAAAATATCATATTAGGTGAGATAATCAGGGGTCTTCTGAGCATAATTTTTACGAGAGTCGCAAACTACATTTTCAAGAATGAGTAATATACATATAATACAATTACAAATGAGTAAAAAAGAATTAACATTTACGAGGGTCGGCTCAATTTCTCAACAGATTCTACAAAACAAACCAAGAAATGAAAATGGGGTTGTATAAAAAGATATACTTACAGATAAATTGAGTGGAAAAGCATGATTGTAGAGTGAAAGATGTGATGCTGAAGGATAAGTGAGAATGGGCTTAAAAGTAGAAGAAACAGTAAAGGGTTTGTGAAGAAAATGATTAGAAGTTGAGTGGATTAGACAATGTGAATGTATTAGAGGAGTGGCGGTGGTCGTTGGGTGGCTGACGGCGGCGGCGAGTGATCGGAGCTTAGAGCACCATTTATTCATCTTGGTTTTTTGTTCTTTCTTCCAAACTGATCCCTGGGTTTATTTATGCAAAATGTAAAATAATTACGGTTATTGTTATAATTTGGCACGAAAAAGTGTCTTTTGATGTTAAAATAAAATTTCAAATATGCATTTTGAAACCAAATAATTTTCTTATTTATTTCAGGTAAATTCAAAATTGTAATTTACCTAAATTTTGTCACATTCCCCTAAGTTTTATTTAAAACACAACAACATTCATCTCATTTGTACTAGTTTGATGATGTGGTTAGATGCATAAATGCATCATTAGTTTCAAATTTAGAACCAGGGATGCATATAGCATATTTGCATCAAGTATAGAACTTCTTTGGAGTTGAAATTTTTGACATTTGGTTTCAAATTATAGAAATGGCACCACTTATAGCATTGCGTTGGACTTGCTCTAAGAAAATAATGTATTTATTTACAATTACAAAAAAAAATATCTCTTTATTTATACGGTAAAGAGATTCTACTTCCGAAAATATTTCTACCCCGGCACGACAAACTACGTCGTTTTGCATTGTATACATCTCACTAATAGTATGTGAGTTGTACATGGTTATTATATCACCTTAAACACTTCTCCCCATTTCAACGTAGCTTCGAGCAAACCTACACCTACAGAATAGTGGGTAAGTTGTTCACTTCTATCATAAATCAAATAAAACAAGTCAAATGCACTTGAACCCAAACTCAAATCAATCTCATTACATCAAATGAAACAAGCCAAATGCACTTGAACCCAAACTCAAATCAATCTCATTACATCATTCAAGTGAAGCATTATGTGAAGTTGAAACCAAAACTTGTTTCGTAATAGAATATAATATTTTCACATTAAAAAATAGAGCCTTTTTTCAAAATTTTATGCAGAGGCGGTGAATACCTGAAGTCGCTCATAAGCTTTCTGCACAGCAAGAAACTTTTCCCTCCTTTCAAAAATTTTATCTGGTTGATATTTCATGACAAGTTTTTTGTATTGTATTTTAAGCTTTTTTCATCAATGTTCTCAATTTGCTTTGATATGTTAGGAATGTCATCAACAATCTCTCGAGAAAATTTTCTACCGGCATCATCTATAGTTACATCAAATCATTTAGCTAACAATATACAACTATTTAGCTAAAAAAATCGTTTTATTCACATACAGTACTGCTACTAAACCAATTATGTAACTTTACTAATCAAATTACTCATTTTAACCATATGATAACTTCATTTGCTGCTTTATTCTGCCACTTGCAAAATCTTTAATTACCTAGTAATGGAACCATATAATGTAAACACTAAATTTAATGTAAACAATCCATGATTTGATATTTTCTTTTTCATTTCTGGAAAACGAATAAATAAAAGTCTGGAAAATTTCTCCCTACAGAGTACAGGATATAAGTTTATATATAGTTTGTTGTTTCAGGTAACATAAATCAAAGCCAAATTTAAGCTAGCCAAATCTGTTCAGCATTTCCATATCAATTATGATTAGAAAAAAATTGGAGGAGGCTGAAAATGCTACAAAATAACGACAAAAGGACAAAAAGGTAATGATCATATTTATTTCAGTTCGTCATGAAATGGATCACAGATAGTTACATGACGGTTTAAATTAACATTTATGATATTCGTCTCGGCACTATTAAGATTTGCATTGCCATGCGTACCAACAAGGCAACTTAATTTCCTAATAGCATGTCTCTCCAAAAAAACTATCAAGATAATAGTCAAGTTCTTGAAACTCAGCAGGATAATCTCTTGCATTTTCAACAATTGTGCAAAGTTTTGTTCTAGGAGATCATATTCTCATAGGAGCAACATTATGATCACTTGAAGTACACAAATTTTCATTTATTATTATTCATCTTAAATCTAGCACCAATGGTCCATCTATGTAAGATATATGAAGTAGAAATTGCATCGATTTTTTTCCTCATCAAATATAAAATGTGTTTGCATAAAATTTCATGTGTCTCAAGTTTTACACAAGTACATGTCACCTTTAAGTCTACAGATGCTTCATATTCGTTAGTTCTCTAAAAAGATTTATTAACTCCATGTTGTCCAACAATATAACTTGTCATATGAACATTCTTTCATATCTTGTCATGGATATAACTGAAACTTTTTTGCCATTCTTTTTTCAAAATTTCAAATACATTACGAGTATAATACTTTCCTGCTTGTAGCTCAATATGATGCCTTGTAGGTAACGTGGGAGAAGAATTCATGGTCACGAAATTCTCATCTTCCTCTTTTTTTTTCTACGAGATGCAATTGCCTTATCATACTGAATAACTAAAATCATTGAGTATAGTATTTGAATTAACATACCCGTCAAAAAATGCATTAATGTTTTCACAACGTCCATTTGTAGTCATTCTAGCAAAAAGGTTGATTTCATATAAACTTTAGCCCAACGACGACGCGGGTCATACATGTTATCTAACCAACTCCCCTTGGCGAATCCATATTTTTTTTTCAAATTATCCCATCCATTTTCGAAATCTTTTACTGACTTGCTTTTCACCCACGTAGAGAAAGTTTTTTCAAAATCTGCATAACGAACACGGTATTATTGAAGATGCTTAATAACATGTTTACTAATTTTCCATGCATAGAAGCGATGTTTACTAATTTTTCATGCATAGAAGCGATGTTTACTAATTCTCCATGCATAGAAGCGATGTTTACTAATTGCTTTTGGTGCTTTTTTGAACATACATGTCAAAAATTATTCAAGTAGCCAAGTAAATGTATCCTTGGTTTCATCCTCTAGCAGTGATCCCCAAACAGGATTGACTGTCCATGATGATTGACACCAATAAAGGGCGCAAATGGTATCTTAAATTTATATGTCTTATAAGTGACATAAAAAATCACAACATCGCCAAATTGCAAGTATGAAGATCTTGATCTCCCATCCGCCAAAAAAATACTCCTTATAGTTCCATCTTTAGCGAGATTCATTGTGAAATAATGATCGTCATCAATCGCCGGTTTTTCTTGAAAGTGTTTGATAATTTCATAACATTTTTTCCCACATAATTTTTTTTGTGACCTTATGTAGTCAGAACCGTGTCTCGAGGTAATATCCACTTTAATAGATCCACTAACAACATTCACTACCCTGGTTATCTCTGTTGTTTTAATACCACTTTGATGTAGCTCAGAAATTAAATTCTTGCATGAGTCGGTGCGATGAAATTTACTATGTGATCTGTACTTTATCACTTTCGAAGAAGTATGTGTAAGGTCACGATTATGGACAACACAAAATTTATAAACTAGCCACTCACCATTCTTTAGTGATATTTTCATATTTGCTTGGAAAACTGTTCTCGTTTCTTGGCGATACTTGACATTTTTTTCAATTTATCTTTAATCAGCCATGTAATTTTTTTTCCTATTTGCAAAAAATGATTTTTTTTCTTATTACTTCCTTGGTCACTCTTGACTTGATTAAATCACCGATGCGAATTCCAAATCCTTTGTGCAGCGCGTAAACATTATAAAAATCATAAGCTTGATCTACCGTAGAAAAAACTTGTCCAAGTACGGGTTCTAGTTGAGCTGATAGATCAACATCTAAAATTTATGCATTCACATATTCTTCTTGAATTAATTCTGAACTTAAATTTTCATCATATTGTACGAGTAAATTTCCAGCATCAATATCTTCAATGGACATTGTGATTCACAATATATAAATGAAGAAAGAAAAATTAATTATTTTTACTAAAAATGTATATATCTTAGTGTTATTCCTAGAGGACTAACAATGAGATTTACATTCAACCCCCCTTCTGTAAATCTCATTGTTAGTCCTCTAGGAATAACAATTGGTATCAGAGCAGGCTCTTGACATACAAAGAGTTTAAAGATCTTGGAATCTAACAAAGATGAGTAAGAAGGATATTGGAGTAAAGATCCCAGTTCTTGACAAAGACAGTTATCACCACTGGAAGGTGAAAATGCACCTTCATCTACTCTCCCAAGATGAAGGTTATGTAAACTGCATTGAGAATGGTCCTCACATTCCCCACAAAGTAGCCACAGTTGCTACGGCCACAATTGCTGTTGGTCAATCCATTCCAAAACCTAGAGCAGAATGGACAATGGAAGACACAGAAGAAGTCCACAAGGATAAGAAGGCTATGAACATTTTGTTTAATGGTCTTGACAAGGATATGTTTGATAATGTGATAAATTGTTCAACTGCCAAAGAGGTTTGGGACACAGTTCAGTTGCTGTGTGAAGGTACAGAACAAGTAAAAGAGAACAAAATGCAGCTTCTCATTCAACAGTATGAGTACTTTCATTTTGAAGAGAATGAATCTTTAAATGACACATTTAATAGATTCCAAAAGCTGTTGAATGGACTGAAGCTGTATGGTAGAGTGTACCAGGTGAAGGATTCAAATCTTAAATTTTTGAGATCCTTACCAAAGGAATGGAAACCCATGACTGTTTCCTTAAGAAACTCTCAGGATTATAAGGACTTTACTCTTGAAAGATTATATGGAATCTTGAAGACTTATGAACTAGAGTTGGAACAGGATGAGGTATTGGAGAGGGGGAGAAAGAAAGGAGGTTCAGTTGCATTGGTAGCTGAAAATGAGAAAGAATGCAGAAAAGAAACTGTGAGATCTACATCAAGCTCCAAAGATGGTGTAAGAAATCCAGAATCAGACAAGGGTAAAGAGCAAGTTGCTGAAAATGAAGATAACTCCAGTCAAGATGACTCTGATGGTATTGATGAGCATCTTGCATTTCTGTCCAGGAGATTTGCAAAGATGAAGTTCAGGAAAAACACTAGAGCCACTAAACCCTATAAGAACATGGTGGACAAATCCAAGTTCAAGTATTTTAATTGTGGTATAAGTGGACACTTTGCAAGTGAGTGCAGAAAGCCAACCTCTGAAAAGAAGAAATTTGAACAAGTAGATTACAAAAAGAAATATTTTGATCTACTCAAACAGAAGGAAAGGGCTTTCATTACTCAAGAAAAGGACTGGGCAGCTGATGGAGATGAAGAGGATGAAGATGTGGATTATGTCAACCTTGCTCTCATGGCTGATTCTGAAGAAAACGAAGTTAGTTCATCAAGCAATCAGGTAATCACTACTGATTTAACACAGCTTACTAAAGAAGAGTGCAATGATGCTTTCAATGACATGTCTACTGAATTGTATCATTTGCGTGTGTCTCTTAAATCTCTTGCTAAAGAAAATAGTAGGATCAAAGAGAACAATCTGTTTTTAAGTAATAGAAATACTGTGTTAGAAAATAAGTTGATTGACCTAGAGAAAACCAAATTGCATTGTATATCTGTTGAAAATGAACTAGCTGAATCTGTTAAGAAAGTAGAAATACTTTCCAATCAATTAGAGAAAGAGCAAGAGGTGATTAAAGCCTGGAAAACATCTAGGGATGTAAGTGCTCAAATTGCCAAAGTCCAAGGAATTGAATCATTCTGTGAAACTGCCTGGGATAAAAATAAAAAGAAACTGGAATTAATTGATGGACTGTCAACGGATGTGGAATCAACGGATGATGAAAGTTATCCGTTGAAGGAAGAAAAGGAACATCCATTGAAGGTTCCTCAATTAAAACAGGCAGATGTTTCTAAAAGAGAAAATCTAAAGAAACTCAACAAAAAGTTTGGTTCAACTTCAAAGAACTTTGTCAAAGAAGGAGCAAGCACATCCAAAGATGTCAGAAAGGTGAATGTAGGGCACATGACCTTAGAACAGTTAAACAATAGGCTCAAGATGGTTGAGGATAAAAAGGAATCCAAAAGGAAATCCAACAGAAATGGGAAGGTAGGAGTTAACAAACATAACAATTACACACCTGACAAGTATGCTCCTAGAAAAAGCTGTGTGCATTGTAGTAGTGTTAATCATCTATCTGCTAATTGTAAATCTATTAAGAAATCTCCCATAACTGTACACTCTTCCATGCCTAACATGTCTGTATCACCTCTACATGCTATGCCTGTTATGTCTCAACAAAATCCTTATGCACATTTTGCAAACATGCCATATTTTAACAATCCTTATCTTGCTGCATTCAGTATGCCTTAAATGCCATACAATATGCCAATGTGGAATAACATGTATGCACAATCCATGCCTAATAATTCTATAAATGTGCTGGATAATGTTGTGACTAACCCTACACCTCAACCAACCACATCTAAGACCAAGGTTGACTCAAACTCACCTAAGTCTAAAGATGCAGGAGGAATGAAGTCTAGGAGAAAGGCTAACAAGAATGGACCCAAGGAAACTTGGGTACCAAAATCAAATTGATTGATTTTGTGGTGTGCAGGAAAATAGAAGAAATCTATGGTACTTGGACAGTGGCTGTTCAAGACACATGACTGGAGATTTCTCCCTGCTCATAGAGTTTAAAGAGAGAGCTGGCCCCAGCATAACCTTTGGAGATGACAGCAAAGGGTTTACTATGGGATATGGCTTGATTTCAACAAGGAATGTCATCATTGAAGAAGTTGCATTAGTTGATGGTCTCAAGCACAACTTACTGAGTATCAGTCAACTATGTGATAGAGGGAATATAGTTTCCTTCAATTCTGAAGCCTGTGTTGTCACTAGTAAGGAAGACAACAAAGTGGTTCTAACTGGAGTTAGAAAAGGAAATGTGTACTTAGCTGACTTCAACTCTACAGATGCAGAATCTATTACTTGTCTCTTCAGCAAAGCAAGTTCAGTTGAGAGTTGGCTATGGCACAAGAAGCTATCCCATTTGAATTTCAAAACAATGAATGATCTAGTCAAAAAGGACTTAGTAAGAGGAATTCCTCTTGTTGAATTCTCAAGGGATGGTCTGTGTGATGCTTGTCAGAAAGGCAAACAAAGGAAAGCATCATTTCAGAAGAAGCTTGAAACAACAATTGATGAACCATTACAGCTGCTACATATGGATTTGTTTGGACCAGTCAATGTATTGTCAATAGCAAGAAAAAGATATTGCTTAGTGATTGTAGATGATTTCTCAAAGTTCTCATGGGTCTGTTTTCTTGGATCAAAGGATGAAGCAAGTGAAATCATTATCAATCACATCAGGCAAGTCAACAATCATCCTGACTTGAAGGTTAGAAATATCAGGAGTGACAATGGAACTGAGTTCAAGAATTTGACATTAAGGCTGTTCTGTGAAGAAAATGGAATCATGCATGAGTTCTCAGCTCCAAGAACACCTCAGCAAAATGGGGTTGTTGAAAGAAAGAACAGATCTTTAATTGAAGCTGCCAGAACAATGCTTGAAGAATCAAAGTTACCAACATATTTCTGGGCTGAAGCTGTTAATTGTGCCTGCTTCACTCAGAATATTTCTTTGATCAATCAAGCTAAAGGCATGACTCCTTATCAGTTGTTCAAGAGAAGAAAACCAACTCTAAACTTTCTTCATGTCTTTGGATGTAAATGCTTTATACTGAGGAATCAATCTGACCATAAAGGGAAGTTTGATGCAAAGGCTGATGAAGGAATATTTGTTGGTTATTCAGCTGGAAAATCTTATAGGGTCTACAATCTAAGAACCAACATTGTTATGGAATCTGTGCATGTTGTGTTTGATGATAAAAAGATTGATGGACTAACAGATGAGGGACATAATGAGAGACTCAAATTTGACAACATTGAGATATATTGTGATGATAGTGAAGAGGAGACTGATGGAGATGACACTTCAAAAGGGATTCAAAACATGCCCCTGGATAATGCACAAAATACTGCATCCATTGATAGAAGCAATGCAGCATCCGTTGAAAGACATAGTGCATCATCCGTTGAAGTACAAAATGAAGCATCCGTTGATCATAGTTCATCAACGGATAATCGATTTACATCATCAGTTGATAGAACTCCAAGTTCCCTGCAAAGGACCAACAACTCAGGGGGAGTTTCAACTAGTCAACACTCTGTCTCACATCATGACAATACTGAGGCCACCTCATCTAGAGCACATCTTCCACCACAAAGGAAATGGACCAAGAATCATCCCTTTGAACTGATCATTGGTGATGCATCATCTAAAGTGCAAACAAGAAGAGCTACTCAAGATGAATGTCTGTACAGTAGTTTTCTATCTCAGGAGGAACCTAAGAAAGTGGAAGAAGCTCTATTGGATCCAGATTGGATATTAGCTATGCAGGAAGAGCTAAACCAATTTGAGAGAAACCAAGTTTGGAAGCTGGTACCCAAACCAAAGAACAAGAGTCCTATTGACACAAAGTGGGTATTCAGAAACAAGATGGATGAAAATGGCATTATCATAAAGAATAAAGCCAGACTGGTTGCTAAAGGCTATTCTCAGCAAGAGGGAATAGATTTTGATGAAACATATGCTCCTGTTGCAAGACTTGAAGCCATCAGAATATTTCTAGCCCATGCAGCCCATGCCAATTTCAAAGTCTATCAAATGGATGTCAAGAGTGCATTTCTAAATGGGAAATTAGAGGAAGAAGTCTATGTAAGTCAACCTCCAGGATTTGAAGATCCAAATTTTCCAGACTATGTGTATTATCTGTTGAAAGCACTCTATGGACTGAAGCAAGCACCTAGAGCCTGGTATGAAACCTTATCAAAATTTCTTTTGGAGAATCACTTCACTAGAGGTACTGTTGATAAAACTCTCTTCTTTAGGGATGTTAATGGCTCTAGTATACTTGTTCAAATTTATGTAGATGACATAATATTTGGCTCTATAGATGATAAACTTTGCAAAAATTTTGCTAAGCTAATGCAAAGTAAATATGAAATGAGCCTAATGGGAGAACTAACCTATTTTCTTGGTTTACAAGTTAAACAAGTTAGTGATGGAATTTTCATTAGTCAAACTAAATATATTTATGATCTTTTAAAGAAGTTTGACTTAATGGAATGCTCATCTGCAAAAACTCCCATGGCCACTGCCACCAAACTTGAATTAAATAAGACTGAAAGGTCTGTGGACATTACAAGTTATAGAGGCATGGTTGGTTCACTTTTATATTTAACTGCTAGCAGACCAGATATAATGTTTGCTACATGTCTGTGTGCTAGATTTCAAGCTGATCCTAGGGAGTCTCACTTAATTGCTATCAAGAGAATTTTCAGATATCTCAAGGGTACACCAAATTTAGGAATTTGGTATCCTAGAGAATCTGGCTTTGATCTAATTGGTTATTCAGATGCAGACTATGCAGGTTGCAAAATAGACAGGAAAAGTACAACAGGCTCCTGCCAATTCCTGGGAAACAAGCTTGTATCATGGTTTAGCAAAAAGCAAAATTCAGTCTCTACTTCTACAGCTGAGGCTGAATACATTGCTGCTGGAAGTTGCTGTTCTCAAATGTTATGGATGAGGAATCAACTCCTTGATTATGGACTTCATGTTGATAGAATACCTATCTTTTGTGACAACACAAGTGCCATAGCCATAACAGAGAATCCTGTACAGCACTCAAGGACCAAGCACATTGATATCAAGTACCACTTCATTAGGGAGCATGTCATGAATGGTACAGTGGAACTACATTTTGTTCCAAGTGAACAACAAATTGCTGACATATTTACCAAGCCACTTGATGAATCAACATTCACAAGATTGGTAAGTGAGCTAGGTATGCTTAATTACTCTTGAAATTCATGTCTTCTTTGCAATTTGATGAGAAGCCTGAAATATATTAGTTGCTAGAACAAATTTGACTTTTAACAAAGTTTATTCCATCAACGGATGTTCCCTATCCGTTGAAAGTCAAAATTGCTCTATCAACGGATATTCATTATCCGTTGAAAGACAAGTATATCTCTGGAACTTTTATCCGTCAACGGATAAAGCTGAAGTACCTTTCAACGGATGACAATTTACATTATCCGTTGAAATGTCACATCGGACGTTTGAGGTGTTTCACAGCCGTTGATTCTATTTTCTTAACCGTTGATACCATACATACATCTGTATGTATTGGTTTTAAAGGTAGTTATTAGAATACTTACAGTTTATTCTTAAATGGCTGAAATTCACTAACACCTACTTATTGATTAATCCTTTATTTATTTCTTTTTCTTTGAAAGCATATAAGCCCTTCTGATTGTTCATTATTACTTTACGCTTTCTTAGAATTTCAAGCATTTACCATTTTCTCTCTGCAAAACCTTCAAGTTATTCTCTGCAATTTCTACTCACAACAATGGCACCAGTCGTGAAGATTATGTCTCAATCTGGGTTCATCTACGAGAAGAACAATTTCATAGCTCTGGTAGAAAAGAATGAAGCCCACTCAGATTATCACAAAATGATGGACTTCATCAAAAACTGTAAACTCAGCTATGCAATGCTGGAAGCCCCAACGATTTTCTGTGAAGTAGTTGAGGAGACTTGGACAACTGCTGAGTTCAACTCCATGGATATGACTATCTCCTTCACTCTCAAAGGTAAAAATCACTGTATTAACTGTGATGACTTACAAGCATGTTTTAAATTACCTGAGAACAATGCCATGACACCACACACTGATAGTGATGTATCCAGCATGTTAGATTCCATAGGTTACTCTCTTAACTCTGCTAATTTAGGGGGTATTAGACGAAAAGGCCTTAGGAAAGAATGGAGTTTTCTTGGGGATGCCTTCATAAAGGTTTTCTCTGGGAAAATTAGTAATTTTGATGCCATAACTTCATCTCTTGTTAATATGTTCTATATGCTTGTTTCTGATAGGTACTTTAACTTTAGCAACTATGTGATGCTAGAATTAGGTACTAGATTAGGTAACAAAGCTAATAGACCTAATAACATCTATTATGCTAGATTCTTTATGTTATTGGCTAACCATGTTGCTGAAGGTTTAGTCATAATCAATGAGAATAATAAACTCAAGTGCTGGGCACAAGAGAAAAGAGTTCTTGCAGACTTGAAGAGAATGGATCTTAACAGCAGTGTGCCATTGGTGTATTTACCAATCATGAATGCACCCCAGGTAGGTGAGGTAATTGCTTCTACAACTCCTACTTCTTCCATCCCCTCTATTTCTTTATCTTCTAGTGTGGCCATGAAATCTGTGTCAATGCCCCAACAGATTTCTACCAAGGTCACCAAATCTAAACTTTCAAAATCCAAGACAAAGAAAACCACCTCTGTTGTTTCTCAAAAGACAACAGTTGTAACAACAACCATTAACCCTGAGGGAAGTGAACAGGGTGTGAGTGGTGAGGGGAGGGGTGAACATCAAAGAAACCCCCAGGATAAGGAAGGAGAGTTGAGTGCTTCCCAAGCTAGCCAAGCCCCAGTTTCTCAAAAAGCTGTGGTGGTTGAAAAGGTTTCTAGCACATCCCTAGTAGCATCCTCCCAAAAGGATGTTACTATTGAAAAGAGTTCCCAACCAGGAACACAGAACAAAAGAGGGAGGGACACTAAAGCCAAACACTCACCTACAAAAGCTTTTATTAGAAAAAAGAAGGCTAGAACCCATTCTTCTACACAGGGTGCACACACTGCACAGATACATCCATCTGTCTCTGTGCCTTCTCAAACTCAGTTTGATGTGACTCCAATAAATGTGGAGTCACAGCCCCATTCTCTCACAATAATCACACATCAATCACCAAACACTTCATCACCATCTCTGGATGTGGATATGTTATTCCCATCAATTCCTGATTCTCCCTCTTTACAACTCAGGGAGGAGCCCCACTCAAATACAGGTGATCATCATCTTTTAGATGATTTGTTGGATCACCCGCAAATTCTTTCAGATATAATTGAAGGATCTGTATCAACACATATCAAATCAATCTATACAGATTCAACAGTTATATCACTTTCAATTTCATCTTCTTTTCCTTCTTCAACGGATATCACTCATCCGTTGACAAGTGGTTGCTCTTCAACGGATAAGCTTAACAGCAGTTATCCGTTGATAACAACAGTTTCAACTTCAACGGATATTCCACATCCGTTGATAGTCTCTACACAAATAACTGAAATGATTCCAAGTGTAGAAGACATGAATACTGTGCAATCACTTTTAGGATTGAGGGCAGGGAGTGAAAATTTGAGTGAGAGGCTGGGTTGCTCCCAGGCAAAAGGAGAGATTGAGAGCACAAAAATGCATGTTATTTCTTCCAGCATGGCAAAAGTCAGTGAGTGGAGTACCACCTTAGAAGGTGAAGGTGAGGGAGTGAGATGTGTGAGCCAGGGGGAGCCCCTGATGCAAGAACATAGAGAAAAAGAGAGAAAAGCAGGTACAGTTGATACAAGGGTGGAACCAGCCATTGCTCATGAGTCAATGATTGTGGATGATGCTGAAAAGGAAAGACAATTTCAGCAACATTACAAAGCTGTAATTGATAACATTTCCTTGGATGCTGACACTTTTACTCATCCTGTGACAGCCTATCAAATGTTGGCTGCTCAGGGCAATGAGAAGGCAGAAAGGACACTACATCTAGTGCACTCAACAGAATCTCTTCAAAGGGATAAAGCTGCTATTAACAGGATGCCTTCTACAGCTGGTGAGCCATCTGAGGAATTTGGAGTAAATTCTGATGATGATGACTCTATTTCTTCTGATGGAAGCATGAACATAGGGGGAGATGAAGACCCTAGTTCCATTCCTAATCTACCTGAATGGGCCCTGACTAAGGAGCATAGAACAGGTGAATTCAATGTCCACTTGGTCAAACAAATCATCACTATTCAACAGGCCATTCAGAACACTTCAAATGCAAATATCAAGGCTATCCTCCAAGCTCACCTGGACTCACTGCATCTCATGAAGTTGCAGAAAGTAAAGCAAAATATGAGTCTAGATGATCTCAGGAAAGATATTGCTGACTTGAAATCCTTCACTTCAGAAAAATTGGATTCAGTCATGCCCTATGGTACTTTGCAGGACTTGGTTTCGAGATTGAAAAAGGAATCAGTTACTGAACAAAGGCTGGCCAAGTTGGAAGACAGAGTTCAAGGAATTGAAGACTCTGTGGCCACCCTTCTTCTCAACCAACAATCTCAAACCAATCTCCTAATGCAGCTGGCAAAAGCACAAGGCTTGACCCCTCTCCTTGATGATAACAAAAAGGGGGAGAGTAAAAGGGAAGGGGAAGGAGAGCCCTCTACAAAGGTTCAGATATCTAAAGTGCTAGTTCCTGCCATCACTACCTCTCCAATCATTCAAATCAAGGGAAAACCTGATGGAATTGATTTGATTCAGCTAGCAGCAGCTGAAATACAAATGAAAGAACAATGGAGGAGAATTGATGAAAGGTTGCAATTGGTGTTTGGTTCTACACAAAATAAATCAACATCTGTGAAATTTAGCACAAAGATTGAACCAATCAACATGGAGCTCAAGCCAGTAGGGAGAAATAAGGTTGGAGAGACTTCTTTCAAGAATTTAAAACCTATGGTTCTAAAGCCTAACACTAGATCCAGTATGGACTCCACAAAGAATCCCCTAGACTTTGCTCAGATGCAGGAAGTAGACTTTCCTCTTCCAAAACCTGATGGAGACAAAGTTCTAAGTGCAAGCATCATAAAGAAGAAGGAGACCAAGGACAAGGGTGAGAGAATGGACATGGCCTTTATCTATAGAGAGGGAAAGAGTATCTGTGTGATGCAAGGACATCCCAAATTTCTAAAGGCCAAAAGGGAAGAAACCAGAAGGTTGAAGAAAGAAGCTGTAAAACTCAAGGCTGACAAAAGAGCACAAGCAAAGCTTGAAAAACAGCTAAAGTCAAGCCAAGTTGAAGAAATGAAAGGAATTGAAGTCAGGGGTGAAGAAAAGATTGCTAACTTAGATGAGGTTCTTGGGAGCATATTTGGTGAAAATATGGAAGAAAGAGAGGAATGGCAGAAGGGAAACAGAAGAAAGGCCAAGGCACACAGAAGGAGTGAAGATAACCCTGAAGATACCAAATCTATATCTAAACCACTACCTTCCATACCTAAACCTTTTGTTGCTGATCCCTCTATAAATATCCATGGTGAACCAATCATTCCAAAAGAGGAACCTATTGATTGGGACAACATCACATTGCCTACCTTTTTAACCACTCTACCACTACCAAAGAAACAGAAAAGAAAATCTAAATCTACACCTCCCCTAACCTCTAAGAAATTCACTCAAAAACAAAAACCTAACCCTAAGCCACCCATTTCTAAAGATGATTATGTTCACATCTGTGACATAAAAGAAGCTTCAGACATTAATCTCTATCTGGATGAGCTGGAGGAAGTAAGGGGAATAGCTGCCTACAGACAGCTACCAGAGAGATTGGTTTTCAGATATAAGGGAGCTGGGGAAAGAACATGGCCTCTCTACAGGATTCTAAATGAAGGCTACTCTACCTTGATCAGAGTCTTTTCAGCCATCAAAAAGGATTCTGGCTTTACCAGAACAGCCAAGACTGAAATTCTCAACAAGATTGCCAATATAAGGAAGACTTGGAGGGAACCAAATGCTTTGCCCAGAACCTTACTCATACAAGAAAGGGGAACTAAAATTCACAAATCACCTCATTGGTTGATGGAATTTAGAGATGACAAAGGAGTCAGAAGATTTTTCAGACTTGAAGACCAACTCAAGATTGCCAGCAATGAAACTCTCAAGGAAATGCAATCTAAGTTGGATATCAGTGATGAAGATGAAGCTGAATTCTTCAGACAACTCCAACTCCAATTTGAGGAAAATGACAAAGGGCTAGGAAAGAAAACCAGGGAACAAAGGAGAAAATGATGATTTGCTCAGGCTAGAGGAGCACCCTTGGAAATACTGTAAATCTTCAATTACCTCCTAGTACATACACTTTTGCAGCACTTTTATATTTCTACTTAGTTTCAATTCAAATATTTGTTAAGTGTTTTGTTATCATCAAGTTAACCCTGAATTTATGCCTACAGTTCTTATAGACATAAATAGGGGGAGATTGTTAGGAATATATGTGCATTAGTTTGATGATATGTTTAACAAAACACTTAAGTAGAAATTTAGTGTCAGTAGCCTCAACGGATAAGACCACTTTGGCTATCCGTTGATGGTGTAGCTTTACTTAGAAATAAGTCTAGTATTGTAGCATATTTCAGTCTCTGTATTTAAAATGTAATTCTTAGAAGTTGAGAGAAACTATAAGTCATGTTGACTACTAGATGATATGCAGATAGGAAGGCCAATTGTAAATATTTCATGCCTTGTAATTTTGTATAAATGAAGTGGTATCAACGGATGACTTAAAGACCTTCAACGGATGAGAAGCTAAGCTTCAACGGATGTCTCTAAAGCTTCAACGGATAACATCCTTCAACGGATGAGAGCATCAACGGATGAAAGCTTCAACGGATAACATCCTTCAACGGATGAAGTCATCAACGGATGAAAGCTTCAACGGATGTTCTGCTAATTAGCCGTTGATAAGTGGTAGTTGTACCTACAAACAGAGGCACATGGGTTGACAGAGAAAAGTGAGATGTGGTAGCCGAATTTCAGGATCAACAGAAAAAGCAGCCGTTCTTCTTTAGTACAAAGATGCAATAGTCAACAAAGTACTTGAGTGAACAGGAAAAGAAGCAAGTGAAGAACTTATTTTACTATTGTAATTTTATATTGTTTTTCACTTGTACACTTGGTAATATATAAACCAAGAAGAAGCTAGTAATTAGAGAGAGATTTTCCAGAGCTGTTAAGAAATATCTTGAGAGAAAATTCATCTAGTTTGTACTAGGATGCAGCTGTGATCAACATTGTTGAACACAGATTTTCTAATATACCATCTCTGGTGGAACAACAAATCCACCAGAAAAGTTTTTAAAGTTTGTTGTGTTCTTTACATTTTGTGTTTGAATATATATCTGTCTGCATTAGCTCAAAGCAATTCATACACTTGTTCATCTAGAACACACTGCTTTAATAAACTTCTCAAAACCTGAAAAAGTTTTGAGATTTACATTCAACCCCCCTTCTGTAAATCTCATTGTTAGTCCTCTAGGAATAACAATTGGTATAACTTTTTCATCCGTTGATGACTTCATCCGTTGAAGGATGTTATCCGTTGAAGCTTTCATCCGTTGATGACTTCATCCGTTGAAGGATGTTATCCGTTGAAGCTTTCATCCGTTGATGCTCTCATCCGTTGAAGGATGTTATCCGTTGAAGCTTTAGAGACATCCGTTGAAGCTTAGCTTCTCATCCGTTGAAGGTCTTTAAGTCATCCGTTGATACCACTTCATTTATACAAAATTACAAGGCATGAAATATTTACAATTGGCCTTCCTATCTGCATATCATCTAGTAGTCAACATGACTTATAGTTTCTCTCAACTTCTAAGAATTACATTTTAAATACAGAGACTGAAATATGCTACAATACTAGACTTATTTCTAAGTAAAGCTACACCATCAACGGATAGCCAAAGTGGTCTTATCCGTTGAGGCTACTGACACTAAATTTCTACTTAAGTGTTTTGTTAAACATATCATCAAACTAATGCACATATATTCCTAACACTTAGGGAAACTCTACCGGACACTTGGCGGGTTATCAAAATCATCAACAAAATGACATTTTTTTGTCATATTCACAAACATTAATCAATATATGATTTAGTAAGAATTTTAAAAAAAAAGATACATGAGAGTAATCAATTTTCTTAAAATAACTGAAGTAAAG
Organism: Apium graveolens; assembly: GCF_009905375.1. Classification (NCBI taxonomy): domain Eukaryota; kingdom Viridiplantae; phylum Streptophyta; class Magnoliopsida; order Apiales; family Apiaceae; genus Apium; species Apium graveolens. The sequence goes on from NC_133652.1 coordinate 33,712,096, forward strand.
AAAAAATACTGAATAATACATATGAATTGCCTATCAATTGATTTTTCTTGTTCAGTAGATTCCACTTGAATCTTTTCTTACGTTAAAGAAGATTAAGAGATTTCAATTTGTGTAAAGAGATTCTACTTGTCACTGTAAAAAAGCAGGCCAGAGATTATGTCATTTTACATTGTATACACCTGACTAATAGTGCGTGAGTTGTACGGCGTTATTATATCACCTTAAACACTCTTTCTCATTTCAATGTAGCTTTCAACAAACCTACAGTTTAGTGGGAAAGATGTTCGGTTCTATCATAAATCAAATGAAATATGCCAAATGCATTTGAACCCAAACTCTAATCAGTCTCATTAAATTATTCAAGTGAAGCATTGTGTAAGTTGAAACCAAAACTTGTTTTGTAACATAATATAATATTTTCACATTAAAAATAGAGTCTCTTTTTCCCAAAATTTTATGCAGAGGTAGTGAATACCTGAAGGCGCTCATAAGCATCCTACAAAGCAAGAATTTTTCCCCTCCTTTTAGGATTTTTATCTCGTTGATACTTCATGGCAAGTTTTATGTACTGTCTTTAAAGCTTTTTTCATCAATGTTCTCAATTTGCTCTGATATGTTAGGAATATCATCAAGAATCTCTCCAGAAGACTTTTTACCGACACCATCTATGGTTACATCAAATCATTTAGCTAATAATATACCAATCATTTAGCTAAAATTCTTCATTTTATTTACAATACAGTACTGTTGTTAAGTCAATTCTGTAACTGAACTAGTCAAATTACTCATTTTAACCATATGGCAACTTCATTTGCTGTTTTATTTTGCCACTTACAAAATCTTTAATTACCTATAATGGAACGATATAATGTACACACTAAATTTAATATAAGCAAGCTATTACTTGATGTTTTCTTTTTCATTTCTGGAAAATGAATAAATTAAAGTATGGAAAATTTCTCGCTGCAGAGTATAAAATGTAAGTTTTATATATAGTTTGTTGTTTCAGTTAACATAGATCAGAGCCAAATCTAAGCTAGCCAAACATGTTCAGCATTTCCATATCAATTATGACTATAAAAAAACTCGAAGAAGCTGAAAATGCTACAAAATAACAACAAAAGGACAAAAAGGTAATGGTCATATTTATTTCAATCCACCACGAAATGGAAATTTTCATAACAAACTTAGTAGTACTAATATAAAAACTAGCAAGTTTTAGAAAAGATGCAATTCTATATATCAAGTTCCAGTACCTAAGAAAAGTTATAAACTAAAAATCTAAAAATATTACAATAGATTCATGAGAAAGAAGCAGATGCATCCTTGGTTCTCAACAGTTTTGTCAAATAAATGATATTCATATCAAACTATTTTTTATCTCATGATATACACCTTTTCCATTTTTTGCCTAAAAAAAGATTAAAATTTGTAAGACTGGTTATCAATTTACAAGAGTATAAAAGATAATAAAAAAATAAAAATTTCAACCTCATATTTGTGACATCCGGTTCTATAATGTCCTTTTCTACCACATAAACTACAAGTTCTCCTCTTCTTAACTTTCGAGCCAATTCCAATCAAGATTTTTTTCTTCTTGTAATTTTTGGACGCCCCTTGTGCTTCGTGCTAGTCGATGGATCACATATAGTTACATGACAGTTTAAATCAACATTTAGGATATTCGTCTCGGAACTAATAAGATTTGCATTGTCATGCGTACCAGCAAGGCAACTTAATTTCCTAATAGCCTGTCTCTCCAAAAAATTATCAAGATAAGAGTCAAGTTCTTGAACCTCAGCAGGATATCTCTTGCATTTTCAACAATGTGCTAAATTTTATTCTAGCAGACCATATTCTCATAGGGTAACACTATGATCACTTGAAGTACACAAATTTTCTTTATTATTATCCATCTTAAATCTAGCACCAATAGTCCATCTATGTAAGATATATTAAGTTGGAATTGCATCACGTTTTTTTTCTTCATCAAATATAAAATATGCTTGCATAAAATTTCACGTGTCTCAAATTTTGCATAAGTACATGTCACCTTTAAGTCTACAAATGCTTTATATTCGACAATTCTTTAAAAAGATTTATCAAACTCCATGTTGTCTAACAATATAACTTGTCAGGTGAACATTCTTTCCTATCTTATCATGGATATAACTGAAACTTTTTTGCCATTCATTTTTAAAATTTTCAAATACATTACGAGTATAATATTTTCCTGGTTGTAGCTCAATAAGACGCCTTGTAAGTAATGTGGGAGAAGAATTCATGGTCACAAAATCATCATCTTCCTCTTTTTTTCTACGAGATGCAATTTTCTTATCATAATGAATAACAAAATAATTGAGCATATTATTTGAATTAACATACCCGTCAAAAAAATGCATTAATATTTTCACTACATCCACTTGTAGTCATTCTAGCAAAAAAGATTGATTTCATATAAACTTTAACCCAATGACGACGCATGTCATACATGTTATCTAACCAACTCCCCTTGGTGATTTCATATTTTTTCTTTAAATTATCCCACCCATTTTCGAAATCTTCTATTGACTTGCTTTTCACCCACATAGAGAATTTTTTTTCAAAATTTGCATAACGAACACGGTATTATTGTAGATGCTCAATAACATGTTTACTATTATGCCATGCACAGAAGCGATGTTTACTAATTGCTTTTGGTGCTTTGTTGAACATACATGTCAAAAATTGTTCAAGTAGCCAAGTAAATGTATCTTATATTTCATCCTCTAGCAATGCTCCCCCAAACATGATTGATTGTCCATGATGATTGACACCAACAAATGGCGCAAATGGCATCTTAAATTTATTTATCTTATAAGTGATATCAGTATCACAACATCGCCAATTTGCAAGTATGAAGATCTTGATCTCCCATTGCCCGAAAAACACTCCTCATAGTTCCATCTTTAGCGAGATCCATTGTGAAATAATGATCGTCATCAACTACCGCTTTTTCTTGAAAGTGTTTGACAATTCCATGACATTCTTTTCCCATATAATTTTTCTTTGTGACCTTATGTAGTCAGAACATTGTCTCGAGGTAATATCCACTTCAGTAGATTCACTTACAATATTCACTACTCTGGTTGTCTCTTCTGTTTTAAGATCACTTTGATGTAGCTCAGGAATTAAATTTATGCATGAGTCAGTGCGATGAAATTCACTATATGATCTGTACTTTATCACTTTTGAAGGAGTATGTGTAAGGTCAGGATTATGGACATCACAAAATTTATCAACTAGCCACTCACCATTCTTTAGTGATATTTCCATATTTGCTTGGCAACCTGTTCTCGTTTCTCGGTGATACTTGACATCTTTTCCAATTTGTCTTTTATCAGCCATGTACTTTTTCCCTCTTTGCAACAAATAATTTTTTTTTCTTATTACTTCCTTGGTCACTCTTGACTTGATTAAATCACCGATGCGAATTCCAAATTCATTGTGCAGCATGTAAACATTATAAAAATTATAAGCATGATCTACCATAGAAAAAACTGTCTGCGTACTAGTTCTAGTTGAGCTGATAGATCAACATTTAAATTGTGTGAATCCACATATTCTTCTTGAATCAATCCTGAACTTAAATTTTCATCAGATTGTACGAGTAAGTTTCCGGTATCAATCTCTTCAATGAACATTGTGATTCACAACCTATAAATGAAGAAAGAACAATGAATTATTTCTACTAAAAATGTATATATCTTAAATAAACTCTACAGGGAACTTGGCGGTTATACTTGATAGATGAATATGATATTAAAATCATCAGCAAAATGACAATTTTTGTTGTCTTATTCACAAGCATTAATCAATATATGATTTCATAAGAATTGAAAAAGATATATGAGAGTAATCAATTTTCTTAAAATAACTAAAGTAAAGAAAAATTACTGAATAATACATATGAATTACCTATCAATTGATTTTTCTTGTTCAGTATAATCCACTTGAATTTCTTCTTACGTTAAAAGAGATTAAGAGATTTCAATTTTTGAGTTCATGCAATCTGTCTATAAGTAAAGGACAATGAAGAAAGACAGTGAAAAAGGATTGTGTTGGGCCCTATTGTGTTTAACATGATACAAACTGTTGGGAATATGTTGTGAACTTGATGATTTCATTAACAAAACACCTTATTAGATTTAACTTAGTGAAAAATGTAGCACTCGACGGATGATCAAATATAGTCCCGACGGATGATGATTTGACATCCATCGAGTGAGTAGCTTATGTAACAATAAGTCATGTAGCACATTTCTGCAAACAACTTTGTATAGATTCTGTAGTAGCTTATGAATCATGTAGACTGCTAGTAGATGTGCAGAATAGGTTGATTAAATGTAAATAGATGATGTCTTGTAATTCTGCACAAATGTAATGGAGTCAAGTGATTAACAAAGTTACCCGACGGATGATCAACAAAGCTACTCGACGGATGATAATCATGTACCCGACGGATGATCAATTCAAATATCCGTTGACAGTGACAACACAGTCACATGCGTCGAGTGTATGCAAAAGGAATGTGGCAGCCTATTCAACTGGGTTTTTGAGAACAAAGAAGCATTGCCATTTTCATGCTATTATGAAATTATTCAAAGATGCTGGAATAGAGTGATGAAGCAGCATAGTATTAGACTTGATAGGTTTTGTTTTATTATCTTGTCTTATTATAATCTTGGTGACATATAAACCTAGAGTAGCAAGTAGAACAACAACAAGACTAAGCAAGTATTTTCTCAGAGAAACAATTGTAAGCTGTATCCTGTAGCATTTCTCTGTAAGTTTAGTTGTTCATACTTGTAAGCAGCTGTGAGCTATTCAAGCTTCACAGGGTTCTCTCGATATATATATATATATATATATATATATATATATATGGTGGATACATTCAAATTCACCAGAAAGTTTTAAAGACTTGTGTTTTTATTACTTTGTGTTTTGATTCATTTTAACTTATCATTCCACACTTTGCAAATCAAAACACTCACATATATATTTTGAGTTAGAATATTTTATAATTCAGAAAAAGTTTCAAGAATTTCATTCAACCCCCCTTCTGTAATTCTTGTTGCATTGTTAGGGAATAACAATTGGTATCAGAGCAAGCTCTTGAAGAACAAAGAGTTTAAAGATCACAACAAACAGCAAGATGAACAAGAAGGATGTTGGAGTCAAGATTCCTTTTCTAGACAAAGATAATTACCATCACTTGAAGGTAAAGATGCATCTTCATTTACTTTCTCAAGATGAGGCCTATGTGGATTGCATAGAGAGAGGCCCTCATGTACCAATGAGAGCTGCAACTAGAAATGAGCCATCAGTTCCCAAGCCAAGCCATGAATGGTCAGATCCTGATATTGAACAAGCCAGGAAAGATAAAAAGGCCATGAATATTTTGTTCAATGGAGTTGATGGTGACATGTTTGACAACATCATCAATTGCAAAACTGCCAAGGAGGTTTGGGATACAATTCAGATTATCTGTGATGGCACTGAACAAGTTAGAGAAAACAAGATGTAGTTACTAATTCAACAATATGAGCATTTCCACTTTGAAGAAGGTGAAAATCTCACTGATATCTTTAGTAGATTTCAAAAGCTACTAAATGCTCTAAAGCTGCATGGAAGAGTCTACCAAACCAAAGATTCTAACCTCAAATTTCTGAGATCCCTACCAAAAGAATGGAAACCAATGACAGTCTCCTTGAGAAATTTACAAGAATACAAGGAGTTTATACTAGAGAGACTGTATGACATTCTAAAGACTTATGAGCTTGAAATAGAGCAAGATGAAAGAATGGAGAAAGGGAGAAAGAAAGAAGGGTCCATTGTGAAGGGTTTTTAGAACATAAACGCAACGAAAACGTAAATTTAATCTTAAAAAAAACTGAAACCCTCTGCAGGATCCATGCGAAAAATAATATTTAATTCGTAGTTCAGTATGTTTACCTTAAGAAGCTTTACATTAATGGAAAGATGGAGGTTTTTAATAGCGATCCAAGAACGGTGAGTGGAGATCCCTAGCAGCTGCTCCTCAAGTGTGAAGCACTCCACCGGTATCCACCAAGAGATCAATGTAATGGAGGAGGAAGAGGTTGAGAAAATTAGTTGCCTCCCTCTATTTCTACTTTAGAATTAGGGTTTTTATTTGGGTTAAGGCAAATAGGGTTTATAATAATATATTTATAGGCAAAATTTTCAGCTAAAATTTTTCCATAAAATATTATTATTATTAACCCTTTAATTGATTATTCTTATTAACCAATTAACTAATAATTAAAACACCTTTTAATCATTAATCACTTTTCTAAACATTTTAGAAAAATAATTCTCTCACTTGATATAATTTCTAAAATTAAATTCTTAATTAATAATATTAAGAAATTTTCTTAATTAATTTATAATTAATTTGTTAGGTCACACACACAGACTGTAGAGGGGGTGAATACAGTGTATAGTACACTCAAATCGAACTTTAAGAACTTAAGTAACAGAAAACAAACTTTATTGAAACAATAAACTCTGTTATAGTATAGAACTGTTACCTCTCAGTGATGAACAAATATCACGAGAGCTGCTAGGGTTACAATGAATAATCTTTTCTAATAATGATAACACTTATAGTGTAAACCCTATATCTGTGTTTATATACTACACAATTACAAGATAATCGCTAATTGATATGGAATATAATCCTGCTTCCTAAAATATATCAATCAGATATCTTTTCTTCCAAGTATTCCATTCTTCACGGAATTCCTTCTTCATGCATATCTCTTCTTATGTTTATCTCAATCTTCTTTCCTTTAATCAGCTACTGTCCTTATCTGATTATCCTTCAGCACTTAAGTTCTGATATCTATCTTCTGATGATTATCTCCTGATAACATACGTACTGATATCCTTAAGTCCTGACTTCCAGTATAAGTACTGATCAACAGTTAAGTACTGATTTATCCTGTTCAGTAAGATCTGAAAGCTAAACATAAAACATATTAGCCATGACATTATCAAATATATCTAACAATCTCCCCCAACTTGTAAATTAACATAATATACAAGTTTAACAGATATTTGATGATGTCAAAAACATTAAGTACAAATGCATGAGAATTAGACTAGATAACTACAACTTACAGTCCTTAAAGTTTTTACCAATTTCAACTTCTAATAACAACTTCAGTCTGTATAAATATCAGAATTTAAGCAGTTATAGATCTTCGACTTGGCTTCTTCATTTTCTGATCTCTCTGATGTCAGGAGTTGTTCTGAGATAGTTCTTCAACAAACATTTCTCAGCATATCTTAGTTCATCAATCATTCTCCTTTTAACATCTTTAAGCTCTGCAGTATCTTCACCAGTTTGAAAGATTGCAGCTCTGAGATCATTGATCTTTGTTTTTCTCAACTCCTGATCTAGTCTTATAACATAAGCTTTGTCAGACTCTAGATTGAATTCAAGTCCCTTAATACCAAGATACGTTCTGATCCGTGCAGTATTAGGCTTCATATCAACAATATCACCATTGTGATCTCTGTACTTTGGAACATATATGCTGTCAGACTTAACAGAATAAAGCCTTTTCTGTCTCTGAATCTATTCTTTTAAGTAGTTTGCAGCAGTCCCTGTTATTCTGTCATCCACTTGAAGTAAGAAAAGTACATGCTCCAATTCTTCAAAATACTTCAATGGAATGGCATTTTGTCTTATATGATAAACCCTACTATCTGTCATGAAATACAACATGATATATTCTTTCAAGTAGGTATGGTAAACCATTTGTACAGATTCCAGTTGATTCAATCTCTCAGGAGTTGCTCCAATACCTGGTTCACTCAAGGAAGTTGGATCATTGGTAGTGTTGTGTACTCTTCTTTCATCAGCACTTCCCAATCCAGTTTTATCTCTAGCTTCCTTTCCAGTAACTACTCTTGCTTCAAAACCACTTACAGTAGTCTTCAAAGATTGAGTCTGTTTTGCTTTAGTGAATCCTGGTAGGAGTGTCTTTGATCTATTTTCTAATATCAAGTTAACTTGAGCTCTGTCAGAGGTTACTTGCTTCTTCTGAATATCAGAACTTACAATTTCTTGACTCTGAACAACTTGAGCCATGTCAGAGGTTATTTTAAGAACTTTTCTTGAAGTCAGAGCAAGATCATCTTTTTCATCAGTAATTTCTTCTTCCTTAAGAGGTACATAAGCCTTGATAGGTTCACCAACCTTTTCTTTACCCTTGGATCTTGGATCTATCTATGGTTGTGATCTAGCCAATGTTGCTTCAGTATGTGTCCTTTCTTTGATCACAATGTCTTTAAGTTTTGGAAGTGACTTTTTACCAGAAGCTTCAGATTTAGATGTGACTTTCTCTTATTTAAGTCTGGCTTCTTCTTCCTTTAAACTTTCCAAGTCCATTCCTGGATTTTCTTGAAGAAATAACTGTCTTGACATTTCCTCATCAAGATCTAGAAGTTCATCAGAACTTATCCTTTTACCAGCAGCAGAACTTATTCTTTTCCCAGTATCAGAACTTGTCCTGTGACTAGCTTGTCTTGATGTAAACCTTCTACCTTGACTATGACCGCTACCCATTCCAGAGTATCCTTGATCATCATTTCCATCATCCTTTCCTTGCAGTGTCTTGTTAGTTTTGCATTTGGACTTAATTACCTTCTCCCCCTTTTTGGCATCAGCAGGTAGTAAAAGAGAGATAAGTAATTCCACTGAGGATTGGATTTCAGTAAGTTGAGATTGCTGAGAAGCTTGATTTGTCAGAATGTCATCAATCTGATCTTGTTGTTTCTCTTGAGTTTTCTCAATATAAGCAATCCTGTCAATGGTAGGTTGAAAGAACTTTTTCTTATCAATTTTCCAAACTTGTTCTTGTTTGATAAAGTTCTCCTGAATCTTGTGTAGCTCTGCATGAGTAGTTGAATGAAGACCTTGTAGATGTTTAGTACTCATTGCAGTGACTCTAAGCTGGGTTTTAAAATCATCAGAATTTAACATTTTATCAGCTTTAGTCAAGTGCCCAGCAAGATGTAATGCATTTGGAACACATGAAACTGAGTTCCATTCCTTAGTCCACTCCTGACCTGCAGGAGTTTCACTCCAAGGGATTGGTGCTGGTGCAGCCCTAGTAATAAACTTCTCTACCAGTTCAGACTTAGGAAGAGGCTGTTGAGGAGTATGTCCTGAAGGACCTGCTTCATCAGCATCTACAGTTGGAGCAGCATCACCAGTATCTCCAGCATTTGCAGCATCAGAACTTAAAGAATCAGTATCTTCGGATAAGACAACAGTGTGAGTAGCAATGGAGGCTTCAGCATCCTCTAATTGCTGATCTGATACTAAGTTCTGATCAACAGCCAAATCCTGATGCTCACCTAAAGTCTGATCATCAGCATCTTGATGCAAAGAAGGTGTTGTTGATAACTCTGGAGGTTGAACAGCATCAGTAACAGGTGTTGTGAAAGGATTATTTGCTGTTGGAGCTTTTAAGAAAAGTATTTCAGGCACAACCAGGTTCTGAATATCAATTTCAGCACTTGTGCCTGGATCAACAAGAGACACAGATGGTGAGTTAGCCTTGTCAGATACAGCTTCCAGAGATGGATTTGATGGAGAAGAAGTGACTGGAGCAAATTCCTTGTCTTGTGAGATCAAAGATTCCTGATCCCCTTCCTTAGTTGCTTCCTCTTCATCATCTGAAACTGGCCTTTGTGCCCTCTGTTTCTTGTACTTCCTTGTTGATTTGGATTCCTTGGGAGTTTCAGGAACTATCATTCGTCTAAGCCTCTTGAGAAGCCTAGAACCCCCAATTTCAGAATCCTTCTGAGAAACCTCTTTCTCAGCTTCAGTTACAACAGGTTCTCTAGCAGGAACCGGTTCCTCAGAATCAGAGTCATCTCTAAAGGCAATCCTCCTTCTCTTTTGAGGTATTTGAGGAACATTCTTTGTCCTCTTTGGCTTGGAAGATGAAGGCTTCACAGTAGGTGCTGAAGATGAAGGTTGAGCAGTCTGTAAAGTGGAGAGATAGGATTTGAGATATGTTCTGAGGGTAGGTTGAGTAGAATGAGAGGTAGGTACTGAGGTTGATGAATTTTGGGTGTTTGGAGTTGGTTGGACATCAGATTAAACAGATCTATAAGTATCAGGATCAGCACTTACCAGGATCTGTTTTACAGACTTAGGAATCTGTAATGGTCTAAGCACTTTTTTCTTAGTATGAGCATTTACCAGGTCATTAAAGTATCATTTTGCAACCTTAAAAGGTGGGGTTTGGGTGCTGACTAACTGAGGTTCATCAGTACAATAAGTGTAAATAAGTTGATAGAATCTAGCAAAATAAACAACATCTCGATCCTCTGTCATCCTATCCCCAATAAAACCAATTAAAGCAGTTGCAAAATCAAAATGAGTTTGATTGATAATTGCATACCCGATGTGCTGACTCATAATGGGAATAGCATCAAAATTCGAACATTTGTTTCCAAAAGCTTTGGTTATGCAATCAAAGAAGAAACTCCATTCTCTTCTGATATTAGCCCGTTTCAACTGTCCAAGTTTCGTCAGACTCTTTTCATATCCCAATTCAGCCATTAACTCCCGAAGGGCTGAGTCCTCTGGAATTGAGAAAGTACAATCTTCTGGAAGATGTAAAGCCCTGCGTACTGTACCAGGAGTGACTACAAAGGATGAATCACCCACTTGGAAGATAATACTGGGAGTTCCACGTTGACCACCATCATCAAAAAGTCCAGTCCTCCAAAACCTCAGAACTTGTTGGCTTGAAAAGAATTCAGGCTGTGTTAATGCATACCCAACCTCACTATGTGCAAGAAGATCTTGCACAAAGTGCAATTCAGATGGAGCTTCAGTGTGATCAAGAACTGCAGCATAGTTGTTAGGGACAAACTTAGCTCCATCAATGATTAAATCCTTTGGTGCCATGTGAAAAAAATAGGAGTCAAGTATGCCTGTTAGGTGTTTGAGATAATGTCTGTATGAAAAACCAACGTGAGAAAGAAGGAGAAAGAGAGTAAAAGTAAGGAGAGAGATAAAATATAAAGAAAATAAAAGATTAAAGAAATCTTCTCTCTGTTGTACTTATACTCTGAACAAAAATGTTACCGTTGGACACCTGTCAGACATGCAGTAATAACGGACAGTTACTGGGCTCGAGAAAATAGGAATCATTACTTACCCAGTTGCCTAGTTTCAAGGAAAAACCGTTCCATTTATCAAGAAAAACAGTTTTAATTCAAAATTTAAACCGTTAGCACTGATTGAATTATTTTTCACTGCATCATTGATATTCTGAAAATACATCTCATGAAAATGACCAAGATAAATTAGATAAGTAAGTGCTGAAAATGAATCAGAACTTAATATAAAACAAAATTTATATGGTCATCAGAATATCAATCAGGATTTATCAACACAAGACAAAATAACTCAGAGACAAAATCTTGAAGTAAAAACAATTTTCATTAATATATCAAGACAATATATTTATGAAATAGAAATTACATCAATACTTATACAAGATTTTCCCTAAGCTTCTAATCCTAACATCAACAGCCTTAGTCCTAGCTAAGAAGCCTGACAAAGCTGATGATGAAGAAAAACAGGAAGAAGACGAGACTAAGTCATCTTCTTCTTCCTACTCTCGACAAACAGAATGGCGAGTCTGATGATTCGCTCTTGTTGGCAGAGAGCTTCCGGGCTTTCCTCCTCCAATCGCTCCAGATGGCGATGGTAGTCCATATAGAAGAACAGGAGGCGTGTCAGTACCTCCTGTGGGACAGAGTCCCATATCTCCTCAGGAATGGCTGTGACATGCCATTCCTGCTGCCACTCGGCACAACTTAGCTCCATATTGAAGGTTTGGTAGTTAAAAAACATGTTGTATCTGACCATTGTGTTTTTGAAAGAAAAAAAAAAGAGGATAAGTGTGTGAGAAGAATGTGATGGAAAGACTGATGTGAAGTGGTTGCTTATATAGACAAGAGAATGCCAGGAGACGCAAAGAAATTGAATGCTGACAGGTAGAATTAATTCTACCTCGTCTCCCTAGACTTTGAAAAAGAATAACATTCATTGGAAAGAGGAATCATGGTTTAAACCGCACAAGACACAAGAAACAGTGGACTGTTCAAGTACGAATACCATTAATCCTAATCATAGTGACTATTAATCTTCCACTTCAACATATTCAATTATTAACTGAGACTGTTATTAAATTTTATTCACAGATAAGTCAAGTAAAACATTAGACTGTAATATCAGAACTTAGACTTATATCAGAACTTAACAGTCATCAGAACATAATTTCTTAACTCGAAAAAGGAATGCCCATCTTAGTAAATACTCATACAAGTTCTGAGTTATAGACTTCAGAACTTAATCATTAGAGCATGTAACTAGAACTTGTCCTCAGAATTAGTACAAAGTGACACAATGACTGTTTATCTAAAATAACATAGACCACCACAGAAATTTTCATCATTCAGATGGAGTGAGTAGTGTGTGCATTAAGCTAAATAACAGACAAAGAGTAAAGTCTGATTCACTTCAGTACATCTTAGAAATAAGGCATAACTAAAATTTTGCTAAGGAGCTGTCATTGTCCTGAAACCTACTGATGAATGAGTTTATGCTTGAGTCCACCTCAACTGTTTTGTGCTAATTTTATGCATCTTTTGAAATTCTATTTTACAGTGGCTTCTCAGTGTAAGTGAGTCACGACTGTTTATCAGAATTTATGCTATTATCAGAGTATTTCTCCAGTAATCATAGAGTGTGAAAAGTCACCAAGAAAATATTTTGCTTTTCTAATACATATTTACTTAATACCAGCAATGCACTTGGGTCGTCCCTTCCACATTTTTACTCTAGATCTCAAAGGAGTACCTGATTTTATTCTTTGATCTTTTTGCTTTTTCTTTTGATAAGTGAGGTTTATCAGCACTTAGTACATTCAGCAGTTTTACTAGTATCAGAACTTAACAGATGAGTAGCATTATTCTAATTTGTGACTTAGTAATAAGATATACAAAGTAAACTTAACTAAGCTCAATTATCAGAATTTGCTAGTGTCATAAGATTTCCACTGAAATAATTACTTCTTACATGGAATCATTTATTTATTGAAGACTACTAGGTCAGTATCTAGCACAGTTATCCTCATAGGATTGAATAGGTACTAGAACAGACATATCACTTATCAGAGTTTAGAAACATATATCAGACAACAGTCAGTACTTAAAGACATTTATCAATTAAGCACAGAATATACAATGAGATTAATTCTGTAAATACTGAGCATAAAGTCTGATAACACAGAACAAGTCTAAGCAGATTTAGAGAAAGAACCTGAAACCATTCCAAGTTCATTTACCAATCTTGTAAAAGTAGCTTCACACAGTGGTTTTGTGAAGATATCTACCAGTTGTTGATCTGTGGGAACAAAATGCAATTCCACTGTACCTTCATCCACATGTTCCCTGATGAAGTGGTATCTGATGCTGATGTGCTTTGTCATAGAGTGTTGAACTGGATTACCTGTCATAGCAATAGCACTTTGATTATCACAGTAAATAGGGATTTTGAAATATGTTAACCCATAATCCAGTAACTGATTCTTCATCCAAAGAATCTGTGCACAACAGCTTCCTGCAGCAATATACTCTGCTTCTGCAGTTGATGTGGAAATTGACTTTTGTTTCTTGCTGTACCAAGAAACCAATCTGCCTCCAAGAAATTGGCAGCTTCCACTTGTGCTTTTCCTGTCAATTTTGCACCCTGCAAAATCTGCATCTGAGTAACCTATTAGTTTAAAATCTGATTCTCTAGGATACCATAATCCCAGAGCAGCTGTTCCTTTAAGATACTTAAAGATTCTTTTTACAGCTGTTAAGTGAGGTTCTCTTGGATCTGCTTGAAATCTTGCACAAAGACAGGTAGCATACATGATATCAGGTCTACTATCAGTTAGATAGAGAAGAGAGCCAATCATACCTCTGTAGTCAGTAATATCTACTGATTTACCGGTATCCTTATCCAGTTTTGTAGCAGTGGCCATTGGAGTGGATGCACTTGAACAATCTTGCATTCCAAATTTCTTTAGCAAGTTTCTGGTGTACTTGGTTTGACAAATAAAAGTGCCTTCCTCATTCTGCTTGACTTGAAGGCCCAGAAAATAGCTAAGTTCCCCCATCATACTCATCTGATATCTTGACTGCATTAGTTTGGCAAACTTCTTGCAAAGTTTGTCATTTGTAGATCCAAAAATGATATCATCAACATAAATCTGGACCAGAAGTAAGTCCTTTCCATGGTTGAGGTAGAACAGTGTTTTGTCTATTGTCCCTCTGTTGAATCCACTTTCCTGAAGAAACTGAGCTAAAGTCTCATACCATGCTCTAGGAGCTTGCTTAAGTCCATAAAGTGCTTTATCAAGCCTGTAGACATAATCTGGATGTTTGGTATCTACAAAACCTGGAGGTTGTTCAACATATACCTCTTCCTCCAATTCTCCATTGAGAAAAGCACTTTTCACATCTATTTGAAAGACAGTAAACTTTTTGTGAGCAGCATAAGCCAAAAATATCCTTATGGCTTCTAACCTAGCAACTGGTGCAAATGTTTTATCATAATCAATTCCCTCCTGTTGAGAATATCCTTTTGCAACCAGCCTTGCCTTATTCCTTGTAATTATGTCATCACTGTCAGTTTTGTTTCTGAATACCCACTTTGTACCAACAACAGATCTATTCTTTGGTCTTGGCACTAGGGTCCAGACTTTGTTTCTTTCTAATTCATTCAACTCTTCCTGCATTGCTTGCACCCAATCAGCATCTTGAAGAGCTTCTTCCACTTTCTTTGGCTCAGTCTGAGAGAGAAAAGAATTGTAAAGACATTCATTTGAAGTACCTGTTCTAGTTCTGACACCTGCATCAGGATTTCCAATTATCAAATCAGGTGTATGTGATTTTGTCCACTTCCTTGCAGATGGAAGGTTTTCTCTAGAATTGGATGCTCCCCCATGATCCATGCTATCTTCATTTTCATTTTCTGATGCTCCCCCTGAAACTATGCTCTCTGAGTTGGATTCTTCAGTATTTAGATTTTCAGCACTATCAGAACTTGACGAATCAGAACTTGAAGAGCCAGATGCATGTTCTGATGTTTTTTGAGATGTGGTAGGATCTTGAGTATGCTCCCCCTGCATAGGTGCATCTTCCTTTGACGTAGTCACCACAGTTTCAATAACTTCAGAGTTTAATCCATCAGAGTTTACAGTATCAGGATTTAGACTGTCAGGATTTTCAGTATCAGAATTTGAGTCTTCATTTTCAAATCTCAGCTGATCATGGTCAATGAAATCTTCAAGACCAGTGATCTTCTTGTCATCAAAAGAGACATTGATAGATTCCATGACCACTTTTGTTCTCAAATTATAGACTCTGAAGGCTTTTGTGGAAAGTGGATATCCAACAAAGATTCCTTCATCAGCTTTTAGATCAAACTTTGATAGATGTTCAGGATGAGTCTTGAGAACAAAACACTTGCATCCAAATACATGAAAATATTTCAGATTTGGCTTCTTTTTCTTCACCATCTCATATGGTGTTTTTCCATGCTTGTTAATGAGTGTTGCATTTTGAGTAAAACAAGCAGTCTGCACAGCTTCAGCCCAGAAATAGGTTGGTGTTAGGGCGAAATCACGCACTAATATTCACGCAAGTATACGCGTTCGCAAGTAATATAGAATACTTTCTAGTTCGTTCCCTCAGAGACTCAGACTAAGTTATTGTCTAATTTAACTCACTCACCAATGTATGATTACTTCTCAATGTTAAGATAATAACACTTAAAATTGTTGATTAAATATTAACTATAATTAACTACTTAATTAACCACTTAACTAACACTGTAATTTATCAATAATAAAACACTCATGAGATCACAACTTCATTATTACTTCCTTCTATAGCCATAGTTATTACCTTTAGCATGTGACAGTGATGATATTAATCGAATAACACAAAACTGATAAAAGCCAACTTTCATTGTACTAATACCATTCTACCAAACATCCACAATTAAGATAGAAATTAAATAGTCATCAATTATGTTGAGTTCCTATATGTCTACAGAAATTGACAACACAACGATTTAAGCACAAGTTATTCCTTTTGATTACATAGGGCAAATAAAACTGTTAGAGTTACCCACTAATCATGCACAACGTACATGAACCTATGCTAGCATGGCAAGTTCTAAATCTCAAGATCCACTGTCGCTTCACAAGAGATTAACACCCTATCTTATATGTTCGCGACGCACATAAGACGAATACGCACAACCAATACTAGATATCATGCAATCATCACACACTAAAGTATTAAACAATTAACTAAAGAATTCCATAATAAATCCGTTGCAACCCCACGATCACGATTAGCCCATAATAGAACTTATCGCCATCATGGGTTCATATGAAATCATGATAAACGAACACAAGAAAATAACAACTAAACTAATTATATTAAAACAGAGTACGTCACAAGAGTAAATAAGTCAAAGCAAGAAAACTAGCATCCAACGTTACAACGAAACAAGAATCACAAGAATATATGCTTCCTCTTCGTTGCTGTGTGCTAAATCGGTCTTCTTCCTTATCTCCTTCGCTTCTTGCAAAACACAATCTAAAACATAATCCCCCCTTAATACTCTGTGAAAAACGTCTCAAATCTACTTATATAATAGTCCCATAAAACTCAGATTACATAGAAGTTGGAAGCCAAACAGAAGTAGAAGTCTAAAACAATATATTATTTTCCCCGACCCTGCGCGGCCGCTCAGCATTTCTGCGCGGGCGCGCAAGGCTGCTGCGCGGCCGCTCAGCATTGCTGCGCGGGCGCGCAGGACCCTACTGGAAAATTTCCAGGTTTGCTCCGTTTCTTCGTCGTAATCTGCCCGTTCTTTTCCTCTCGCAATGGTGAACACATGCCAAGGCTTATTCTTGATGATTCCTCCTCCGAAATGTAACTAATACCCTGAAATGCATAAACACTAGAAAAACGCATCAAATACATAAAATACTTGATTTCAAGACACCAATTTAAGCCATTTTAAGACGTTCTAAGTGGTATAAAATGCCACTTATCACACCCCCAAACTTAAATCGATGTTTGTCCTCAAGCGTCACAGACTCAAAAACAAATAAAAATATGCATGAATGCAATCTATATGAAAATGCAACGATCCCCCTTACTACAATTAACAAACCAAATTGTCACGTCTCAACGAATGCAGTTAGACACTAAAGATCAAGAAACTCATGCAAACGGACATACCGCCAGAAACGTGGTGTGTGCAAATGCTTAACAGATATGCTTCGGAACTAGACCAATTACTATGACTAGACTTTCCTCAAGGCAATCCTACGATTATACAAAGAATAAAAATTCTAGGCACAAAGTGATATACAACACTACAAGAACTTTAGAGCTTACTACGGAATCGTGCTTTTTATTTACAACGCAAATGCTTATTTGACCGTGCAGTGAGTGAGGTCCACAAAAGACTTATACAATGGTATCCATGTAACGAGCGTTAGGTTAGCGGATCCCAGACTCTAAAAGCCTTAGGTCACTAGGCACAAAGTCCCCTAAGAACATAATAACTCGAATACCAAAGAGCCCACTCTTGATCAATTACGCAATTTTTTTTTTTTAACTCTGAGCAAGTGCGTTTCGCTCCATCTTGCTCAACCCTAGACTACTCGCATAACATGCGAGCCGGCTACTAGCCATTTGACACCTAGCCACAACTAGCAACAAATTCCATTTTTACTCCATTTTTTTTCTTTTTCATGCCTTTACCACTAAGAACCTATTATCAAATTCTAAGCATAATAAATAGATTATCCTCGAAAATAATCAGATCATAACAACAATCTAGTCCTTCAGCATTCTCTAAGACTTAGTGACAATACAAGTGCTTTTAGCATGCATATCAACCTACACAACTTAATATCACTTTAATGCTATCACTACACTCGCATCAATATCACAATTCAGTCGATAAATCATTGCAAAAGGGATCATGGTATATGCATGAGCTATATGATATGACAACAAATAAAGCTATATAAAAAAAACTATATGGCAAAAATTATGCAACTATATGAACTAACTATCATGAATATGCAACTATATGACACACACAAAATATTCCTTAACTACCACCCCCAAACTTAAAATCTTCACTATCCCCAGTGAAGGTAGTAGAAAGGAACACAGGGTATACCTACTCGGAGTCATCATCATCATCACCCTCAGTGGGTGGAGTATCAGGCGGCGGGTATGCAGACTCCTCACCAAAAACTGGCCACTGGATATCAGCTCCAAGGCCTCGAAAAGCAGTCCCTAACGCAAGGGTGAGCTCCTGAGCAAACCTGCTCTGCGTCTCATACATGGCATCCATCCGCGGTGAAAGCCTCCTATACTGGGCATCACCCATCCCAGCACCCTCCTGAGCTCTCGAAGAACTAGCCTCACCACGCCCTGGCCTGGCCATAGTAGCACCTCGTGCTGGACGCCCTCCTGGAAGACGATAACCCAGCCCATGCTCCTCAGGCTCACCACCGGTCCACTCCTGCATCCCATTCAGAGTGCCAGAATCTATAGGAGCTGCTGGCAACTGCAACTGCTCATGAGCCGGCCAGTTCACTCCTACTGCACGGCATAGCTTTGTAACCGTGGATGCATAAGGGATGTTCATATGCTTTGCTCCCCTCAAAAACTTCAGAATTCCTTGGTAGATAAACTCACCAAGGTCCACATAGTATTCCTCATTCAGAATTCCCCACAACAACTGTGCTCTCTCAACTGTGACCTCGTGTGCATGTGAAGAAGGCAAAATATTAGCACATATAAATGCGTTCCATGCACGGGCATACCTGTTCATGGCGATCGCCGGAAAGTGACAATACTCATTATTGGCTGGAATGCGGTTCCAAACTGTGCCCGGTCGATAGAGAATCGCACAAATCAAATCCAAGTCAAAATCCTCAGCAGTCTTTTCATTCCAGTTCTCCTCCTCGGGCTTCCTCTCTCGCTGTCCAATCACTCGGCGAATCGCCGCAGGATGATAATCAACCGTCAGCCCCCGAACTACAGAAAACCCATTCTTTTTAGCCTTCACGTTCGCGTAGAACTCGCGAACAACACTCATCGGTACTGCTTCGGGTGACTCACAAAAAGCTATCCACCCCTTCTCTGCAATCATGGGCAACAACTCACCATCCCTCCCTGATGGTAAAAACCCCCTCTCCTTCAGAATCGGCTTCCCCAACAGCCTAGTGTACTCCTCCTCCGCGGCTCTGTCAGTTAACCGAGGCCTCGCAGCAGTACCCCTTGATGAATCAGTAGTAGGAACTGTGCTGCTGCTGTCAATAGTGCGTGCTCTCTTGGGTGCCATTGATTTGTGAATAAAAGTGTGTAAGAACTGATTTTTGATGTTTATGAGAGGGTTTAAGTGTAGGAAGTTGTGGGAGATATGTAGGATAGGTGTATGTATATATAGGGTGTGGAGTAGGTTAAATTAGATTAGGAGTGGGGTTGAGGGATAAAATCATGGGGTAATGGGAAAAGAATTCGTGGGTTTATGGGCTGTAATGGGTTTTTGTGTTTTTTTTTTTTTCTGAACTGTAAAAAAATTTCTGGAACTCGACCCCTGCGCGGCCGCTCAGCATTTCTGCGCGGGCGCGCAGCAAGCTGCGCGGCCGCTCAGCATAGCTGCACGGGCGCGCAGAGGGTCTCTGGAATTTTTTTTTTCAGCCCCTGTTTTCTGATTTTTTTGTGTTTTTGGATAGGTTATTAACTTCTAAGGGTTCCTGTAACAACAATTCATGGGTTGCCTCCCACGCAGCGCTTCTTTTTCGTCATTAGCTTGACGTTCCGTTCCTTTCTCACGTAGTCAACAAAATGGCACTAACCACCTCTCGGGTTGCCATGTCCCCATAGTAGTGCTTCAACCGCTGACCGTTAACCTTGAATGCTTGGTCCGAATCATTCTCAAAAATTTCCACCGCTCCATGTGGAAACACAGTTTTGACAATAAAAGGTCCAGACCATCTTGATTTCAACTTCCCAGGAAAAAGTCGGAGCCGAGAGTTGAATAACAGAACTTGTTGCCCTGGCACAAACAACTTAGGATGTAGCTTCCTATCGTGCCACCTTTTCACCTTTTCCTTATACATTTTGTTATTCTCGTACGCGTGAAGTCGAAATTCATCAAGTTCATTAAGCTGAAGCATTCTTTTCTTACCAGCTGCATCTAAATCCAGGTTCAATTTCTTCAATGCCCAGTAGGCCTTATGCTCAAGCTCCGCCGGTAGATGACATCCCTTACCGTACACCAACTGAAACGGTGACATCCCAAGTGGCGTTTTGTATGCTGTTCTATAAGCCCAAACAGCTTCATCGAGCTTTAAAGACCAATCCTTCCTTGATGGACAAACAACCTTCTCTAGAATGCGCTTTATCTCTCTGTTAGACACTTCCGCTTGACCATTTGTTTGCGTATGATAGGCAGTAGCTACTCGATGATTCACATTATAACGCTGCATCATAGAAGTGAACTTACAGTTGCAAAAATGCGATCCTTCATCACTTATGATTACCCGAGGTGTTCCAAACCTTGTGAAAATTTACTTATGAAGAAAATTTAGCACTGCCTTTGCATCATTTGTTGGTAAAGCTTTAACTTCGACCCATTTTGAGACATAATCGACTGCCAGCAAAATGTACTGATTATTGCAAGACGAGATAAAAGGCCCCATGAAATCGATTCCCCATACATCAAAGACCTCGACTTCAAGCATCACATTTAATGGCATCTCATCCTTCCTTGACAAATTTCCCACTCTTTGGCAACGATCACACCTTAAAACAAACTGATGAGCATCCTTGAACAAGGTGGGCCAGAAAAAATCTGCTTGCAGAATACGAGCTGCCGTTTTCTCACCTCCATAGTGTCCACCATAAACTGTGGAATGGCAGTCTCGTAATATCCCCTCCGTCTCACAGAACGGGATACATCTCCTGATGATCTGGTCAGCTCCCTGTCTAAACAAATATGGTTCATCCCATATATACCACTTCACCTCATGCAGAAACTTTTTCTTTTGCGCGGATGTCAAATTGGGAGGCATTATATTGCTGACAAGATAGTTTACAATATCTGCAAACCATGGTTCTTCCTCCTGAATTGCAAACAACTGCTCATCCGGAAAAGATTCATTGATTAACGTCCTATCTTGTGAAGTAGAATCGGGATTCTCCAACCTAGAGAGATGGTCAGCTACTTGATTCTCGGTACCTTTCTATCTTTGATCTCTAACTCAAATTCCTGAAGTAAAAGCACCCAACGAATGAGTCTCGGCTTCGAATCCTTCTTAGAAACCAGATAGCGAATAGCTGCATGATCAGTGAATACTGTCACTTTCGTACCAAGCAGATAAGATCGAAATTTCTCAAAGCCAAAGACTATAGCCAAAAGCTCCTTCTCAGTAGTGGTGTAGTTCAATTGGGCCCCATTTAAAGTCTTACTCGTATAGTAGACCACATGGAAGAGATTTTTCTTGCGCTGTCCCAGAACTGCACCTACCGCATAGTCACTCGCATCACACATCATCTCAAACGGTTCTGTCCAATCTGGTGTTGTAATAACTGGTGCCGTGATCAAACTCTCCTTGAGAGTCTCGAATGCTGCCAAACATTCATCATCAAATTTGAAAGGCACATCTTTCTCAAGTAAATTGCACAACGGCTTAGATATCTTTGAAAAGTCCTTGATGAATCGCCGATAAAAACCCGCATGACCGAGAAAACTACGGATTCCTTTCACTGAATTAGGTGGGGGAAGATTTTCAATGACTCCCACCTTGGCCTTGTCCACCTCCAGACCTTTGCTAGAGACCTTATGCCCAAGGATAATGCCTTCACGCACCATAAAATGACATTTCTCCCAATTAAGCACCAAATTAGTTTCCACGCATCTTTTGAGTACGGCGCGCAAATTATTCAAGCATTCATCATATGAGTGTCCAAAGACGGAGAAGTCATCCATGAACACTTCGACGTTATTTCCAATCATGTCAGAGAATATAGCCATCATACATCTCTGAAAGGTGGCCGGGGCGCCACATAACCCAAACGAAACTCTACGAAAAGCAAATGTGCCAAATGGACAAGTGAAGGTAGTCTTTTCCTGATCCTCTGGTGCAATACAAATCTGATTATACCCGGAATACCCATCCAGAAGACAAAAATACTCATGTCCCGCCAATCTGTCCAGCATTTGATCAATGAATGGGAGAGGGAAGTGATCCTTTCTTGTGGCTTTGTTCAATTTTCTATAATCCATGCATACTCTCCATCCTGTAACTGTTCGAGTAGGGATGAGCTCATTCTTTTCATTTGCGACCACAGTGATACCTCCCTTCTTAGGAACACATTGTACAGGGCTCACCCACGAGCTGTCAGAAATAGGATAAATGATGCCTGCATCTAGCCATTTCAGAATTTCTTTCTTCACCACCTCCTTCATGATTGGGTTCAGTCTTCGCTGTTGTTCCACAGTTGGCTTACTACCTTCCTCTAACAGAATTTTATGCATACAATATGAGGGACTTATCCCCTTGATGTCTGCTATAGTCCATCCTATAGCCGATTTGAATTCTCTCAAAATCCTTAAGAGCTTGTCTTCCTCACTACCTGAAAGGTCAGCTGAAATAATAACAGGTAACGTAGATGAATCACCTAAAAAGGCATACCTCAAGTGTTCAGGTAATGGTTTGAGCTCTAAGGTAGGCGCTTCCTCTATTGATGGTTTGAGCTTCCCTTCAGCGTTCTTGAGGTCAGAAGTACCAAGAGATTCAAATGGTATATCTAGCTTTCGCTTTCAGGGAGAAGCGTTCAGATATTGTAATTGCTCGTTGCTATCTTCATCATCACTGTCAAATTCCCCCACTAAGGCCTTTTCCAATGCATCAGACATTAGCATGTGATCGAGTTCCGAAGTAACCGCAGAATCAATCACATCCATTTTTAAGCACTCCTCATCTTCTGTAGGGAATTTCATTGCCTTGAATACGTTGAAGGTCACATCCTGATCTTGAACCCGCATAGTAAGTTCTCCTTTTTGCACATCTATCAAGGTACGGCCAGTTGCCAAGAAAGGCCTCCCCAAGATTATGGGAATCTTTTTATCTTCCTCAAAATCCAGAATAACAAAATCAGCAGGAAAGAAGAGCTTATCCACCTTGACGAGCACATCCTCAACTATGCCCCTTGGGTAAGTAATGGAACGGTCCGCCAATTGTAGCGACATGTATGTGGGTTTTGGATCAGGTAGGTCCAGCTTTTTAAAGATCGACAACGGCATCAGATTAATGCTTGCTCCCAAATCACAAAGGCACTTGTCAAAAGTTAGATTGCCAATGGTGCAAGGAATGGTGAAGCTTCCTGGATCTTTCAGTTTTGGTGGTAACTTTTGTTGCAGAACCGCGCTGCATTCTTCCGTGAGAGCAACGGTTTCAAGGTCATCCAGTTTCACCTTCCTTGAAAGAATAGTCTTCATAAACTTCGCATAACTAGGCATTTGTTCCAG
Source organism: Apium graveolens (assembly GCF_009905375.1). NCBI lineage: Eukaryota > Viridiplantae > Streptophyta > Magnoliopsida > Apiales > Apiaceae > Apium > Apium graveolens. The sequence continues at coordinate 33,735,830 of NC_133652.1, forward strand.
AGCCTCAGTCAACACTAGGCATTTGTTCCAGGCATAACTAGGCATTTGGTTCGCATAACTAGGCATTTGGTTGGTATACATAGATTCCATTTCGGATTTCATGGCACTATGCCATTTCTCTGAGTCAACACTACTCATAGCCTCATTATAGGTCACAGGGTCGTCATCATCAATGATTGAAAACTCATTGTCATTCTCAATGACAAGGCCATAATACCTCTCAGGTTGGCGAGACACTCTCCCTGAACTATGAATGGGTTGTTCCATAGAAGGTTGTTTAGTCTGAACAGGTGTTTCCACTTGATCCGTAGTAGTTTGTGCTTCTTGAACTTCATCAAGTTCAATTTTGCTCCCATTGTTTCCTTCAACGATAAACTGCTTTTCCACGAAGGTAGCATGTCTAGAGACAAACACCCGATGTTCGGTGTAAAAGTAATACCCTAAAGTCTCTTTAGGATATCCCACAAGATTACATTTTACGGATCGAGATTCCAGCTTATATGGGTCAACTTTCTTGACATAAGATGGACATCCCCAAATCTTAATGTGTTTAAGACTCGGTTTCCTTTCTTTCCATATCTCATATGGAGTTTGATGAACAGATTTGGAAGGCACCTTATTCAGTAAATATGCTGAGGTTTCCAATGCATAACCCCATAGGAATACTGGAAGATTCGCATAGCTCATCATGGACCGAACCATGTCTAACAAAGTTCTATTTCTCCTTTCAGATACCCCATTCAATTGTGGAGTATATGGAGGAGTCCAATAGGAGACTATACCATTTTCTTTGAGATAAGCTGGAGCTCTCTCCATTCAAGTATTCATCACCTCGATCTGATCGAAGAGTTATAATACTATGTTTGGCTTGTTTCTCCACTTCATACTTATATTCTTTGAACTTTTCAAAGGCTTCAGACTTGTGTTTCATCAAATACACATATCTAAATCTAGATCGATCATCTATGAAAGCAATGAAGTATGAAAATTCACCCATGGCTTGCGTAGACATTGGTCCTCATACATCTGTGTGTACCAATCCTAGCATATCTGCAGCCCTCTCTCCATGTCCACTAAATGGAGATTTGGTCATTTTACCCAATAGACAAGACTCGCATGTAGGATATGATTCAAAATCAAATGGGTCAAGTAACCCTTCCTTATGCAATGTCTGTAGTCTATTTTCACTAATATGACCAAGTCCGCAGTGCCACAAGAAAGTGAGATTTTCATCATCCCTTTTTCTTTTATTAGTATGTTCAATTTGTAGTAAATTATGCTCTACGTCACATACATACAGACCATTGTTTAAAATACCACTTCCATAAAGAACGTTATCTCTAAGAATTGAACATTTATTATTCTGAATAACAAACGAAAATCCAGCCAAGTCTAACATGGAATAGATATAATATTCCTCACAATCGAGGGAAAAAATATTTATTATTTAGAAAAATAGTCTTGCCCGTAGGCATATGTAAATGAAATGATCCTATAGCTTCAGCAGCAACTCTTGTTCCATTTCCCATCCGTAGAATCACCTCCTCTTCTTCAAGAGTCCTACTTCTCCTTAGTCCCTGCAACGAATTGCAAATATGAGAACCACAGGTGGTATCTAATACCCAAGTAGAAATTTGACTTAGTGACATATTAACTTCGATCATGAACATACCTGAATCAGAAGCGGTAGTCTCACTACCCTTCTTCTTCTTCAATTCTGCAAGGTAAACCTTGCAGTTCCTCTTCCAGTGCCCCACCTTGTTTCAGTGAAAGCAAACAGCTTTGCTTTTGGGGTCTTCAGCTTTTGGTGGAACCGGCTTTTTCTCACCTACTTTCTTCTTCTTGGAAGGGTTCTTCTTCCTTTTCTTAGGATTGGAATCTTCACCAATTAGAAGAACATAACTCTTCTTAGGGGGGAAATTTGATTCCGCAGTCTTCAACATGTTGTGGAGTTCAGGCAGGCTGACATCCAGCTTATTCATGTGAAAGTTCACAACAAACTGCGAGAACGAACTCGGAAGTGATTGCAAGACCAAGTCTTGGCTCAGCTCCCCATCCATGGCAAAACCAAGGTGTCCAAGACGTTCAATCAAATTGATCATCTTAAGTACATGGTCATTCACAGATGATCCCTCAGACATCCTACAACCGAACAGCTCCTTCGATATCTCATATCGAGCTGTCCTCCCTGCCACATCATACAACTCTTGTAGATGCATAAGGATAGTGTGAGCATCCATATGGTCATGTTGCTTCTGTAGCTCAATATTCATGGAAGCTAGCATGATGCATTGAGCAATATTTGCATCATCTATCCACTTACGATACACAACATGTTCATCATTATGTGCATCGCTAGCAGGTTCAGTAGGCTTAGGTGAGTCAAGCACATATTCCAGCTTCTCAACCCTGAGAACAATTCTCAAGTTTCGAAGCCAGTCAGCAAAATTAGGAACACTCAACTTGTGAGCATTTAGTATACTCCGGAGTGATAGTGCAGAAGACATAACGAATATAATAAATCTGTAAATGATGAACACATAACAACACTTAGCAAATATTCAATTTCATTTCAAAAAACTATATGAATCGGGTCTTTATTCATAAGTGGCTCCCACTAGTTTATCTAATTTATACAACCCCTAAGTGAAAATTAAGCATTCATAATGTTAGTGGGAATAGGGATCCTACATTCCATCACACAACCTCGGCTGTAGCATGAAACGTCATGTGATGTTCAATAGGCAGACAACTCTTGTCAGTTACATCTTATGTTATTCCCTAATAAAACTTTAGCCTCTTGAATAATTGAGTCACGGCTGTAGCACGAGAAACTCAATATTCTAAGTCAAGTCTAACCCAACATTTCGTACAATTGAATCAGTATCCAACGGCCCACGGCTGTAGCACGTAACGACCTTTAGATTCTAATTTAATGTACACATCTTTATGTAATAGATAAGTATTTCTTATTTCGAAATCAAAGCCCTCGGCTGTAGCATGAAACGACAATGATTTAAAAATAAGAACTACTTTCTACCATGTTGGAAGGCTTTGACCGACACAAGCCCGTTGTGTCATTGGCCAATTACTACTTGATATTATTTAATTTTAGAGGGATTATATTATGTTACAATCATAATCATATTATAAAGAGATTCTTCCTTTTAAATTAAATATTTCAAATCAATAATCGATAATCAGATGATTCCCAGATCGGAGGGAGCATTGTCAAGAGGCGTCACTTAATACCCCTTTCTTACAGATAGAAATTTGCTTTTGACAGAATCATCATTTCTCTCAATATTGAAAATTCATATTTAATTACGTGTTTCATAAACACAAGAATCTCATGATTGTATTCATAATATTATTGTTAAGGCAAGAAAAGATTCATATTGTAGATTTTCTAGAGCACGCCTTATATTGATTTAAGTTCACCTAAATCTATCATCACATGGTAAATATAGGCATATATCTCATATATAAAATTAAATAAACAAGTAAATGTAAAGTGTAATAAAGTAAATGTGTTTGGTTATGGCCCCATCCTATGTGATCTTTATCAAGCTCATGATAAAGATCAAGGTCAATCTAATATGGTGATGGAAATAAATACAACTACTTATTACATAAGTCTTCTTCTTTGTTTAGACTTCTTGTATGCCTCGTATTCTTCTTTGTATCACCTCCATTGGATAGCCTTCTTGATTCTTCAATTACATTACATGATTGAAAGTAAAACTAATCTAATGAACTTACAAGAATAACTCGAGTAACATTCGAGATTTCTGATTACAAAGATTGACGACATGCAAGCCGTATTTAAAACCAAAATCAAAACCATTACACCAAGGTCGAAAGGTCATTACCATCCACCATGCTCATACAACACATAAAAGCATGTTAAAACACATAATCTGATCTTAACATATCATATTATCCATGATCTAATCATAAAAAGAAAATATGACAAAAATCAGAAAAATCAGAATCAAATCAGAAAAACAAGAATCAGTGTTTATGGGCAGTAAATGATGTCAAACGCCTTACAGACGAGTCGCTGATAGCTTTAGCTATCAGTTTTGTTCAAATGCTCGTTTACCTATGGAATAGGGTATTTGTTTGTGTAAATCGGACACCAGACCCAGATTTCAGCAAATCTGCAGCAACCAATTCAGAATCGGTATTTAATATGATTCTCGTAATTAGAACAAACATAAATCATGTATATATCAGTATATATACAAATTACATAATCATCTTATGATTATATAACTCACATGAATATCATATATTCAAAACCATACATATATAACATATTATATCAACATCAAATCATGGCGAATCACGTACATGCTCATATATCGAAAACAGGTAAACACATAAATAAATAAAAAACTTTTCGCAAGTAGCTCTGATGCCATTGAAGGGTTTTTAGCACATAAACGCAACGAAAATGTAAATTTAAATCTTAAAAAAAACCGAAACCCTCCACAGGATCCATGCGAAAAATAATATTTAATTCGTAGTTCAGTATGTTTACCTTAAGAAGCTTTACGTTAATGGAAAGATGGAGGTCTTTAATAGCGATCCAAGAACGATGAGCAGAGATCCCTAGCAGCTGCTCCTCAAGTGTGAAGCACTTCACCGGTATCCACCAAGATATCAATGTAATGGAGGAGGAAGAGGTTGAGAGAATTAGTTGCCTCCCTCTATTTCTACTTTAGAATTAGGGTTTTTATTTGGGTTAAGGCAAATAAGGTTTATAACAGTATATTTATAGGCAAAATTTTCAGCTGAAAATTTTCCATAAAATATTATTATTATTAACCCTTTAATTGATTATTCTTATTAACCAATTAACTAATAATTAAAACACCTTTTAATCATTAATCCCTTTTCTAAACACTTTAGAAAAATAATTCTCTCACTTGATATAATTTTCAAATTTAAATTCTTAATTAATAATATTAAGAACTTTTTTTATTTAATTTATAATTAATTAAATCTCATTTAATCAATTATTAAATTTGCTAATTAATTATTTATTTCACAAATAAATAATTATCAGCCATTATTAATTAATTCCTCCACCATTAAACCATTCTCTTTTATGGTGTGACCCTGTAGGTTCAATATTAAGCCGATAATAGAAATAAATAATAATAAAACTATTTTATCATTATTTATATAAATTCTCTAATTCATTAAATATGATTAATTAATTAATCATATTTATTCTACATCGTGAGGGATACTTCTCAGCATATCGCGACTATCCGGATAATACGAATTCACTGGTTAGAATACCAAGAACCCATTCAGTGAATAGTTACCGTACAATCAATTCATTCTAGCCTGCAATGTCACGATTAAATACAAGGCATGGAACTTGTGTCAAACCTATCTTATTTAATCATATGCTTTCCCATTCACTATGCTTAGTTCTAATTAATGTAAATTAGAAACTCCTTTCTAATTTCATTCACTCTGGCCAGAGATTCCTGAACTAGCATAAGTGGATCAGCATTGAACATTCTCTTCCTTCACTGGAAGGGGTAGATCTTTTATTGATCATACACTATCTTTGTGTACAGATTCCTACATCCAGTAGAGCCCTTATTATTGTCCCTAGAGACTAAGAACTAAACCAAAGTATAGTTCAGTGTACACAAGATGACTATGTTGACCTCAAGTCTAAGGATACTTGTACAACTATCACTATGTGAACATCTGCTGACACGTGAGTGAACTCCATCAGTTGTTCAGCTGTGTGAGTCATGTTCAGTGAACTTATTCTATTATAAGCACATACATACTAACTATTGTGTCACCACACAAAAGTCTATGAGAACATACTTTATTCATAATGAAGCAAGCATAGTATGTACCGATCTTTGCGGATTACTAATTACCAGTTAGTAATCCTACGACCAGAAAATATTTAAGTTCAGAGTTATCATCTTTTAGGTCTCATTATTATGATCTCATCATAATCCATAAAAAGCTTTACTCTAAACTATGGTATATCTTATTTAAACACTTAAATAGATAAAGCCCGCAATAAAACCAAAACAAGTCTTTTATTAATATCAATGAAATCAAAATAGATTACATAAAAGTTATTCCTAAATCATCATACATGATTGGAATTAGGACACATCTCTTTCATATTGCACTGGTTGCTGAGTTATAGAAAGAGAAGGAGATGAAGATAGAAGCTGTTGAGTCTACTTCAAAGGTCTGTGAAAACAAAGGCAAGGGGCTGGTAGTAGAAAATGAAGATTCTTTGAGCCAAGATGATATGGATGACATTGATGAACATCTAGCATTTCTTTCCAGAAGATTTTCCAAGCTCAAGTTCAAAAAGAACTTTGGAGCAGCTAAGCCAAATAGAAACATGGTGGATAAATCAAAATTCAAATGTTTCAAATGTGGCTTGGCAGGGCACTTTGCCAGTGAGTGTAGAAACTCAGATTCCAACAAGAAGAAGTTTGAGCCTGTGGATTATAAACAGAAGTATTTTGAGTTGACAAAGAAAAGGAAAGGGCTTTCATTACACTAGAAAATGGTTGGGCAGCAGATGGTCTGGATGAGGATGAGGATGTCAGCTATGTCAATCTAGCCCTAATGGCCAAGTCTGATGAAACAGAGACAAGTTCTTCAAGTAATCAGATAATCACCACTAACCTAGCACAATTATCTAAAGATGAGTGTAATGATGTTATCAATGACATGTCTACAGAATTATATCATTTATGTGTTACACTTAAGTCTCTCACTAAGGAAAATGCTAAAATTAAAGAAAATAATTTGTTTTTAAGTGAGAGGAATAATGTGCTAGAGTCTCAGTTAATTGAATTTGAAAAATTGAGAATTGAGTGTAAGATTGCTAAGGATGAATTAACTGAGTCCTTGAAGAAAGAAGAGATTTTGAAGAAGCAGCTTGAACGAGAACAGGAGGTGATTAAGGAATGGAAAACATCTAGAAATGTTCATGCTCAAATCACCAAAGTTCAAGGCATTGAGTCCTTTTGTGATGCAACCTGGAAGAAGAATAAGGAAAAGCTGGAATCTAATCTGGTTGAAGGATTGCTAACAGATGTAGACTCGACGGATGATGAGAGTCATCCGTCGAATAACCAAAAGGACTATCCGTCGAGTGACATAAATCCTCATCCGCTGTGAGAAAACCTGTGAGTAAAGCCAAACTTGCCAAGTTAAATGAAAAATATGGATCAGTTTCCAAAAACTTCATTTCAGGAGAATCTAGTCAAGTGAAGAAGGAGAAGAAAGTGAATGTTGATCATCTGTCTATCAAGCAACTGAATGACAGACTAGAAAAGATTGAGGTTAAAACAGAGGCTAAAAGGAAAAACAATAGAAATGGGAAAGTAGGGATTAACAAACATAACAACTACACACCTGATAAATATGCTCCTAGAAAAATCTGTGTTAAGTGTGGTAGTGCTAATCATTTGTCTGTTAATTGCAAAGTTGCCATGCCTACTCCTATATCTGTACCCTCCCTTTTTCCCAACATAAATGACATGCCTTCTATGCCTATGAATGTTATGTCTACATAGAATATGAATGCACAATTTGCTAATATGTCATTTGCACCTAATCCTTATTATGTTGCATTTAGTATGCCTCAAATGCCATTTAGCATGCCCTACTGGAATAACATGTTTGATAATAGCATGCAATTTCCTGTTAATCAAAATGTGCATGATAATTCTGTTTTAATGAATGGTTTCAAAGGTCCAAATCAGATGACTAAGGATGAATCTGATATCCCCAAGTCAAATGAGATCAAACCTAAGAAACAGAAGAAGAAAGCTAACAAGGCAGGACCCAAGGAAACTTGGGTACCAAAATCAACTTGATTTAATTTTGATGTGTGCAGGGAAATAGAAAGAATCTGTGGTACTTGGATAGTGGTTGTTCAAGACACATGACTGGTGATTCTACCCTGCTCACAGAGTTCAAGGAGAGAGCTGGCCCAAGTATTACTTTTGGAGATGACAGCAAGGGTTATACTGTGGGATATGGCTTGATTTTAAAAGACAATGTCATCATTGAGGAGGTTGCCTTAGTGGATGGTCTCAAGCACAATTTGTTGAGTATCAACCAGCTTTGTGATAAAGGCAATCCAATAACCTTCAACTCAGAAGCCTGTGTTTTGACAAACAAGAGGAGCAACAAAGTGGTTCTCACTGGAGTGAGAAAAGGAAATGTGTACCTAGCTGACTTCAACTCATCAAATGCAGAATCTGTTACTTGTCTTCTCAGTAAATCAAGTCAAGATGAAAGTTGGCTATGGCACAAGAAGCTATCCCATTTAAACTTCAAGACCATGAATGAGCTTGTAAAGAAAGAACTGGTTAGAGGTATTCCTCAAGTGGAGTTTTCTAAAGATGGACTGTGTGATGCTTGCCAAAAGGGTAAACAAATCAAAGCATCATTCAGAAAGAAGCTTGATTCAACAATTGAAGAACCTTTGCAACTGCTGCACATGGATTTGTTTGGACCAGTCAATGTGTTATCCATCTCTAGAAAAAGATTTTGCCTAGTAATTGTAGATGATTTCTCAAAGTTCTCTTGGAATATTTCCTTAAGTCTAAAAATGACACTGGTGAAATCATCATCAATCACATAAGGCAAGTCAACAATCATCCTGATTTCAAAGTTAGAAGAATCAGGAGTGACAATGGAACTGAGTTTAAGAATTCTGTCATAAGAGCATTTTGTGAAGAAAATGGGATTTTGCATGATTTTTTAGCAGCAAGAACTCCACAACAATATGGAGTAGTAGAAAGAAAGAACATATCACTTATTGAAGCTGCAAGGACAATGCTTGAAGAATTTAAGTTACCAACATATTTCTGGGTTGAAGCTGTAAATACTGCATGTTACACTCAGAATATTTCTCTGGTTAATCAAGAAAAATGCATGACTCCCTACCAATTGTTCAAGAACAAGAAGCCAACTCTAAATTATCTTCATGTCTTTGGCTACAAATATTATATCTTGAGAAAACAAACTGATCAGAATGGGAAGTTTGATGCTAAAGCAGATGAAGGAATTTTTATTGGATATGTTGTTGGTAAAGCATATAGAGTCTATAATCTGAGAACCAACATTATTGTGGAAATAATACATGTTGTGTTTGATGATAAAAATATTGAATGACTACAAGATGGAGATTACCATGAGAGCCTCAAATTTGACAATATGGAGATGGTTAGTGATGACAGTGATGATGAAAGTGATCAAGAAACAGTATTAAAGGATAATACAGAAAAATCTACTACTAATGAAGCACAAAATTCAACATCTATAGAGTTGCAAAATGCTTCATCCGTCGGGAGATAATCTGCTTTATCCGTCGAGAGACAATCAGCTTCATCCGACGGTACTCAAAATTCACCATCCGTCGGGTCATCAAAAGAAGCTGAAAGTCAGAATAGATCACCTACAGAAAGTTCCCCTTTCTCAAATCAAAGATCCATAAACTCAGGGGGAGTTTCTAATAATCAAAACTCAATCACACATCAAGACAACAATGAGGCCTCTTCATCTAGAGCTCATCTACCTCAACAAAGGAAATGGACAAAGGATCACCCTTTTGAGCTCATCATTGGTGATGTATCTTCTAGAGATTAAACAAGGAGAGCAACTCAAGAAGAATGTCTATATAGCAGTTTCCTATCTAAGGAAGAACCAAAGAAGGTAGAAGAAGCTTTAAGAAGCTTTGTTGGATCCTGATTGGATGCAGGAAGAGCTAAACCAATTTGAAAGAAACAAAGTTTGGAAGATGGTACCTAAGCCTAAAGGAAAGAATCCAATAGACACCAAATGGGTATTTAGAAACAAGATGGATGAAAATGGCATAGTAGTCAGGAACAAAGCTAGAATGGTTGCTAAGGGCTATTGTCAACAAGAAGGAATAGATTTTGATGAAACCTTTGCTCCTGTTGCAAGACTTGAAGCCATCAGAATCTTCTTAGCCTATGCAGCTCGTGCAAATTTCAAGGTCTATCAAATAGATGTCAAAAGTGCCTTTCTGAATGGAGATTTGGAGGAGGAAGTCTATGTGAGTCAACCTCCTGGTTTTGAAGATCCAAATTTTCCAAAATATGTCTACTATCTTTTGAAAGCACTTTATGGACTGAAGCAAGCACCTAGAGCCTAGTATGACACTTTGTCAAAGTTTCTTTTAGAGAATCACTTCACTAGAGGTAATGTTGACAAAACTTTATTCTTTAGAAATGTTAATGGCTCTAGCATACTTGTTCAAATTTATGTAGATGACATTATTTTTGGCTCTACAGATGAAAAACTTTGCAAAAAGTTTGCCAAATTAATGCAAAGTAAGTATGAAATGAGCATGATGGGAGAACTAACTTACTTTCTTGGTTTGCAAGTTAAGCAAGTTAGTGATGGAATATTCATTAGTCAAACTAAATACATTTATGATATTTTAAAGAAGTTTGATCTAATGGATTGCACATCTGCAAAGACTCCCATGGCCACTGCAACTAAGCTTGAATTAAACACTGCTGAAAAACCTGTGGATATTTCAAGTTATAGGGGCATGGTTGGCTCACTTCTGTACTTAACAGCTAGTAGGCCAAATATAATGTTTGCTACATGTCTTTGTGCTAGATTTCAGGATGATCCTAGAGAATCTCACTTAGTAGCTATTAAGAGAATTTTCAGATATCTCAAGGGAATACCAAAACTTGGCATTTGGTAGCCTAGAGATTCTGGCTTTGATCTAACTGGTTATTCAGATGTAGATTATACAAGTTGTAGAATTGATAGAAAAAGTACAACAGGAACCTGTCAATTTCTAGGAAACAAGCTTGTGTCCTGGTTCAGAAAAAAGCAAAATTTAGTTTCTACTTCTACTGCTGAAGCTGAATATATTGCTGATGGCAATTGCTGTGCACAGATTTTATGGATGAAAAACCAATTGCTAGACTATGGTTTGCAAGTGGAAAGAATTCCTATTTTTCTGTGATAACACAAGTGCAATTGCTATCACTGAAAATCCAGTACAGCATTCAAGAACAAAGCACATAGACATCAAGTACCACTTCATAAGGGAACATGTAATGAGTGGTACTGTGGAACTACATTTTGTTCCAAGTAAAAAACAGCTTGCAGATATATTTACCAAGCCACTGGATGAATCCACCTTTTCAAGGTTGGTAAGTGAGTTAGGTATGCTTAATTACTCTTAAATCTTTTTAGATAATTTGCAAGTTGTAATGTAGCCAGAAATTTGATTGATTTTTCAGTGGTGGATGAAATTTTGGCTAAGTCAAAATTTACATCCCGACGGATGATCATTATCCATCGAGTTTGATCATCCGTCGGAATACAATTTATTAATAAAGTCAATTATTTTTCTGGAATATTTTATGTCTCGACGGATAACTGATTTATCCTCATCCGTCGAATTGTCTTATTTTTATCCGTTGATTCTCTGAACATTATCCATCGAGTATACTTACAGTTTGTAAGCATAACACGACGGATAAGTGATGGAATTTTTACAATTTATTTTTTAAACGGCTATTTTGGGCAATTTTTCTTGGTCACTTTATTTTACTTTATTACTTTTGATAGTTATTTTTGAGACAGTATAAAAGCATAATTCTTTTTCATTTCTTTTCTTTTATCATTCTCAATTCATCTGCTCTAACTTCTTTCTTTCTCAAAAGCAATTATCATATCTCTCTCTATAACCTTCACTCTCTAACAATGGCACCAGTCGTCAAAATCATGTCACAAACTGGATTTATCTATGAGAAGAACAACTTCACGGCTCTTGTGAAAAAAGGGATTCAGCAGTCTGCCGACTACCACAAAATGATGGATTTTGTGAAGAACTTCAAACTCAACTATGCCATGCTGGAATCACCCACCATCTACTGTGAGGTTGTTGAAGAAATGTGGACGACTTCAGTATACAACTCAACTGATAAGACTATCACTTTCACTATTAAAGGTAAGGAATTATGTGTTAATAGTGATATTGTTAAAGCATGCTTCAAGTTTCCTGATAATACTGTCACTACTCCACACACAAACACCGATATTATTAATATGCTTAATTCAATGGGCTATGCACTCTCTACTTCTAAATTAATCGAAATTAGGATATTGGGTCTTAGGAAGGATTGGAGTTATCTGTGTGATATAGTCACTAAAGTATTTTCTGGTAAAATTAGTAATTTTGATTTAGTTAATATCTCTATGCTCAACATGCTTTACATGCTAGTAACTGATAAATTTTTCAACATTAGTGATCTAGTCATATTTGAGTTGGGGTTTAAGTTAGGGGAGCTGAATAAGAGGGGTAAAAAAGTTTACTATGCTAAATTTTTAATGATGCTTGCTAACCACCTCTCTGAGGATATTGTGCTTGAGAACCCAACCAACAAGTTAGATTGTTGGGTTCAAGAGAGGAGAATCATTGCAAATTTGAACAGGGCAAACCATCACAAAGAGGTGCCACTCTTCTAATTCCCAGTAATGGAAGCACCTCAGGTAAGTGAGGTAATTCTCACTGTCTCTACTCTTCCAACCTCACAAACTTCTTTGCACTCTAGTGTAGCTATGGAAACTGTCATTAACCCAACAGTTCCCTTCCCAAGCTACTAAATCCAAAATTTCAAAAACAAAGACAAAGAAAGCCCCCTCTGGTGTCTCTTAAAAGATGCCGGTTGTAAAATCCACCAAACCTAAAGAGGGGAGTGTGAAGGTGGGTAAGAAAGGTGAGGGACAGGGTGAACATCAAAAAAACCCTAAGGATAAGGTTGGAGAGGTGAGTGTTTCCCATCCTAGCCATACTGCAGTTTCCCAACAAACTGCAGTGCTTAATAAGGACATTAGCTCATTACTGGTTTCATCCTCCCAAAAGGATGTTACCATTGAAACAAGATCTCAGCCAAGAGCACAGGCCAAAAGGGTAAGGGACACAAGCTCACCCCAAACTTACACTAGAAAGAATAAATCAAGAACCCTTGGGGATGCACAGGGTTCACAAACTGTGCAAACTGGTGCTAAAGACACAGTCACTGCACCTTCTCAAAGGCAGGTCGATGTGGCTCCAATAAATATGGAGTCACAGCCAAAATCTCTAATAATTGAAGCACCTGAAACACCAAACTCTCCCTCACACTCTTTGGATATTGACATGATAAACACATCACTTCCAAATTCTCCATCTTTAACTCTCTTGGAGAAGCCATAAATTCAAGAAAGTGAGCATCATCTTCTAGATGATTTGTTGGCTCACTTGCCATTTCTTTCTGAGACTGTTGAGACATCTGTGCCAAAATTTTCATCAATCTGCATAGAGTCCACAATAGTCTCCACTCCAAACTCAACTATTTCTTCTATCCCGATGGATATCTTTCATCCATCGAGTAGTGATTGTATCCCGACGGATAAGCTTAACAGCATGTTAGATATATTTGATAATGTCATGGCTAATATATTTTATGTTTAGATTTCAGATCTTATTTGAACAGAACAAATCAGTACTTAACTGATCAGTACTTATACTGGAAGTCAGAACTTAAGGGATATCAGTACTTATGTTATCAGGAGATAGATATCAAAACTTAAGTGCTGAAGGACGATCAGATAAGGACAGTAGCTGATTAAAGTTAAGAAGATCAAGATAAACATAAGAAGAGATATGCATGAAGAAGGAATTCCGTGAAGAATGGAATACTTGGAATAGAAGATATCTGATTGATATATTTTAGGAAGCAGAATTATATTCCATATCAATTAGCGATTATCTTGTAACTGTGTAGTATATAAACACAGACATAGGGTTTACACTATAAGTGTTATCATAATCGAGAATATTATTTACTATAATCCTAGCAGCTCTCGTGATATTTTGATCATCACTGAGAGATAACAGTTCCAGATTGTAACAGAGTTTATTGATTAAATAAAGTTTGTTTTCTGTTACATAAGTTCTTGAAGTTTGATTTGATTGTAATAAACACTGTATTCACCCCCTCTACAGTGAAAGTGTGACCTAACAAGTGGTATCAGAGCCTTCTGTTAACACACATACAGTTAAAGATCCAAAAACAATCATGTCTGACACAGAAACTCCAACTAAGCCTACCAAAACTGAGGAATCATCAAAGACATCAACTCAGAGTCGATATGAGACTATCAGAGTTCCCATATTGAGACCATCTGAATATCCCATATGGAAGGTAAGGATGACCATGTTTCTGGAAGCAACAGATCCAGAATACCTTGATAGAATCAAGGAAGGGCCTCACAAACCTACCAAGCTCGCTGTTGTAGTTGCAGGTGAAGCAGCAATGACCGTACCAAAGGAAAAGAGTGATTACACTGCTGAAGATATAGCATCTATTGCTAAGGATGCCAAGGTACGACACTTATTGCATAGTGCCATTGATAATGTAATGTCAAACAGGGTAATCAACTGCAAGACTGCTAAGGAGATATGGGATGCACTGGAGACAAGGTGTCAAGGAACTGAAACAGTTAAGAAGAACAGGAAGACAATACTCACTCAAGAGTATGAACACTTTAACTCTAGGACTAATGAGTCATTGACTTATGTATATGATAGATTTGTAAAACTCTTGAATGACTTGTCATTAGTAAATAAGGAGTATGATCTTGAAGATACAAACCTTAAATTCCTGTTAGCTCTTCCTGAATGTTGGGATTTGAAGGCAACAACAATAAGAGACAACTACAATCTTGATGAAACAACTCTTGATGAAATCTATGGAATGCTCAAGACTCATAAACTTGAGATGGAACAAAGAAGCAAGAGGAAAGGAGGAAAGTCAAGGACAGTTGCTCTCAAGGCTGAAGAGGAATCCCCCAAACCACCTTCCTCAAAGAAAGACAAGGGTAAAGCTCTTATCATAAAGTCTGATACTGAGTCATCAAGTTCTGAGAGTGATGATGACTCAGATTCTGAAAGCTTGCCTGAAACTAATGCTGATGAGGAGATGATGAAGCTGTGTGCTCTTATGGTGAAAGGAATCACAAAGATTGCATACAGGAAGTTCAGGAAGGGAAAGAAGTTTTCCAGAAAAGGCATAAGTTCTGAAAAGAAGAATTTCAGAAGATCTGAAGGAAGAGGAGGAAAGTCTGACAGAGGAGATTACGCTAATGTTAAATGTTATAATTGTGGTGAGAAATGCCACATATCTCCTGATTGCAAGAAGACCAAGAGTGACAAAGGCAAAGCTCTTGTCACAAAGCAGAAAAGCTGGACAGACACCTCAGACTCTGAAAGTGAGGAGAACTATGCATTGATGGCAAATGCTGATAAATCAAGTTCTGAGAGCAGTTCTAAAGCTGCTGAAACAAAGGGCAACAGGAAAAATATTTTAGTTCTGGACAGTGGATGTTCAGGACATATGACTGGAAATAAGGCCCTGCTATCAGACTTTGTGGAGAAAGCTGGCCCAAGTGTTTCTTATGGAGATGGCAACATTGGAAAAACTTTGGGATATGGCAATATCAATCTTGGGAATGTCATTATTAAAGATGTAGCTCTGGTCTCAGGACTTAAACACAACTTACTGAGTATAAGTCAAATCTGTGACAGAGGTTATCATGTTGATTTCTTTGCAGAACATTGTGAAATAGTTAGTAAATCTAAAGGAAAAATTGTTCTGAAGGGATTCAGGCGTGGTAACATTTATGAAGCTAAGCTTTCAACAAGTTCTGATGGTTCTGCAATCTGTTTAGTGAGTAGAGCCTCAACTGAAGAAAGCTGGAATTGGCACAAGAAACTCTCTCATTTAAACTTCAACAAGATAAATGAACTGATCAAGAAAGATCTTGTGAGAGGACTGCCAAAATCAGTGTTTGTTCCTGATGGTCTTTGTGACTCATGTCAGAAGGCTAAACAAAGAAAATCTTCGTTCAAGAGCAAGACTGAATCATCAATTCTTGAGCCTTATTATCTGCTTCATGTTGATCTATTTGGTCCAGTGAATGTCATGTCTATTGCAAAGAAGAAATATGCATTGGTCATAGTAGATGAGTTCACCAGATACACATGGGTGTATTTCTTGCACACAAAAAGTGAAACTGCATCTATCCTGATTGATCATGTCAAACATCTGGATAAATTGATCAAAGATTCTGTGAAAATTTTGAGGAGTGATAATGGCACTGAATTCAAGAATTTGATAATGGAAGAGTTCTGCAAAAATCATGGAATAAAGCAGGAATTTTCTGCTCCTGGAACTCCACAGCAAAATGGAGTTGTTGAAAGGAAGAATAGAACTCTAATTGAAGCTGCACGAACAATGCTTGAAGAAGCAAAGCTTCCAACCTATTTCTGGGCTGAAGCTGTGCAGACTGCTTGTTTTACTCAGAATGCAACACTCATTAACAAGCATGGAAAAACACCATATGAGATGGTGAAGAACAAGAAGCCAAATCTCAAATACTTTCATGTATTTGGATGTAAGTGTTTTGTTCTCAAGACTCATCCTGAACAGCTATCCAAGTTTGATCTAAAAGCTGATGAGGGAATCTTTGTGGGATATCCACTTTCTACAAAAGCCTTCAGAGTCTATAATTTGAGAACAAAAGTGGTCATGGAATCTATCAATGTCTCTTTTGATGACAAGAAGATCACTGGACTTGAAGATTGCATTGATCATAATCAGCTGGGATTTGAAAATGAAGATTCATATTCTGATACCTCAAGTCCTGACAGTCTAAGTCCTGATACTATAAATTCTGATGGATTAAACTCTGATGTTATTGAAACTGTGGTGACTACGTCAAAGGAAGATGCACCAATACAGGGGGAGCAGACTCAAGATATTATCACATCTCAAGAAGCATCAGAACATACATCTGGCTCTTCAAATTCTGATTCGTCAAGTTCTGATAAGCCAAGTACTGACAGTACTGAAAATCTAAATACTGAAGGATCCAACTCAGAGAGCATAGTTTCAGGGGGAGCATCAGAAAATGAAACCGAAGATAGCATGAATCATGGGGGAGCATCCAGTTCTAGAGAAAATCTTCCATCTGCAAGGAAGTGGACAAAATCACATACACCTGATTTGATAATTGGAAATCCTGAGGCAGGTGTCAGAACTAGAACAGGTACTTCGAATGAATGTCTTTACAATTCTTTTCTCTCTCAGTCTGAGCCAAAGAAAGTGGAAGAAGCTCTTCAAGATGCTGATTGGGTGCAAGCAATGCAAGAAGAGTTGAATGAATTTGAAAGAAACAAAGTCTGGACCTTAGTGCCAAGACCCAAGAATAGATCGGTTGTTGGTACAAAGTGGGTATTCAGAAACAAAACTGACAGTGATGGCATAATTGTAAGGAACAAGGCAAGGCTGGTTGCAAAAGGATATTCTCAACAGGAGGGAATTGACTATGATGAAACATTTGCTCCAGTTGCTAGGTTAGAAGCCATAAGGATATTCATGGCTTATGCTGCTCACACAAAGTTTACTGTCTTTCAAATGGATGTGAAAAGTGCTTTTCTCAATGGAGAATTGGAAGAGGAAGTATATGTTGAACAACCTCCAGGCTTTGTAGATTCCAAACATCCAGATTATGTCTACAGGCTTGATAAAGCACTTTATGGACTTAAGCATGCTCCTAGAGCATGGTATGAGACTTTAGCTCAGTTTCTTCTGGAAAGTGGATTCAACAGAGGAACTATTGACAAAACACTGTTCTATCTCAACCATGGCAATGACTTACTTTTGATCCAGATTTATGTTGATGATATTATTTTTGGGTCTCCAAATGACAAACTTTGCAAAAAGTTTGCCAAACTAATGCAGTCAAGATATCAGATGAGTATGATGGGAGAACTTAGTTATTTTCTGGGCCTTCAAGTCAAGCAGAGTGAAGAAGGAACTTTTATTTGTCAATCTAAGTACACCAGAAACTTGCTGAAGAAATTTGGAATGCAAGACTGTTCAAGTGCATCCACTCCCATGGCCACTGCAACAAAACTGGATAAGGATACTGGTAATTCAGTAGATATTACTGATTACAGAGGTATGATTGGCTCACTTCTCTATCTAACTGCTAGTAGACCAGATATCATGTTTGCTACCTGTCTTTGTGCAAGATTTCAAGCAGATCCAAGAGAACCTCACTTAACAGCTGTAAAAAGAATCTTTAAGTATCTTAAAGGAACAGCTGATCTAGGATTATGGTATCCTAGAGAATCAGATTTTAAATTAATAGGTTACTCAGATGCAGATTTTGCAGGTTGCAAAATTGACAGGAAAAGCACCAGTGGTAGCTGCCAATTTCTTGGAGGCAGGTTGGTTTCTTGGTATAGCAAGAAATAAAAGTCAATTTCCACATCAACTGCAGAAGCAGAGTATATTGCTGCAGGAAGCTGCTGTGCACAGATTCTTTGGATGAAGAATCAGTTACTGGATTATGGGTTAACATATTTCAAAATCCCTATTTACTGTGATAATCAAAGTGCTATTGCTATGACAGGTAATCCAGTTCAACACTCTATGACCAAGCACATCAGCATCAGGTACCATTTCATCAGAGAACATGTAGATGAAGGTACAGTGGAATTGCATTTTGTTCCCACAGATCAACAAGTAGCAGATATCTTCACAAAACCACTGTGTGAAGCTACCTTTTCAAAATTGGTAAATGAACTTGGAATGATTTCAGGTTCTTTCTCTAAATCTGCTTAAACTTGTTCTATATTATCAGACTTTTTGATCAGTATTTACAGAATTAATCTCTTTGTATATTCTGTGCATTAATTGATAAATGTATTTAAGTACTGACTGTTGTCTGATATATGTTTCTAAACTCTGATAAGTGATATGTCTGTTTCAGTAACTATTCAATCCTATGAGGATAACTGTGCTAGATACTGATCTACTAGTCTTCAATAAACAAATGATCCCATGAAAGAAGTAATTATTTCTGTGGAAATCTTATGACACAATCAAATTCTGATACTTGAGCTTAGTTTAGTTTACTTTATTCATCTTATTACTAAGTCCCAAATTAGAATAATGCTACTCATCTGTTTAAGTTCTGATTCTAGTAAAACTGCTGAATGTACTAAGTGCTGATAAACCTCACTTATCAATAGAAAAAGAAAAAAAAATCAAAGAATAATATCAGGTACTCCTTTGAGATCTAGAGTAAAAATGTGAATGGGACGACCCAAGTGCATTGCTGGTATTAAGTAAATATGCAGTAGAAAAGCAAAATATTTTCTTGGTGACTGTTCACACTCTATGATTACTGGAGAAATACTCTGATAATAGCATAAATTCTGATAAACAGTCGTGACTCACTTACACTGAGAAGCCACTGTAAAATAGAATTTCAAAAGATGCATAAAATTAGCACAAAAACAGTTGAGGTGGACTCATGCATGAACTCATTTATCAGTAGGTTTCAGGATAATTACAGCTCTTTAGCAAAATTTTAATTATGACTTATTTCTAAGATGTACTGAAGTCGATCAGACTTTACTCTTTGTCTGTTATTTAGCTTAATGCACACACACATCACTCCATATGAATGATGAAATTTCTGTGGTGGTCTATGTTATTTTAGATAAATAGTCATTGTGTCATTTTTGCACAAATTCTGAGGACAAGTTCTAGTTACACGTTCTGATGATTAAGTTCTGACGTTCATAACTAAGAACTTGTATGAGTATTTCCTAAGATAGATATTCCTTGTTCGAGTTAAGACATTATGTTCTGATGACGGTTAAGTTCTGGTATAGGTCTAAGTTCTGATTTTTCAGTCTAACCCTTTACTTGACTTATCTGTGAGTAAAATTTGGTAACAGTCTCAGATTAATTTCGAAATGTTGAAGTGGAAGATTAATAGTCTATGGTTAAAACATAATGGCACTCGTCCTTGAACAGTTCACTCTTGTTACATGTGCACATTCCTTTTCCAATGACTGTTATTCTTTTTCAAAGTCTAGGGAGACGAGGTAGAATTAATTCTACCTGTCAGCATTAAATATCTTTGCGTCTCTTGGCATTCTCTTGCCTATATAAACAACCACTTCACATCAGTCTTTCCATCACACACACTTATCCTCCTTCTTCTGTCAAAAACACAATGGTTCGATACAACATGTTTTTGAACACACAAACCTTCACAATGGAGCTCAGTTGTGCCGAGTGGCAGCAGGAGTGGCATATAACAGCCATTCCTGAGGAGATCTGGGACTCTATCCCACAGGAGGTGCTGGCTCACCTTCTATTCTTCGAGATGGATTACCATCGCCATCTGGAGCGCCTGAAGGAGGAAAGGCGGGAAGCTATCCGTCAGCAAGAGCGAATCATACGACTCGCCATCTTGTTTGTCGAAGATAGGAAGAGGAAGATGACTTAATCTCGTCTTCTTCCTATTCTTTTTCATCCTCAGCTTTGTCAGGCTTCTTAGCTAGGACTAAAGCTGTTGACGTTAGAATTAGAAGCTTAGGGAAAAATCTTGTACTGATGTAATTTTTATTTCATATATGTATTGACTTGATATATTAATGAAAACTGTTTTTACTTCAAGATTTTGTCTCTGAGTTATTTTATCTGTGTTGTTAAATCCTGCTTGATATTCTGATGACCATTTAAATTTTGTCTTTATTTAAGTTCTGATTCTTTGTCAGCACTTATTCATCGAACTTATCTCGGTCATTTTTAACATGATTCATTTTCAGAATATTAATGTTGCAGTGAAAAATAATTCAATCAGTGCTAACGGTTTTAATTTTGAATTAAAACTGTGTCTCTTGATAACTGAAATGGTTTTTCCTTGAAACAAGGCAACTGGGTAAGTAATCATTCCTGTTTTCTCGAGCCCAGTAACTATCCGTTATTACTGCATGTCTGATAGGTGTCCAACGGTAACATTTTTTTCAGAGTATAAGAACAACAGAGAGAAGATTTCTTTAATCTTTTATTTTCTTTATACTTTATCTCTCTTCTTACTTTTACTCTCTTTCTCATTCTTTCTCACGTTGGTTTTTCATACAGACATTATCTCAAACACCTAACAGGCATACTTGAATTTCAATATTTTTTCACATGGCACCAAAGGATTTAATCATTGATGGAGCAAAGTTTGTTCCAAACAACTATGCTGCAATTCTTGATCATGCTGAAGCTCCATCTGAATTGCATTTTGTGCAAGATCTTCTTGCACATAGTGAGGTTGGGTACACCTTAACTCAGCCTGAATTATTTTCAAGTCAACAAGTTCTGCGGTTCTGGAGGACTGGAGTTTATGATGATGGTGGTAAACGAGGAACTCCCAGTATTATCTTCCAAGTGGGTGATTCTTCCTATGTAGTCACTCCTGGTACAGTACGAAGAGCATTACATCTTCCAGAAGATTGTACCTTCTCTATACCAGAGG
The DNA here is from genome assembly GCF_009905375.1 of Apium graveolens. Classification (NCBI taxonomy): domain Eukaryota; kingdom Viridiplantae; phylum Streptophyta; class Magnoliopsida; order Apiales; family Apiaceae; genus Apium; species Apium graveolens. Next base: position 33,757,283 of record NC_133652.1, read on the forward strand.
AATCAGAACTTCGGGGGTTAATGACTGATTTGGGATATGAAAAGAGTCTGACGAAACTTGGACAGTTGAAACGGGCTAATATCAGAAGAGAATGGAGTTTCTTCTTCGATTGCATCACCAAGGCTTTTGGCAACAAGTGTTCAAATTTTGATGCCATCCCAATTCTGAGTCAGCACATCGGGTATGCTATTATCCATCAAACTCATTTTGACTTTGCAACTGGAATAATTGGCTTTATTGGGGATATGATGACAGAGGATCGAGATGTTGTTTATTTTGCTAGATTCTGTCAACTTATTTATACGTATTGTACTGCTGAACCCCAGTTAGTCAGCACTCAAACCCCACCTTTTAAGGTTGCAAAAAGGTACTTTAACGACCTGATAAATGCTGACACAAAGAAATCAATGGTGAGACAATTACAGATTCCTCAGTCTGTGAAACAGATTCTGGTAAATGATGATCCTGCTACTTACAAATCTGTTTACTCAAATGTTCAACCAACTCACCATAACCAAAATCCATCAACCTCGGTCCCTACCTCTCATTCTACTCAACCTACCCTCAGAACTTATCTCAAATCCTATCTCTCCACTTCACAGACTGCTCAACCTTCTTCTTCAACACCTACTGTGAAGCCTACATCCTCTAAGCCAAAGAGAACAAAGACTGTTCCTCAAACATCTCAGAAGAAGAGGAGGATTACTTTGAGAGATGAATCAGATTCTGAGGATCAGATTCCCTCTTCAGAACCTGTGGTAAATGAAGCTGAGAAGGCACCTTCTCAGAAGGATTCTGCAATTGGGGGTTCTAGGCTTCTCAAGAGGCTTAGACGTATGACGGTTCCTGAAACTCCCAAGGAATCCAAATCAACAAGGAAGTACAAGAAACAGAGGGCACAGAGGCCAGTTTCAGATGATGAGGAGGAAGCAGCTAAGGAAGGGGATCAGGAATCTCTGATCTCACAAGACAAGGAATTTGCTCCAGTCACTTCTTCTCCATCAACTCCATCTCAGGAACCTGTATCTGACAAGGCTAATTCACCTTCTAGGTCTCTTGTTGATCCAGGCACAAGTGCTGAAATTGATATTCAGAACTTGGTTGTGCCTGAAATACTTTTCTTAGAAGCTCCAACAGCATATAATCCTTCCACAACACCTGTTACTGATGCTGTTCAAACTCCTGAGTTATCACGAACACCTTCTCTGCATCAAGATGCTGATGATCAGATTTTAGGTGAGCATCAGGATATGGCTGTTGATCAGAACTTAGTATCAGATCAGCAATTAGAGGATGTTGAAGCCTCCATTGCTACTCACACAGTTGTCTTATCAGAAGATACTGATTCTTTAAGTTCTGATGCTGCAAATGTTGGAGATACTGGTGAAGCTGCTACAACTGTAGATGCTGATGAAGCAGGTCCTTCAGAACATACTCCTCCACTGACTCTTCCTAAGTCTGAACTGCTAAAGGAGTTTGTTATCAGGGATGCACCAGTACCTTGGAGTGAAACTCCTGCAGGTCAGGAGTGGACTAAGGAATGGAACTCAGTTTCATGTGTTCCAAATGCTTTACATCTTGCTGAGCACTTGACTAAAGCTGATGAAATGTTACATTCTGATGATTTTAAAATCCAGCTTAGAGTCACTGCATTGAGTACTAAACATCTACAAGGTCTTCATTCCAACACTCATGCAGAGCTACACAAGATTCAGGAGAACTTTATTAAACAGGAACAAGTTTGGAAACTTGATAAGAAAAAGTTCTTCCAACCTACCATTGACAGGGTTGCTTATATTGAGAAAACTCAAGAGAAGCAACAAGCTCAGATTGATCAAATTCTGACAAATCAAGCTTCTCAGCAATCGCAACTTACTGAAATCCAGACCTCAGTGGAACTACTTATCTCTCTTTTATTACCTGCTGATGCCAAAAAGGGGGAGAAGGTAATTAAGTCCAAATGCAAAACCAACAAGTCACTGCAAGGAAAGGATGATGGAAAAGATGACCAAGGAAACTCTGGAATGGGTGGTGGTCATAGTCAAGGTAGAAGGTTTACATCAAGACAAGCTAGTCACAGAACAAGTTCTGATACTGGGAAAAGAATAAGTTCTGCTGCTGGTAAAAGGATAAGTTCTGATGAACTTCTAGATCTTGATGAGGAAATGTCAAGACAGTTATTTCTTCAAGAAAATCCAGGGATGGACTTGGAAAGCTTAAAGGAAGAAGAAGCCAGACTTAAATCAGAGAAAGTCACATCTAAATCTGAAGCTTCTGGTAAAAAGTTACTTCCAAAACCTAAAGGCATTGTGATCAAAGAAAGGATACATACTGAAGAAACTTTGGCTAGATCACAACCACAGATAGATCCAAGATCCAAGGGTAAAGAAAAGGTTGGTGAACCTATCAAGCCTTATGTACCTCCTGAGGAAGAAGAAATTACTGATGGAAAAGATAATCTTGCTCTGACTTCAAGAAAAGTTCTTAAAACAACCTCTGACATGGCTCAAGTTGTTCAGAGTCAAGAAATTGTAAGTTCTGATATTCAGAAGAAGCAAGTAACCTCTGACAGTGCTCAAGTTAACTTGATATCAGAAAATAAATCTAAAACACTCCTACCAGGATTCACTAAAGCAAAACAGACTCAATCTTTGAAGACTACTCCAAGTGGTTTTGAAGCAAGAGTAGTTACTGGAAAGGAAGCTAGAGATAAAACTGGATTGGGAAGTGCTGATGAAAGAAGAGTACACAACACTACCGATGATCCAACTTCCTTGAGTGAACCGGGTATTGGAGCAACTCCTGAGAGATTGAATCAACTAGAATCTGTACAGATGGTTTACCATACCTACTTGAAAGAATACATCATGTTGTATTTCATGACAGATGGTAGGGTTTATCATATAAGACAAAATGCCATTCCATTGAAGTATTTTGAAGAATTGGAGCATGTATTATTCTTACTTCAAGTGGATGACAGAATAACAGAGACTGCTGCAAACTACTTAAAAGAACAGATTCAGAGACAGAAAAGACTTTATTCTGTTAAGTCTGACAGCAGATATGTTCCAAAGTACAGAGATCACAATGGTGATATTGTTGATATGAAGCCTAATACTGCACAGATCAGAACATATCTTGGTATTAAGGGGCTTGAATTCAATCTAGAGTCTAACAAAGCTTATGTCATAAGACTAGATCGGGAGTTGAGAAAAGCAAAGATTAATGATCTCAGAGCTGCAATATTTCAAACTGGTGAAGATACTGCAGAGCTTAAAGATGTCAAACGGAGAATGATTGATGAACTCAGATATGCTGAGAAATGTTTGTTGAAGAATTATCTCAGAACAACTCCTGACATCAGAGAGATCAGAAAATGATGAAGCCAAGTCAAAGATCTACAACTGCTTAAATTCTGATATTTATACAGATTGAAGTTGTTATCAGAAGTTGAATTGGTAAAAACTTTAAGGACTGTAAGTTGTAGTTATCTTGTCTATTTCTCATGCATTTGTACTTAATGTTTTTGACATCATCAAATATCTGTTAAACTTGTATATTTTGCTAATTTACAAGTTGGGGGAGATTGTTAGATATATTTGATAATGTCATGGCTAATATGTTTTATGTTTAGATTTCAGATCTTATTTGAACAGAACAAATCAGTACTTAACTGATCAGTACTTATACTGGAAGTCAGAACTTAAGGGATATCAGTACTTATGTTATCAGGAGATAGATATCAGAACTTAAGTGCTGAAGGACGATCAGATAAGGACAGTAGCTGATTAAAGTTAAGAAGATCAAGATAAACATAAGAAGAGATATGCATGAAGAAGGAATTCCGTGAAGAATGGAATACTTGGAATAGAAGATATCTGATTGATATATTTTAGGAAGCAGAATTATATTCCATATCAATTAGCGATTATCTTGTAACTGTGTAGTATATAAACACAGACATAGGGTTTACACTATAAGTGTTATCATAATCGAGAATATTATTTACTATAACCCTAGCAGCTCTCGTGATATTTTGATCATCACTGAGAGATAACAGTTCCAGATTGTAACAGAGTTTATTGATTAAATAAAGTTTGTTTTCTGTTACATAAGTTCTTGAAGTTTGATTTGATTGTAATAAACACTGTATTCACCCCCTCTACAGTGAAAGTGTGACCTAACACAGCAGTTATCCGTCGGATAGTCAAACTGCTAATCCGACGGATATTCCTTATCCGTCGAGTGTCTCTGCACAGCTTCAAATTTCATCAATTATTACAAGTGCAGAAGACTTAGCAGTAGTGCAATCACTCCTAGGACTGAGGGAAGGGAGTGAAATGAGTGAGAGTCTGAGTTGCTCCCAGGAAAAAGGAGAGGAAAAGAGTGAACCTATGCAGTCCATTTCTTCAGGACTGGTAAAAGTGAGTGTGAGTAGTCCCACCTTAGATGGTGAAGGTGAGAGTGTGAGGGTGGGGAGCCAATGTGAGACTTTGATACAATAAAAGAGAGATCATGAGAGAAATGCAGGTACAGGAGTGATAAGGATGGAAACCATTGCAAGTGAGTCAATGAATGTCAATGATGCAGAAAGGAAAAGGCTATGTCAGCAAGAATATCAAGCTGTTATAGATTCTATTTCCCTAGATGCCGAGACATTTACTCACCCTGTTACAGCTTACCAAACTCTAGCTGTACAGGGCAATGAGGAGGCTGAAAGATTGCTGAACTTGGTGCATACTACACAATCTTTACAAAGAGTAAAGAATGCAATCACTGCTATGCCTTCTAACATTGGCAGTGATTTTGAACTGGATGAAACTTCTTTTGGGGATGCTGGTGGGGATGATGAGGAAGATAGCATGAGCATATGGGGAGATGCAGATGTTCCTGCCTGGATGCTAACAAAAGAATGTTCCTACACACATCTCCAATCAACACTATTCAAGCTAATTCATGACACTCAAACAACCATTCAGACATCTTTCAATGCCAGCACAAAGAAGCTACTCACAACACATCTTGAACCACTCCAGCTGCATAAAATTCAAGCCCTCCAACACAGTCATAGTGTGGATGCAATCAAGCAAGAAATTTCTGAAGTAAAGCATGATGTCATAGAAAGGTTGGATGCTAGACTTCCTGCAACCACCATGACTGAAATTGTTCAAAAGATAAGGAAGGAGGCTGATCTCAATAGGAAAGTTGAGGCCATGGACTCAAGATTATCTGCTATAGAGAAGTCAATGGCCAAGATACTTAACAATCAAGAAACTCAGAATGCACTACTCCAACAGTTGGGGACTGCTCAACTCCCTCCCACACAACTTGATGATAACAAAAAGGGGGAGAAAGGCTCAAGTGAGGGGGAGAAACAGCTCAACATTCAAGTTAGCAAAGTAATTGTGCCTACAATTGCTTTCACTAAGCCACCAACTAAAGACAACATTGATCCGATTAATGAAGCAGCAACCACATTGAGAGCAGCTGAAAAGAAGCGGTTGAGTCCAATCAACTGGGAGAACATTGATGAGCATATTCAAAAGAGGTTTGGTCTAACAAAGAAACCAGAAAAATCAGCCATTCATCACTCTCAAGTCAGGCAAATCTCTGTGAATGATATAAGCATGAATAATCTGGAAAGAGGCCAGCCATCCTGCATCAAATCCCCAAAGGCTAAACTAATTTTGAAGCCAAAGGTGAACTATCCAAAATCTTTACTAAAGAACCCTTTGGACATAGTATATGAGACACCAAAGCCTGATGAGAAGAAGCTGTTGGCCAGGTCTATAGCATTCTACAAGGATCCTGCAGATTCAGTTCTAAAAAGGAGAATTGCCAAGATTTTTAGAAATGGTAAGGAAATTTGTGTGGTGGCTGGACACCCTCATTTTGCTGAAGCAAAAAGGGAAGAAAAGGCAAGATTGAAGCAAGAAAAGAAGCAAGCTGCTCTAGATGCTAAAAAGCTCAAACAAAAGAAGGAGCAAGCTGTTATCTTGGCCAAGTTACAAGCTGTGAAACCCACACAATAAATTTCTGCACAACCATCTGCAATTGCTGAATCTTAAGATCAAGTAATGAAAAATGAACCTCCACAGACAAAGAAGCCAAGGTATAAGCAAAGAATCAAGAGAAAATTTTCAGTGATGAGGAGATGGAAGGATACTTTCCCAAAGAGTCTACTTCTACAACAACTCAAAATCTATGCCCTCTGTGGCACATAAAGAATTCAAGATAGATCTATCCAAGAATTTCTATGGTGAACCTATCATTCCAAAGGATGAGCCACTAGACTGGGATTGTCTACCAATTCCTGAACTCAATCTACCTCATTTCATGAAGCCAAAGAAGATAAAAAAAAGAGCAGTCAAGACAGTGAAGCCCTTTACTCTCAGATCCAAGTCCCTAATCAAAGCTCAAACCAAAGTCAACAAGGGAGATATTATGTACATATGTGACATCAAGGAATTCTCTGATCTAAACCTCTATCTAGATGAATTGGAAGAAGTTAGAGGAATTGATGCTTACAGGAATCTACCTGAAAGGTTGGTATTCAAGTACAAGGGAGGAAAAGAGATACAATGGCCACTTCACTGGATCCTTCAAGAGAGCCAATCTGTGCTGATAAAGGTTTATTCATTCTTTAAAAAGGACTTTGGATTCAATATGATAGTTAGAAGACTAGTTCTAAAGAATATTGAAGAACTGGGGAGTATTAGAGCCAAGGATGCACTCCCAAAGACTCTAATTATTCCTTACACTGGAAGTAGAGTGCATCTAAGGCCCTATTGGCTGATGGAATTCATGGATGATAAGGGAGTTAGAAGATTCTTCATATTAGAGGACCAGTTTAGCATCTCTAGCAATGAGACTCTTCTGGAAATGCAAGGAATGCTAAATCTCTCAGAATCTGATGAACTTGAGTTCCACAGACAGCTCCAAAATCAGATAGAAGAAAATAACAGGAAGCTTGGGAAAAGATCCAGATCATCAAGGAAATAGATCAATCTGCTCAGACTAGAGGATCACCTTGAAAAAGACCGTGAGCAAATCTTTGTACACTTTGCCTTATAAATTTTTCAAGTGATTATTGCAGCAATTTACAGTTTTATCTACTACCATTTAAATTTGTATTTTTTTGGGTGTTTTGTTATCATCAAGTTTCTCTTAATTTATGGCTACAATTCTAGTAGACATAAATTGGGGGAGATTGTTGGGAATATGTTGTGAACTTGATGATTTCATTAACAAAACACCTTAGTAGATTTAACTTAGTAAAAAATATAGCACTCGACGGATGATCAAATATAGTCCCGACGGATGACTCAATATAGTCCCGACGGATGATGATTTGACATCCATCGAGTGAGTAGCTTATGTAACAATAAGTCATGTAGCACATTTCTGCAAACAACTTTGTATAGATTCTGTAGTAGCTTATGAATCATGTAGACTGCTAGTAGATGTGCAGAATAGGTTGATTAAATGTAAATAGATGATGTCTTGTAATTTTGCACAAATGAAATGGAGTCAAGTGATTAACAAAGCTACCCGACGGATGATCAACAAAGCTACTCGACGGATGATAATCATATACCCGACGGATGATCAATTCAAACATCCGTTGACAGTAAAACATAGTCACATGCGTCGAGTGTATGCAAAAGGAATGTGGCAGCCTATTCAACTGGGTTTTTTAGAACAAAGAAGCATTGTCATTTCTATGCTATTATGAAGTTATTCAAAGATGCTGGAATAGAGTGATGAAGCAGCATAGTATTAGACTTGATAGGTTTTGTTTTATTATCTTGTCTTATTACTGTGTAATCTTGGTGATATATAAACCAAGAGTAGCAAGTAGAATAACAACAAGACTAAGCAAGTATTTTCTCAGAGAAACAATTGTAAGTTGTATCCTGTAGCATTTCTCTGTAAGTTTAGTTGTTCATACTTGTAAGCAGCTGTGAGCTATTTAAGCTTCACAGGGTTCTCTCGATATATATATGGTGGATACATTCAAATCCACCAGAAAGTTTTAAAGACTTGTGTTTTTATTACTTTGTGTTTTGATTCATTTTAACTTATCATTCCACACTTTGCAAATCAAAACACTCACATATATATTTTGAGTTAGAACATTTTATAATTCAGAAAAAGTTTCAAGAATTCTATTCAACCCCCCTTCTGTAATTCTTGTTGCATTGTTAGGGAATAACACAAACCCACGTACGTATTAGGTTAGGTATATAATTTGTGAAATGACGTAGTCTCTGGCCTGCCAGGGTAGAAAGTTTTTTACAGTGACAAGTAGAATCTCTTCGTTTGTGGTTTGTGAATCCGGTTCATATGTATGGTGGATTATAAGAGATTTTTTTAATAAACGCCCAAAGTCTAATTATTTTAACAAAAAATACTATTACTTTCAAAAATATTTGTAAAAGTCCTTTTTAATTTGCCAAAAAAAATTAATTATTTTTTAAAAAAAATATAATTTTCTGCAACTTGATGTAATCTGATTCGGCCTCGATGTGTTTTTACAACTTCATATAATCTCAAATGCAATTAAGAAAATTATATACAACTAGTTGTATATTTTGTTAATTTTGTTTACACCATATTTTTGGTACACAGTGGAATTGCAAAAAAAAATTTGAAAAGTTAATATTTTCGATAATTTCTCAACTATAAATAGTGCCACGAGAATGTAAAAGAAAAAAAAATATACATGGCTAATATAGTAATAAAATATATATCCCGTCAACATATATATGTATATGTGTGTGTATGTGTGTGGCGACTCCAAAACTTTTAATAAAATATCATTGTGCACTAAATTTTTCACTATTTATAATAGATTGACTTATCGACTAGTAGATGTGTTTTTATAAAGGCGTTGTTTTTACATCAGCAAACACTATTTTTCACTTAATTGTTATCATTGGCCTCAATGATTGTTGATAAATCTATTATTTTTCATTTTTACTTGATATTCATTATGTATGATAGTAAATCCCCGTATCATGTCATGGGTTTGTTAATCTCTTTTTATTCGAGTTTGGTTATACTTTCCGATTGTCTCTTCTTATGACTTTTCATTTCGTATTTTCATGTTTGGGATCGTAGGTTTGTTGAATGTTCATAATGAATTTTTTTTGAAAAATGTTAGTATGGTATCATCTTTTTTTTTTGTCAGGAGTATGTTATCGCATTTATGATCAATTTTCTAGACATGTTATGACAAATTATTTATACAAGATTGTCCCGTTTACAATAAATCGTTAGATTGTCTCTTCAAAAAAGTTGTAAATTTCTGCAATATAAGTGAGAGATGCATCACAATGAAATTGGAAGATCTGCTCAACGATAATGGTTTTAGTAAAAAATATCTTAATTTAATCTTAATGATGTAGGTGCACATTTGATCTCCTTGGAACAATAAAATATTTTTGATATTTTATTTATGTATAATAATATTTCACTTCGTTCATTTTCCATACAAGTACAAATTCTATTTATTATTAATGGTTTATATTAAAATTTGAATTCAAATTATTCAAATTTATTTTCGGTCCTAAATTATCAAGAAATAAAAAAAATGACCGGCAAAAAACATACCAGTATCCTAATTTGATCTCGAACTCCTTCGTACTATAAATAAAATATTGCCATTTTGTGTGTATATCTCGGAAATTGAAAGCTTATTTACATACATTATATTATATATGATGATCATAGACAAAAAACTGAACTGTCAGAATGTGTTGTCTTTCTCATTAAAAGTGTCTCTTTATACAGTAGGAGTCCTAACTAATTACACGAAAGTTAGAGGCTAAAAACTAGCCAATCTCGTGCTAATTACATGTTGTCCTCTCATATACAACTAATTTGTTAGTCAGTCAATCAAGTAACAATATATGCATCAATAATGACACAACATATGCTTTCAAATATTCAAATATTTCCTGGATATCAAGGAATCAATTATGCCCCAAAATATTCTTTAAGATCAATATTTAGTTTCTTTGACATCCCCCCTCAAATTGATGTTTTAGAATCAATAAGCATCAATTTGCTAACAAGAAAGTTATGTCGTTGTCGTGTCATGGATTTGGTGAAGATATTCGCAATCTGTAAAGAGGTGAAGATGTGTGGAAGAGTGATAACTTGATGATCATATGCTTTTCGAATAAAGTGACAGTCAACCTCGATATATTTTATGCGTTCATGATAAACAGAATTCGACACAATTTGTATTGCACTGCTATTGTCAGCATGTAAGGCAGTAGGTTGATTTTGATAGAAACCAAGCTCTGCCAGAAGGCCTCGCAACCAAATGCTCCCTGAGCATGCAGTAGACATGGCACGATATTCAGCCTTCGTGGAGGATTTAGAAACAAAGTCTTATTTTTTGCATTTCCAGGAAATAAGACTGTCTCTGAGAAACATACATCATCATGTAGTAGATTTTCTTGAGTCTGGACAACCACCGCAGTCTGAATCACTAGAAGCACCCAGTTGGAGTATAGGGTTGGTAGGAAAGAATAAACCACGAGTAGGTGTCCCAAGTAAATATTTAATGACACGATAAATAACAGATAAATGGAGATGCGTCGGAGTTTACATGAACTTACTTACAGTGTGAACAACATATGAAATATTTGGTGTAATTATTGTAAGATAAATCAGGCTACTAACCAGCTTTCGATATAAATTAGGATATGCTAGTATCTCCCATTCATCATGACTATATTTTATGTTAACTTTCATTAAGGTATCAGTTATTTTAGTGTTTGTAAGCCCTGCTCATTGAACTAAATCCATAAGGTATTTGTGTTGATTCAAGAAGATATCTTCAGGTTGACGATGCACCTCCAGGCCCAAAAAATAGTTTAGCTGACCAAGATATTTCATTTGAAACGTAGAGTGCAACAAAAGTTTAACTCTAGAGATAGCTTCCAAATCTAAACCAGTGATAATAATGTCATCTACGTAAACAAGAACAACAACAATATCTTTAGATGTCTTTTAGAGAAAAAGGGAGGGGTTATATTGACTTTGAGTGAAATAAAAGCTTACAAGTGTTGTTTGAAACTTTTCAAACCAACTCGAGGTGACTGCCTCAAACCATAAATTGAGCATTTTAGCTTGCAAACATAATTATGAGAAGAAGGCATGCCATACGGAAGTGTAATTTAAACATCCTCATTTAAGTCCCCATACAAAAAATTATTCTTTACATCCATTTGATGTAAAGACCAAGATTGTGATGCAACAAGAGGTCAAATTGTTTTTACAGTGGTAATTTTGGCAACCGGAGCAAAGGTTTCCTTGTAGTCTAGGCCATATTGTTGTTTATTGCCAAAAACTATCAGTCGTGCCTTATAGCGCTGTATTGATCCATCTGGATAATACTTAACAAAAAATATAAACTTACTACCAAGTAGTTTCACTGATGGAGGGCATGTAATAATATCCCAAGTTTGATTTTCCTTGAGTGCCAAAAGTTCTGTTTCAATAGCTTCCCGCCAACATTCATGCTTCATTGCCTGCTTATAAGATGAAGTAATAAGAATAGATTAAATGGTGACTGACAAAGATATGGGATCCTCAAAACCATACCTTTTATGAGGTCTATGAATACGTGTGCTCTTTCTTTGTGGTTGGTCTGCATGTAAAAGATCAGCATTATGGGGATCAGATGACAGAGGACTTGTAGAAGCAGATGTGCGACATCGTTCGTAAACTTGCAAAGGCTTGGTAGAAGAAAAATAATCTGTTGTAGAATTAGTAAATATTGGAAAGTAAGAGAATGTAGTAGGAGTGACATCCTAGTGAGAAGCAAAGAAAATTTATTTTTCAAAACAAATAACATTCTGAGAAACTCTAATACGATGTAAGTTGGGATCATAACACAAAAAGCCTTTTTGGTGTGTAGAATATCCTAGAAAAGCACATTGAACTGATTGGGATTGTTAGGCCTCAATGATACTGTAGAAGGGGGTTGAATATAATATCTACAATCAATTCGATTATGAACACAAGTATGTAACGGAAAACAAGTTTATTCAATATATCAAACTCTGTTACAGTAGGTTAATCTACTCTCTCAGTGATGTATAATATCACTAAGAGCTGCTAGGGTTACAATAAATAATATTCTCGTGAATGATAACACTTATAGTGTAAACCCTAATATGTGTTTTATAATACACAGTTATAAGATATCTTCTAATTGATATGAAATATATCTCTTCCTAAAATATATCAATCAGATATTATCTTCTGTAGTCCTTTAGCTGTCCAACTCTCCATGCATATCTTTATTTGTTTAATCCAGATCTTCTCCTATAAATCAGCCGCTTTTCATCCCTGAAGTGTATCCGCACTTAAGTTCTGATATAAGTTCTGACGCCTTAAGTTCTGATAACTTCTTGTCTTCAGTAATTTCTGATTTCCAGTTAAGTTCTGATATTCTGATAATAAGTTCTGAAACTAAACAAATCATATTAGACATGACATCACAAATATATCTAACAATCTCCCCCAACTTGTAAATTATGAAAAATATACAAGTTAATAGATTTGATGATGTCAAAAACATTTAAGTACAAATGCAATAAGAGTTTATTTAGACAACTAACTACAACTTACAGTACATGTAGCTTTACCAATATCACTGCATCAATCTGAATCCAAAGTGATTCCTTGTAAATTCTGTTACCAGCTTGTCCTCAACATTTCTTAGAACTTCAACTAATTGTGCTTTGACTTGCATCAGTTCTTTATCTTCATTATCATCAATCTGATAAATGGTTGCTCTGAGTGCAGGAATTGATGTTCTTTCAAGTCCATCTCCAAGTCTGATAAATCTGGGATGTGAAGAGTCTTCATTGTAGCATAAGCATCTTCCTTTCAGAATTACTTCTACCTTAGCAGAATTCTTCCTCATGGGAATTTCTCTTCCATCATCTTCAACTATCTTTGGAATAAATTTTGTAACCCTTGATCCAGAGATTCTGGTTTTATCCTTTATGGTCTTCATCAAGAAATTTGACCATCTTCCGGTAACCTCAGACTTTATCTCCAAAAGATAATGAATCAATTGAAGTTCTTTAAGAGATTTTTTCAGCACATCTGATTCTGACATTCTATATGTTCTTCCATCTTTAAGAAATGGAATCAGCTTTTCCTTGACTTTACTCTTATCATGAGTATCCAGTACCACTTGAGCAGATATAACCTTGTGAAGGTGTTTATGTGTAACTTCCTCAAGTGGTTTGTCAGTTAATAAAAATGGATCTTTGATAATTACTTCAACTCCTGTTTTGATCTTGGCTTCACTTGATCCTAACCCAGATTTGTCTCTTGCTTCTTTGGCATTCAATCCAACAGTCATGAAATCATACAGCAGTTGACTTTTCTTAGGATCTGATGGTTTAACATTTTTCCATATGAGTTTCTTCTTATCAGCAACTGTCATCTTGTTCAAATCAACTTGAGCTCTGTCAGAGGTTGATGTTTTGATGACTTGTTCAGGATTTACAGATTCTTCGGTAGCTTGCTGTACTGAAATATCTTCACTCTGAACAACTTGAGCTATGTCAGAGGTTGTCTTAAATTCTTCTGTCATCTTCTTTCTCTTCAGAGTTTCAACAGTTTCATCTTCAGCAGCTGTATCATCAAAAACTTGAACCATCTTGCACACGGGATCCATCAGAATTTGAGAAATCTTCATTTTCTGCTTCTTGACTATCTCCCCAACTTTTCCTTTTCCCTTATCTGTGGGATCTGTAGTAGTTTGAGATCTAGTCCTTGATGTAGGAATCTCTGTGGCAGATCTTTCTTTTATCACAATACCTTTCTCCTTAGGTCTGGGAGGTTTCTTTGCATTAGAAACTTTAGATTTAGGATTTATCTTCTCAGCAGTAAATCTAGCTTCTTCCTCCTTTAGAGTCTCTAAATCCATTCCAGGATTATGCTTGAGAAATAATCGTTTAGCAATTTCTTCATCAAGAGTCTGAATCTTGCGATCCTTATAGTAGACAGTATTCTCCCTTCCCTTAAGCTTCAGAGTTTGTAAAAACTTCTGAGAGTCTTGACTTCCAGACTGAATCAGAATATCAGAACTTGATATCAGAGTTTGAGCATTCACAGCTTCAGACATTGTATTCTTCTGTGTAGAAGATTTGCTAGAATCAGAAATTAGTTTCTGTGAAGAAACTTTGTTGCTTTGCTTGCCTTGACTTTGACCTTTGCCCTTGCAAGGGTTTCCCTGGTGTTATGGATTAAAACTACTATATATAATTGCTGTATTTAATACTAAGGAACGTGAGCTCCAAGGCTCGATTTGACTGCTCTTGTGTTTCGTGACTCAATCTGCCTTAACAAGATGCCTACGTACCTTGCTGATTGCCAAGGATCAAGTCAAAAAACGTAGTTCTGATTTGTGGGGTGAGACCCCTTATATAGATGTTGGTGGTCCTTGAATTGGACTTGGTATAGGAGACTTGGTGGACAAGCCTCTGAATTAGGATAGACTTAGGAGTCCTAGGAAGTAGGAAGCTGATTCCTTATCCTTTTAGGTCCCCTTGAGGCTAATCTCTAAGGATTTATATCCTTATCGGGACTCTTTTCAGCATCTGATTTCTCCCTTATTAATTAATTAATAATCAGGGCTTTTGGGCCTTTTTTATTCCACCAGGCCTGATCTGGTCCATCAGGCTTAACCTTTCTGGTCTGAATATCATATATCTTTTTATTGGGCCTAGCAGCCCACAGCTTGTACAATTAATGCAGTATTTAATTATACAATCATAATTTATTTATCCCTATCATTTGCCCCCCAACTTTTGGGAAACATTGAATAGGTTTCGCAGAAGTTAAGTCCATTTGTTCCCTTACAGGGTTTCGTTTTTCCGTAAAGTGTGGAGCGACCTACACGTTTACAACGAATTTTTCCTTTTATTTAGGAATTATTTTGATTTCCAGGAATTTTTCCCTTATTTCCGGGATTTTTCCCTAATTTCTGGAATTTTCCCTAATTTTTCTGGGATTTTTCCTCATTTTTCTGGGATTTATCCTTAATTTCTGGATTTTTCCCTTAATTTATGGGATTTATCCTTAATTTCTGGATTTTTCCCTTAATTTCTGGATTTTTCCCTTAATTTCTGGGATTTATCCTTAATTTCCTGGGATTTATCCTTAATTTCTGGATTTTTTCCCTAATTTCTGGGATTTTTCCCTAATTTTCTGGGATTTATCCTTAATTTCTGGATTTTTCCCTAATATTCTGGGATTTATCCTTAATTTTCTGGATTTTTCCCTAATTTTCTGGGATTTTTCCCTAATTTTCTGGATTTTCCCTAATTTTCTGGGATTTTCCCTAATTTTCTGGATTTTTCCCTAATTTTCTGGGATTTATCCTTAATTTCTGGATTTTTCCCTAATATTCTGGGATTTATCCTTAATTTTCTGGATTTTTCCCTAATATTCTGGGATTTATCCTTAATTTTCTGGATTTTTCCCTAATTTTCTGAAAATATTAACATTTTTCAGAAATTATTTAAGGAATTTCCTTATTTTTATTTTTATTTTTATTTTTTTTTTTTTTTTTTTGATTTTCCAGGATTTTTCTTCCTTCTCTCTTTTTTTTTTTTTTTTTTATGCAGATTTCGACCAGGAATCCATTCGGCCAGGATCCTGGTCGAATTAACCTTCAGTATGCCCTGGTCGATTGAATTTCGAGCAGGTTCTATTCGATCAGGAATCCTGGTCGAATTTCGGCCAGGATTTTCACCCCTTCCTTCTTTTTTTTTTTTTTTTTTTTTTTTTTTACAATTTTCGACCAGAAATTTTTCGACCAGGATTTTTGTCCCTTTCGGTCAGGAGTCCTGCTTTTTGACCGAATTAACCTTCATTTGTTGCCCAGGTCGATGCAAATTCGGGCAGGGCTCATTCGACCAGGATTTTATTTGGTTTCCTGGTCGACAGGGTCAAAAACATTCTGCCATTCTTGATCGAATAAAACAGCTATTTTCCCTTTTTCGACCAGAAAATTTTTTGGTCAGGGTTTGAGGTCAGAATTCTTTGTTTTGACCGAATTAACCGCCTTTCTTGCCTTGGTCGAAGCTATTTCGAGCAGGATTGTTTCGACCAGGGTTTTCAGTTGATTTCTAGTCGAATGAGTCTCAATTCAGGTCGAATTAAGCTTATTTTTCAGCCCTGATCGACAAGATTTCGACCTCAGGAGTTTTGATCAGGATTCCTTTGTGTTTCCTGGTCGAATTGGTCTGTAATCTATTAATTTCTTGCATATTTCTATGATTTGGGCCCTTATCCTGGGCTGTATTCTTTTGAGCTCATTTTAACTGGGCTTATCCTCTTACTGGGCTTCATAGGCCTATTTCTTAAATCTGGGCCTTATTTGTCAACTAATTGGGCCCTCTTTCTGGGCTTTCTTGGACTGGGCCTCTATCATGCTTTAATTCCAAAGCCCGTTCAAACTTGGGTTGGGCTTGAACTCTTAAGCCTGACTTCCAGAATATTCTGGAATCTTCCATATCATTCCAGATTTTTCCATATTTTTCTAAGACTTTTCTAAGACTTTTCTAAAATATTCTGGAACATTCCAGATCCTTCCATTTTTGGGCCCATATGGGCTTTTTTGAGGCCCAAATCCCCTTCTTCTTGGCTATAAAGAGGTGGGATGAGAGTGTGATTCCTCACACCTCTCATTTCATTTCTTCAATCATCCAACAAATTTCTTCTCATCCTTCCTCCAACTTTCTAGCCTTTCCTCTCTCAAATCCCTCCTTTAGTTTTCCAACCTCTCCTTCAGGCTTCTTCTAGCTTTCTAATGGCTGACAAGAATTCCGAGAGGGCGGCAAAGATAGCCTCGGCTTCAAAACGAGGTAAGGATATCGATATTCGTTCTTCGTATATGTCTTTGATCGATATGATTAACACTAGGGGGGATGAATATCCTTCCACTGCACATCTCGACTCCTTTAATCACTGTAATACTTGGCATAACATAGATTTCAATAAACTAAATGCTCGTTATAACGTCCCTCCCCCCTTTAGACTAGTTCCAGTCTCTGGTGGTGACCGTACTTGCCACTGGAGGCCTGATACTCTCTTCATCTACACCGACGCCCTTAATGCTGGGCTTAGGTTCCCTTTCCATCCTTTTATCCCTCATCTTTTGGCTGACTTACAAATCAACCCGTGTCAGCTTCCTCCAAACGCCTGGAGGAATATTCTATGTTTTATGGTTTGTTGTCTTAGGGAGGGTTTTCCTCTTTCTGTAGCCGTTTTTAGGAAAGTCTTTCAATGTTACAATAGTTCTTCCAATATTTGTGGCTGGGTTTACGTCAAACAAAGGCCCAAAAGCAAACATATCTTTAATAGCGCCTCTATTCCTGATAATAATCCAAATTGGAGGAATAGTTTCGTTGGGTTACGTTGGGAGAATGGCGACTGGGGCACGCTCTTTCGATCTTCCTTCGGGAAGGTCAGTGATGGTAGCCTCAAATCCATTCACTTAACTCCTGAAGAAACTATCATTTACAATGGGCTCACTCAGGATGATGGCACCACCACCAGCTGGACTCTTTTAGAAGAGTTTTCCCTGATTCATGTGGGACTATCCTCTGTTTCTCAACAGGGTATTTCTCTTCCCTTCTCAATTTTTCTTTATTTCACGCATTATTAACATCACTTATTTTGTCTTTTGCTTTGTTTCAGCTGCTAAGGAGATTAACGAGGACAATGTTCCCTTGGTCGAGGAAACAGCTAGGATGAAGAAAGCTCGGTTAGCAGGCCTAGACACCCGAGGAAAGGCGACAGAGCCTATCTTCTTGAGAAAGCACAAGGAGCCTATGGGGGAGGCTTCAACTGAAGGAGCTGAGGGCCATAATGCTCCTATCACTGCTGCTGCCCCTGCTGCTGCTGCTACAGGCGCCTTTCAGCCTCTCTGGGGATTCCGCCGAGGGGATACCGTGGTTGGTTCCACGAAGCATGCTTGGGATTGGTCCTACCATAGCGTGACTCCAAAGGACTTTACTGATGTGGTGGCCACCCCTGACCTTGAGAGGATTAAGCTCATGGGAGCCCAATCTCTGGCTTCGGTATGCCTTCTCTTTTTCAAACTTATTTCTCGTTCTTGTAGCACTTTCTTGCCTTATACTTTGTTAATTGTTTTGCTTCAGTCTAACGCCTACTTTCAAGGCGCTGTGAGGCAAGCCGAATCATGGAAGCGGGCTTCTGATAAGGCCGATAATGCCCTCAGGAGGCAGCAGAAGAAGTATGCTGCCCTGGAGAAGAAGCTCAAGCGCAAGGAGGAAGAACTCGGAGAGTCTAACGCCGAGCTGGTGGTACTCCGGGCGGATAAGGATAAGGCTATAGACAACTATCTGGACTCGGAGGAGTTTGCCCAATCTATGAGGATTAGGGATGATTCAGTCTTCCCCGAGTTTTTTAGGACTGGTTGGGACACGGCCCTTGGGACCGTGAACGAGGCTTGTCCTGATATTAACCCGGCGGACTACATCTGCCCTGATGACGAGGCTTTGCTACAGAGGTTTCGTACCCGAGTAGTTGTCTCGGACCATGTTCCTCAGGATCCACTTCTTCCTCCTCCCGAGTCTTCTTCCAGACCTGCTGAGGATGACAGCTCTTCCTCCTCCGAGACGACGGAGACATCTAGCGAGAGCGGAGAAGACGATGATATGGACGCCGAGGGCACCTCAGCTCCTTAGAGCTTTTTCAGCCTTGCATGGCTTGTCTTATTGTATTGACTTAATTGTATTCAAAACTTATTACCCTTTGGGGCTTATATTTTATATGTTGCTTTTCTTGCCTCTTTCTGTTTAATATGCATTTGAGCCTTAAACATCCTTGGATTGAAGTAATTTCAAACTCTTTAATATGAAGTCTGGTTTTTCAAAACCTTACATAGCATGGGTTCGACCCTAATCAATAATAACTAGACAATGTAAATTCTACTGGAATATAAAATCCTACGCAAGCAAAGCTTCCAGGTGCTTTTAAACCTACTTGTCATAATGACAAGTGAGAATCGTACTTCGCCTATCTTACACGTAGTAAACCTTCAGGTTTTGTGCGTGCCAGGTCCTCGGGACTTCAAAACCATCCATAGTCTCGAGCTTGTAGGTTCCTCTACCTTGAACGCTCTTGACTTTGTACGGCCCTTCCCAATTTGGGGCAAGCTTCCCTTTTTGTCCAACACCAGATGCTTCTATCTTCCTCAAGACTAGATCGCCTTGTTTAAAAAACCTTTCTTTAACCCTTAGGTTGTAGTAGAAAGAAGCTTTTTTCTGATATTCTACTATCTTTGCATGTGCCTTATCTCGCACTTCATCGATCAAATCCAGGGCTAACCTCTGACCTTCCCCATTTTCCTCTGCGTTGAAAGCCTGAATCCTTGGAGAGAAATGTGATATCTCCACGGGAACTACTGCTTCTGCCCCATATGCCAACAAGAAGGGAGTTGCTCCCGTCGTGACTCTACAGGTAGTCCTATAGGCCCATAATATGGGAAGTATCTCGTCCACCCAATTATTTCTTGACTTCTCGATCCTCTTCTTTAATCCATCCAAGATTATCCGATTTGCTACCTCCGCTTGCCCATTGGCTTGCGGGTGAGCCACAGAGGTGAATCGTAACTCAATTTCATTTTCTTCACAATACTTCTTGAATTCCTCATTGTTGAATTGCGTTCCATTGTCAGTGACGAGGATACGGGGAATTCCATATCGGCACATAATGTTTTCCCACAGGAATTGTGCAACCTGCTTAGTTGTGATTTTGGCCAAAGGTTTGGCTTCGATCCACTTGGTGAAATAATCAATGGCTACAATCAGAAATTTCCTTTGTGCCGTGGCCATAGGAAAAGGCCCTAGAATATCCATCCCCCACATGGCAAAGGGAATAGGTGAGTTGATAGAGGTCAGCATCTCGGGGGGTTGTCTGGCGACTGGTGCATGCTTCTGACAACGATCACACTTCTTTACATATTCTTTGGCATCAGCCATCATTTCTGGCCAATAGAAGCCTAAACGAGTTATCTTATGAGCCAAGGCCCTGCCCCCCAAGTGTTGCCCACAAATACCTCCATGCACTTCCTCAAGAGCTAAGCGTGCCTCATCGGGCCTGAGACACCTCAAGTAAGGAACCACGAAAGATCTTTTATATAGAATCCCATCTATCAAAGAGTACCTTAGTGCTCGAACAGTTAACTTCCGTGCCTCAATTGTATCGCTTGGCAACCAACCGGTCTGAATGTGAGCCTTGATGGGATCAATCAGTGACGTCCCCAAGCCTACGGGAGCCACAAGCTTAACATCTATGCTTCGTGTCTTCAAAACACGGAAGTACACACTTCCTGAACTTTCTTCAATCTCGGATGAAGCAAACTTTGATAGCGCATCTGCTTTAGCATTTTCTTCCCTTGGAATGTGTTCAACATGGCATTCATTAAATTGGGTCATCACAGCCCTTACTAGGCGAACATACTTTGCCATCGTATCATCCCTTGCTTCAAATTCTCCCTTTACCTGGGATATGATCAACTTCGAGTCTCCACGGACCTTTAAGTTTTTGACTCTAAGTGTCCCAGCTAGACCAAGGCCAGCAATCAGGGCTTCATACTCTGCCTCATTGTTTGTGGTTGGGAAGTCTAGCTTCATGGCATACTCAATTAAGAATCCATCAGGGCTTTGCAAAACCAACCCTGCTCCACTGGAATTTGTTTTTGATGCTCCATCAAAATAGAGAACCCAATATTCTTTCTCCTTGTCCCCATTGTCGACTCCCTTGTCTTGAGGTGTGGTATCTTCCTGCCCCCCGACTTCTTGGTTGGGTATGGTACATTCCACCACGAAGTCAGCTAGTGCCTGGGCTTTTATGGCCATACGTGGCTTATACTTGAGATCGAACTCTCCCAATTCTATTGCCCACTTAATCAGTCTCCCACTTGCCTTGGGACTGTGAATGATATTTCTCAGTGGCTGATTTGTTAGCACTTCAATTTGGTGAGCTTGAAAATAAGGACGCAGCTTTCTTGAAGCCATTATCAAGGCTAAAGCGAATTTCTCAATGGCTGAATAATTCAACTCAGCACCATGCAAAATTTTGCTGACATAGTATACGGGTTTCTGGACTTTTAGTTCCTCCTTAACCAACACCGCGCTCAAGGCGCTTTCTGAAACAGCCAAGTACAAGAATAAAACTTCACCCAGAACTGGCTTGGCCAACAACGGGGCCTGGCCCATATACTTCTTTAACTCTTCAAATGCCTTCTGATTTTCCTCACTCCATACAAAGTCTTTAATGTTCTTTAATGACTTGAAGAATGACAAGCACTTGTCTCCTGACTTGGAGATGAATCGTCCTAGCGCAGCAACCCTTCCTGTGAGTTTCTGAACATCCTTGACAGTTTTTGGGGGTTCCATGTCCAGGATTGCCTTTATTTTATCGGGGTTAGCCTCAATTCCCCTCTTTGAGACCATCAATCCCAAGAATTTTCCAGATCCTACTCCGAAAGCACACTTCGTGGGATTCAACATCATCTTGTGGTACCTCAGGACCTCAAAAGCTTCCCTCAAATGGGTTATATGATCAGTCTTTACTAGACTCTTGACTAGCATGTCATCAACATAGACTTCCATAGTCTTCCCAATAAGATCCTTAAAAATTTTATTCACCAACCTTTGATAGGTGGCTCCTGCATTCTTGAGACCAAACGCCATAACAAGATAACAATAAACGCCAAAGTCAGTGATAAATGATACCTTTGGAACGTCATCCTTATGCATTTTGATCTGGTTGTATCCGCTAAACCCATCCATGAAACTCAGCATCTCATGTCCAGCGGTGGCATCAATCAAAGTATCAATTCTAGGCAGCGGAAAACAGTCTTTGGGGCATGCATCATTCAGATCGGTGAAGTCTATACACATCCTCCACTTTCCATTAGCCTTCTTCACCATTACAGGGTTTGCTAACCACTCCGGAAATTGAATCTCCTCAATGAAACCAGCCTCTAAGAGCTTTTCCACTTCCTGCTTTATAGCCTCTTGTCTTTCCGGGGCAAAATTTCTTTTCTTTTGTTTCACTGTCTTCCGGCTTGGATCCACGTTTAACTTGTGGGTAATTAACTTCGGGTCTATGCCTGGCATATCAGCTGCTGACCATGCAAACACATCACTATTTTCTTGCAAAAATTTCACTAACTTCCCTCTAAGGGGCTCCTCTAATGTAGCTCCAATGAAAGTCATCCTCTCAGGATTCTTGGGATCTAAAGGAACCGAAACCAATTCTTCTGCTGGCCTTCCTCTATTCTCATCATTTTCTCGAACATCCATATCTTCAATAGGAAGAACCTGCCCCCCGACTCCATCTGCCCTCAAAGAGGCCACATAACAGCTTCTAGCCATTTTTTGATCTCCTCTCTCTTCTCCAATCCCGTTTCGGGTGGGAAACTTCATGACTGAATGGTAGGAAGAGGGGACTGCCTTGAAGGCATGTATCCCTGTTCTCCCCATGATAGCATTATAAGTTGAACTAGCCTTTACCACCACGAAATCCAGCATCTGAGTCGCTTGCCTTGGCTCCGTACCTATGGTGGTTGGCAATTTAATTATCCCTTCCACAGGACATTCTACTCCAGCAAATCCATATATCGGCATGTCGGTTGGTGTCAACTGGGAGTCGTTATACCCCATCCTTAGAAAGGTGTCGTGGAGCAAGATATCCACAGAAGCACCATTATCCACAAGGACCCTCTTAACCGGGCTATTTCCTATTATCGGCGTTATGACCAGCGGGTCGTCATGGGGAAACTTCACACCCTCTAGGTCGGAATCATCAAAAGCCAATGTTACTTCTGTCCTGGCCCTCTTCGGGGCTTCTCCAACAATATGCATAACCTCTCTAGTATATGCCTTTCTGGAATTTTTGGACAATCCCGCAGCAGTTGGACCTCCAAAGATCGTGTTTATCACAGGCCCTCGAGGTCTCGGCCCTCCATAAATGGTGTTTATAACTGGTCCTCTAGGTTGGGGATTCCGCCCCTGATCATCTTGGTCCCTCCTACGATCTTCAAAGTTCTTCCTTCCATTATTATTTCTGTCTCCTCCATCTCCAGTATACTTGTTCAATCTTCCTTTTCGAATCAAAAACTCAATTTCATCTTTCAACTGCCTACACTCATCGGTGTCATGGCCAACATCTTTGTGAAACCTGCAATACTTGCCCTTATCTAGCTTGGCGGGATCAGCCTTCAAGGGCTTAGGCCAGCGAATATCTCTATCTTTCTCAATCTCCATCAAAATCTGACTTCTGGGAGCATTCAGCTTAGCGTATTCAGTGAACTTTTGCCCAGGTCCTCCCTTCTTGGGGGTTGAATCAGGGTTTTTTTCGGTTCTAGGATATTTGTCCTTAGCGATATACTCCAAATCAGTTTTTCGTTTCTTGCCTCCAGTGGGCTCATTACTTACTACGGTCTTCCTCATACTTTCTTCAACCTTGATATACTTCCCTGCCCTCTCTTGGAGCTGCAACATGCTCTCAGGGGGTCGTTTGGCCAAAGACATCTTAAAAAACTCATCCCTAGTTCCTTGTTGCAGTGCTATCATGGCTACCTTATCATCAAGGTCTGGGACTTTTAAAGCCTCCTTTGTAAAACGATTCAGGTAATCTCTTAAGGATTCCTTAGCTCCCTGCACAAGACTCATAAGAGATGCTGAACTTTTCTCATGGACTCTTCCACTGATGAATTGCTTAATAAAAGCCTGACTTAATTCTCTGAATGATCCAATAGAATTTGGGGGTAGGCGACTGTACCATCTTTGAGCCATACCCGACAGGGTTTGAGGAAAGGCCCGACATTTTATAGCATCATTCACGGGTTGCAGCAGCAGTGCATTAGAGAATGTCCTAACATGATTAGCGGGGTCTCCCGTGCCATCATAGGCTTTGATAGTGGGCATCTTGAATTTCCTTGAGATATGGGCATTCATTATCTCTTCTGTGAAGGGTGGAGTTGGATCATCAGGATCTCCAAGGGGAAGGAGATTGCTTGGATCAGTTTTTGGGACAGCAGCCCTTCTTCTTACCGGACCATCCAGGTCTATGATAGGAGGAGGATTTCTCCCCCTAGGTGGTATGTGGGTTCTGGTGGCTTGGTGAGCCTCCAAGTCACGCCTCAGCCTTTGGATTTCAGCCTCATGAGCCCTGATCTTTTCCTGCACTTCTTGGGGATTCGCCCCTGGGGTGCTTTGGGGGCGTTGCCTTCCATCGGCCATTGGCTCTTTTCCAGGACGCCTCCTTCTCGGGGCCACTTCATCATCCGAAGATTCGGAGTCTCTCTCAGTGTATGGACCAGAAAATTCCCGATCCTCAGGGATAGGATCCAAACCTCGTATATAGGGGGGCGACCGCCCTCGTGCTTCACTTCGCCCAGCATATCCGCTTCCTCCAACCTCAGGGTGAAGGGGCATCCCATAAGGGGGGTTAGTAGTAACAACAGTTGAATATTCATACCCGACGGGTCGAGAATTCACAGGTATATGTACTTGTTGAACTTGAGGATTCGTACCTTGAATAGTCGGGGGAGTTGTCCCTTGTGGCTGAGGTTGAGTTGCCCCTGTCTGGGCTTCCCCCTGAGTAGATGCATAAGTTGAATGGGGAGGAACCTCCACGGTTGATGAAATCACCTGGGTTGTCCCTGATGGTGTTCCCTCCTCCAGAGTGCTGGTTGTTCTCCGTGTTCTCGCCATGGTTGTTGTTCCGTTGTTCCCACAGACGGCGCCAAATGTTATGGATTAAAACTACTATATATAATTGTTGTATTTAATACTAAGGAACGTGAGCTCCAAGGCTCGATTTGACTGCTCTTGTGTTTCGTGACTCAATCTGCCTTAACAAGATGCCTACGTACCTTGCTGATTGCCAAGGATCAAGTCAAAAAACGTAGTTCTGATTTGTGGGGTGAGACCCCTTATATAGATGTTGGTGGTCCTTGAATTGGACTTGGTATAGGAGACTTGGTGGACAAGCCTCTGAATTAGGATAGACTTAGGAGTCCTAGGAAGTAGGAAGCTGATTCCTTATCCTTTTAGGTCCCCTTGAGGCTAATCTCTAAGGATTTATATCCTTATCGGGACTCTTTTCAGCATCTGATTTCTCCCTTATTAATTAATTAATAATCAGGGCTTTTGGGCCTTTTTTATTCCACCAGGCCTGATCTGGTCCATCAGGCTTAACCTTTCTGGTCTGAATATCATATATCTTTTTATTGGGCCTAGCAGCCCACAGCTTGTACAATTAATGCAGTATTTAATTATACAATCATAATTTATTTATCCCTATCACCTGGTCATCTTCAGAATCATCCTTTTTCTTCAGTGTTTGGCTTGGTGAGCATTTGAACTTAACTACCTTCTCCCCTTTTTTGGCATCATCTGACAGGAGTAGAGAAAGAAGGAGTTCCACTGAAGATTGGATTTCATTGAGCTGTGTTTGTTGAGAGGCTTGATTCTGCAAGACCTTATCCAGTTGGGCCTGCTGCTTGATTTGAACTTGCTCAATAGCTTTCACTTTTTCCTGAATTGGTCTGATAAACCTTATCTTGTCTAGTTTGTACATCAGGTCTAGCTTACCAGCTATTTCCTGAAGTTTATCAACCTTTTCATGTGTCTTGGAGTGTAGACCTTGAAGATTTTTAGTACTGAGAGCAGTGACTTTAAGTTGGTGCTTGAAATCAGAACTTGTCAGCAACTCATCAGCTTTTGAAATATGTTCTGACAGAACATGTGAGCTGGGAATGAAGTCAGGTTCATTCCACTTCTTTGTCCATTCAACTCCTCTATGAGTGTCCTCCCATGGAATATGAGCATCCTCTTCAACAAATTTAAGCAGTGCCTCCTTGCCAAGAATTGGAGCATTTACTGGAGCACTTCCTGGAGCACTATCTCCAGAATCTGATAAAATCTCATCATTTATGATAACACCAGAGTGTGTGTTACTGAAGGAGATTATGGAGCTTCTATTTCCAAACTCTGATCTTCAGGTTCCAAATTCATAATTGGGGTAGTAGGAATTTCAGCCTGTAGAATTGGTGAAACAGGAGATGTTGGTTGTTTTGCTGGTGGAGCTTCCAGATAGAGAATAAAAGATATATTCAACCTGTGAATATCAATTTCAGGACTTAACCCTGAATCTTCAACTGGAGCAGTTTCTTTGAATGGAGAGATAGGAGGTGTAATCACTGTGTCATGAACAGTGTCTTCAGGTTGAGGTGTAGCTGTCAAAGCTTCAATGACTATAGGTTCCGATGAGATCATAGATTCCTGACCCCCTTCCTCAGCATCTTCAGTATCCTCATATTGAATTTGTGCAATATGCACACCTGCTCTAGTCTTCCTTGATCTTCTAGATGGAAGAGTGACTTTATCTGTATCAGAACTTGAAGGTCTTTTTCTTTTCAAAATTCCAGAACCCTCAGCTTCATTCTTTTTCTAAAGAGTTGACTCTTCAGCTTCTACTGTCACAGGTTTTGATGCAAGAACCTGGACTTATTCATCCTTATCAGATTCATCTCTTAGAATAATCCTTCTTCTTCTCCTTGGTGGAGATTTAGGCACAGAGATAGTTCTTTTGGTTTTGGGCGTAGAGGATGTGTCAGATTTTACAACTGGCACCTTTTGAGAAGTACAAGAGGTTTTGGATTTGAGAGGTGAGGTTCTGATAGTAGGTGTTGATGGTTGTGGTTGAGAGGATTGTGCTGGTTGATAGTAGGTTCTGATAGTAGGTTGTGGTTGAGTATTAGAAGGCTGTGTAGGTGGAGGTTGTGTTGGTGCAACATCAGAATATATGGTAGTGTATGTGTGAGGATTAGAATTGACTAAGAACTGTTTTACAGATTGAGGAATTTGGAGGGGTCTTAGTATATTCTTCTTATTATCAGCAGATAATAAGTCTGTGAAAGCCCTTTTGTGAAGTTTAAAGGGTTTAATTAATTCACTAAAGTTTTGAGGTGCATCAGAACAACAGAAATTATATATTAGCTGACAGAATCTAGCAAAATATACTATATTGCTATCTTATTTCATCCTATCACCTATAAAACCCAAAATAGCAGTAGCATAATCAAAATGAGTTTGATTAAGAAGTGCATACCCTATTTGCTGACTCAGAATTGGAAGAGCATCAAAATTTGAGCATTTGTTGGCAAAGGCTTTGGTGATACAATCGAAAAAGAAGCTCCACTCCCTCCTGATGTAGGGCCTCTTCAGTTGTCCCAGCTTGGATAAAGATTTCTCATAGCCAAGATTTGTCATCATGTTTTGAAGAGCTGACTCCCCAACTTGTGAACTGTAAGTACAGTTTTCTGGCATATGCAATGCTTGTCGAACAGTTGACAAGGTTACTAAGTGCTCATCTTCCCCTGTTGTGAAAATGATGCTTGGGGACCCATATTTACTACCATTGTTATAGACCCCAGACCTCCAAAACTCCAGAATTTGTTTGCCTGAGATAGTCTGTGGTTGAGTCAGAGCATATCCAATTTCACTTCGAGTTAGAAAATCTTGAATGAAGTGAAGTTCTGAAGGAGCCTCGTCCTTGTTGAGAATAGCCATATAGTTGTTGGGGACAAACTTTGCTCCATCATAGATAAGATCCTTAAATGCCATTTCTGTGAAAATTAAATGAAAAGTTATGTGTTCGCAAGGTGTTTGATAAAATGCCTGCAAGAAAGCCCCGTCAGATATTAGAGAGAAAAAGAGAGAGAGAGAGAGAGAGAGAGAGAGAGTAAAAGAAATAAGAGATAAAGTAAGAGAGAAGGTAAAAGATTTGTATAATCTTTTATCTCTAATATATATACTCTTTCCACTCAAAGGCTCTTTTTGGAAATAAAACCGGCATAGTTACACCTGTCACGCAGTAAATGGTCAAGGCATTAATTAGTGGGCACGAGAAATGTGCAGTAATTATTGCACACATGTATATGCAAAAACCAACACGCAACCCATTAATCAAATGATTATTACTGTTCTTATCTCACTTAATTATTTTATAATAAAATGACCGTTACAGTAAAAACTAATAATGAATCAACCAATTAAAATGTGACAGGTAAGCATTAGAGTTTGTATCAGAACTTGACTATTATCAGAATTTAACGGTCATCAGAACATGGCTTATGTACTCAAAAAGTGAATGACTGTTTCTGTGATTCTTCACACAAATACTGACTGGTTTCTTCAGATTTTAATCATCTAAACATAATCAGAACTTGTCCTCAGAATTTATGCAAATAATACTTAACTGTTTATCAGAAACAACGTAATCACCACAGTAATTTTCATCATTCATATGGAGTGATAGTGTGTGTATGTGCAAATGATTAGATAAAGATTAAAGTCTGATAAACTTCAGTATATCTTAGAAATAAGGTATAACTAAGAAAAATGCTTAAAATCTGTCTTGAATTGTGAAGTCTACTATAGAATAAAGTTATGCAAGAATCCACCTCAACTGTTTGTGCTTATTTTATGCATCTTTTGAAATTCTTTTGACAATGGCTTCTCAGTGTAAATGAGTTACAACTGTCATCAGAATTTATGCTGTTATCAGAATATTTCTCCAGTAATCAGAGAATGTGAAAAGTCACCAAGAAAAATTAATTTGTTTTTCTAATGCATATAACTCAATACCAGCAATGCACTTGGATCTTCCCTTTCACATATTTACTCTAGATCTCAAGGGAGTACCTGATTTCAATTTTTCTTTTCTTTTATTTTCTTTAGATAAGTGAGGCTTATCAAGCATCTAATTCATCCTTAAGATTTACTGACATCAGAATTTGACAGATAAGAAGCAATAATCTAGTTTGTGACTTAGTAATAAAATACACAAAGTAAATTTTACTAAGATCAAAATCAGAATTTGCTTGTGTTATTGATTTCCACATAAATAACTAATTCAAATATGGGAT
Source organism: Apium graveolens (assembly GCF_009905375.1). Classification (NCBI taxonomy): domain Eukaryota; kingdom Viridiplantae; phylum Streptophyta; class Magnoliopsida; order Apiales; family Apiaceae; genus Apium; species Apium graveolens. Next base: position 33,786,303 of record NC_133652.1, read on the forward strand.
ACATAGTTTGTTAAAGACTACTTAGACAACATCTAACAAGATAATCATCATTGGATTGAATAGGCACAGAACATTCAAAACACTTTCAGAGTTTATAGAATCACATCAGATAATAAGCAGTGTTTAATATGTTATAATTTAAGCACAGATGACATTGAGATAATAAAATTTGTAAACACTGATCATAAAGTCTGATGTATGAGATCAAAAATTAAACAGATTTTGAGAAAGAATCTGAAACCATTCCAAGTTTATTTACCAGTCTTGTAAAAGTAGCTTCACATAGTGGTTTTGTGAAGATATCTGCTAGTTGTTGATCTGTTGGAATAAAATGCAATTCTATTGTAACTCCCATCACATGTTCCCTTATGAAATGGTAACTAATGCTGATGTGCTTTGTCATTGAGTGTTGAACTGGATTTTCTGTCATAGCAATATCACTTTGATTATTACAGTAAATAGGTATTTTAGAAAATTCTAACCCATAGTCCAGTAACTGATTCTTCAACCAAAGAATCTGTGCACAACAGCTTCCTGCAGCAATATATTCTGCTTCAACAGTTGATGTGGAAATTGATTTCTGTTTCTTGCTAAACCAAGAAACCAATCTGCCTCCAAGAAATTGGCAGCTTCTACTAGTGTTTTTCATGTCTATTTTGCATCCTGCAAAATCTGCATCTGAGTAATATATTAGCTTAAAATCTGATTCCCTAGGATACCACAATGCTAGATCAACTATACCCTTGAGGTACTTGAAAATTCTTTTCACAGCTATTAGATGAGGTTCTCTTGGATCAGCCTGAAATTTTGCACAAAGATAGGTAGCATACATGATATCAGGTCTACATGCAGTTAAATAGAGTAAAGAGCCAATCATACCTCTGTAGTTAGTAATATCTACTGATGCTCCAGTATCTTTATCTAACTTGGTGGCAGTGGCCATGGGAGTGGATGCAGTTGAACTGTCTTGCATTCCAAATTTCTTGATTAAATTTCTGGTGTACTTGGATTGAATTATGAAAGTACCTTCTTCAGTTTTCTTGACTTGAAGTCCCAGAAAATAGCTAAATTCTCCCATCATACTCATTTGATATCTTGACTGCATTAGCTTTGAGAATTTTTCACAGAATTTGGCATTTGTAGAACCAAAAATGATATCATCAACATAAATTTGGACTAAAAGTAAGTCCTTGCCATGGTTGATATAGAACAGAGTTTTATCAATTGTGCCTTTAGTAAATCCACTTTCCAGAAAAAATTATGCCAGAGTTTCATACCATGCTCTTGGAGCTTGCTTTAGGCCATAGAGTGCTTTATCAAGTCTGTAGACATGATTAGGAAATTTTGGATCTACAAATCCTGGAGGTTGTTCAACATATACCTCTTCCTCTAATTCTCTATTGAGAAATGTACTCTTTACATCCATTTGAAAGACTTTAAACCTCTTGTGAGCAGCATAAGCCAAAAAGATTCTTATGGCTTCCAATCTAGCAACTGGAGCAATTGTTTCATCATAGTCAATACCCTCCTATTGAGAGTAACCTTTAGCAACCAGCCTTGCTTTATTTCTTGTAATTATGCCATCACTGTAAATTTTGTTTCTAAACACCCATATTGTGCCAACAATGGATCTGTTATTTGGTCTTGGCACTAGGGTCCAAACTTTATTTATTTCAAATTCATTTAACTCTTCCGGCATTGCTTGCACCCAATCAGCATCTTGAAGAGCTTCTTCCACTTTATTTGGTTCAGTCTGAGATAGAAATGAATGATAGAGACATTCATTTATTATTGTTGTTCTAGTTCTGACACCTGTTTCAAGATCTCCAATTATTAAGTCAGGTGTGTGTGATTTAGTCCACTTCCTTACAGATGGAAGTTGATCTCTAGAACAGGATCCTCCCCCATGATCCATGCTATCTCCATCAGCATTTTCTGATGCTTCCCCTAAAGTTATGCTCTCTGAGATTCCAGAATTTGAGTTGGATCCTTCCGGAATTGAAGAATCAGAGTTTTCAGAATTGTCAGAATTTGGCTCATCAGCACTTGATGAATCAGAACTTGAAGAGCCAGTGACTGGTTTTGATGCTTCTTGAGAGTCTTGAGATGTGGTATGATCATCAGCTTGCTCCCCCTGAACAGGTGTATTTTTCTTTGGAGCAGTTACCACAGTTTCAATGATATCAGAATTTTACCCATCAGAACTTATAGGATCGGGATTTAGGTCATAAGAATTTACAGAATCAGAATTTACATCTTCATTTTCAAATCTCAGCTGTTTATGATCATTGAAATCTTCAAGTCCAGTAATCTTCTTATCATCAAAAGATACATTGATAGATTCCATGACAACCCTTGTTCTTAAATTGTAAACTCTGAAGGCTTTTGTGGAAAGTGGATATCCAACAAAAATTCTTTCATCAGCTTTTAGATCAAATTTTGACAGCTGTTCAAGATGAGTCTTAAGAACAAAACACTTGCATCCAAATACATTAAAGTATTTCAGATTTGACTTCTTTTTCTTCACCATCTCATATGGTGTTTTTCCATGCTTGTTTATGAGTGTAGCATTCTGTGTAAAACAAGCAGTCTGCACAGCTTCAACCCAAAATTAGGTTGGTAGCTTTGCTTCATCAAGCATAGTTCGTGCAGCTTTAATAAGAGTCATGTTCTTTCTTTCTACAACTCCATTCTGCTGTGGAGTTCCATGTGCAGAAAATTCCTGCTTTATTCCTTGCTCTTTGCAGAACTCTTCCATGATTGAATTCTTGAACTCAGTGTCATTATCACTTCTTATTACTTTAACAGAATCTTTGACTAACTTATCCAGCTTTATGACATGACTAGTTAGAGTAGATGTAGTTTCACTCTTTTTGTGCAAGAAATACACCCAAGTGTATCTTGTGAACTCATCCACTATAACCATAGCATTTCTTATTTACAATGGACGTGACATTGACTAGACCAAATAGATCAATATGCAGTAAGTGATAAGGCTCAAGAATTGAGGATTCAGTTTTACTCTTGAATGAAGAGTTCCTTTGTTTTGCCTTTTGACATGAGTCACAAAGACCATCAGGAGCAAATATTGATTTTGACAGTCCTCTCACAAGATCTTTCTTTACTATCTCATTTATGTTGTTGAAATTTAAATGAGAGAGTCTCTTGTGCCAATTTCAGCTTTCTTCAATTGATGCTCTGCTTAACAGACAGATTACAGAACCATCAGAATTTGTTGAAAGTCTGGCTTCATATATGTTACCATATATGTAACCTTTCAGAACCACTTTGTCTGTAGAATTACTTATAACTTCATAGTTTTCTTCAAAGAAATCTACATGATAACCTCTGTCACAGATTTGACTCACACTTAGCAGATTGTATTTAAGTCCTGAGACAAGAGCTACTGATTCAATTATGACATTCCCAAGATTGATATTGCCATATCCAAGAGTCTTTCCCATGTTGCCATCTCCATAAGAAACTCCTGGGCCAGCTTTCTCCTCAAAGTCTGATAGCAGGGCTTTATTTCCAGTCATATGTCCTGAACATCCATTGTCCAGAACCAGGATGTTTTTCCTGTTGCCCTGCAATCACAGAGACCACTATTGATTAGTTTTAAGGACCCGGACTTGCTTGGATCCTTTGGCCTTGTTAAGTTTGTTAGCATTTGTAGCAGATTTAGTTTCAGAGTTTATGTTAACATGCTTTTTATCAGACTTCATATCAGATTTTGCATCAGAATTTACACTAGAAGGAATTACACTAACTTTCTTTAAAGAAGGTTTTATTTCATAATAATCATAGTACAAACTATGATATTCCTTACAAGTATAAATAGAATACCATAAACTACCACAATGAAAACAAGGATTTTGTGGTTTAAACCTAACAGACTGACTCTTAACTCCTGATCTAGGAGGTAAAGAGTTTGTATCTTTATTTTTCCTGTAAAAAGAAGCAAGATGGTTAGTGTTTCCACAATTATAGCATTTCTTTCTAGGAGCATTAGGAATAGGCATATAATTATTACTTTTATTCACACCTTCCTTTACATTCCTATTTTTCCTAACTTCCTTTACCTTGTTCATATTTTTAATCTCTTTCAGCTTACACTTAAGCTGCTTCTTTGTCATTGAGCCAATGTTTACCAAAGCTGGTTTATCCTGTTTTAATTTGTCAGAAGTTGACTTTTCTTTGACTTATATTTTAGAGTCTTTCATCTTTTCAGAATCAGACACAACAATTTGTGCAACAAATTTAACAGGATTTATCTTTGGCTTTTTAGTCTGTTTGATAATAATTGGCTTAATTGGCAAAGTCCCTTTCTCACTTTTACCATCTTTATAACCTAACCCCTCTTTCCAGTTTCCACTACTTAGAATATTCTGAGTTGTTTTGCCTGAGTTAGTCCAAGTCCTGATGATTTCTCTTTCTTTTTCTAATTCAGGTTTTAGATAATCATTTTGTTTAAGCAATTCATCCTTAACATACACAACATTATCTCTCTCTGTCTGAACAGTGTTCTGGCGGACTAACTTTTCTTCAAGATAGTTATTTCTATTTTTGTACTTTAGATTTTCAGATTTTAATCTTTTATTCTCTAAAGTTTGATCTCTATAGCTAGTATAAATGTTTTTCAGAAATAGTCTCAACTTAGTAATATCATTTGTATCAAAAGCAAGAGTAGATAGAGGTACCTCAAGTTTAGCAGCATCAACACTGCTATCAGCATTTGCCATTAAGGCATAGTTCACCTCTTCTTCAGATTCTGAAGTGTCTGCCCAGTTTTTCTTCTTTGTGATAAGTGCTTGGCCTTTATCACCTTTTCCTTTCTTACAATCAGGAGAGATGTGGCTTCTTTCACCATAATTGTAGCATTTGACATTTGAGTTGTCTCCTCTGTTACACTTTCCTCCTTTACCTTCAGACTTTCTGAACCCTTTCTTGTCAGAACTTTCACCTTTCCTGGAAAACTTCTTACCCTTTCTAAATTTCTTGTAGGCTATCTTTGTGATACCCTTCACCATAAGAGCACACAGTTGCATCATCTCTGCATCAACATCCACTTCAGATAAATTTTCAGGTTCTGAATCATCATCATCAGAATCTGATGACTATGAATCAGACTGTATGATGAGAGCCTTTCCTTTTGCCTTCCTAGAGACAATTGGCTTTTCTTCAGCCTTTAAAGCAACTGTCTTAGACTTCCCTCCATGCCTTTTCTTTCTTTGCTCCATCTCAAGTTCATGCATCTTGAGCATCCCATAGATTTCATCAAGAGACATATCAGCAAGTTCATAGTTGTCTCTTATTGTAGTAGCTTTCAAATCCACCTTTTCAGGAAGAGCTAGTAGGAATTTCAGATTTGAATCTTCTTGATCATATTCCTTATCCACTAGTAACAGATCATTCAATAGCTTTGTGAATCTGTCATATGTATCAGTTAGTGACTCGTCATATTTTGAGTCAAAGTGATCATACTCCTATGTGAGTATTATCTTCCTATTATTTTTGATGACATTGGTTCATTGACATCTCACTTCCAATGCATCCCAGATTTCTTTTGCAGTCTTGCATCCAATCACCCTGTTTGGCATGACATTGTCAAGTGCACTATGAAGCAAATGTCTTACTTTTGCATCCTTTCCTAGTGAAGAGATGTCTTCAGTGGTGTATTCTCTCTTTTCTTTGGGAATCATCCTTTGTGGCTCATTCCAACTGCAACAGAAAGCTTTGTGGGCTTGTATGGACCATCATTAATTCTGTCTAAATATTCTGAATCTGTAGCTTCCAGAAACATGGCCATCTTCACACTCCATACAGGGTACTCAGACACCCTGAGCAAAGGAACCCTGATGGTTTCATATCTACTGGTGTTTTGAATGGGTTGAACCTTTGCAGGTTCTTGAGGGTCTGGTATTTTTGCTTGTTCAGACATAATTGATTGTTTGTTTGGATCTTAACTGTTTGTAAGCTTAACAGATTGGCTCTAATACCACTTGTTAGGCCTCAATGATACTATAGAAGGGGGTTGAATATAGTATCTACAATCTGAAGGGTTTTTAGCACATAAACGCAGCGAAAATATAAATTTAAATCTTAAAAAAAACGAAACCCTCCGCAGGATCCATGCGAAAAATAATATTTAATTCGTAGTTCAGTATGTTTACCTTAAGAAGCTTTACGTTAATGGAAAGATGGAGGTCTTTAATGGCGATCCAAAAATGATGAACGGAGATCCTTAGCAGCTGCTCCTCAAGTGCGAAGCACTCCACCGGTATCCACCAAGAAAACGATGTAATGAAGGAGGAGGAGATGGAGAGAATTAGGGTTTTTAAATCTTTTTGGTTGAGGCAAAAATAGGGTCTATAATAGTATATTTATAGGCAAAATTTTCAGCTAAAAATTTTCCCATAAAATATTATTATTATTAAACCTTTATTATTCTCACTAATAATTAAAACACCTTTTAATTATTAATCTTTTTTCTAAACTCTTTAGAAATAATTCTCTCACTTGATTTAATTTCCAAAAATTAAATTCTTAATTAATAATATTAAGAACCTTTTCTTAATTAATTTATAATCAATTAAATCTCATTTAATCAATTATTAAATTTGCCATTTAATTATTTATTTCATAAATAAATAATTAGCAGCCATTATTAATTAATTCCTCCACCATTAAACCATTCACTTTTATGGTGTGACCCTGTAGGTTCAATATTAAGTCAGTAGTAGAAATAAATAATAATAAAACTATTTTATCATTATTTATATAAATTCTCCAATTCATTAAATATGATTAATTAATTAATCATATTTATTCTACATCGTGAGAGATACTTCTCAGCGCGACTATCCGGATAATACGAATTCACTGCTTAGAATACCAAGAACCTATTCAGTGAGTAGTTACCGTACAATCAATTCCTTCTACCCTGCAATGTCACGATTAAATACAAGGCATGGAACTTGTGTCAAGCCTATCTTATTTAATCACTTGCTTTTCCATTCACTATGCTTAGTTCTATTTAATGTAAATTAGAAACTCCTTTCTAATTTCATTCACTCTGGCCAAAGATTCCTGAACTAGCATAAGTAAATTAGCATTGAACATTCTCTTCCTTCACTGGAAGGGGTAGATCCTTTATTGATCATACACTATCTTCGTGTACAAATTCCTATGCCCAGTAGAGCCCTTATAATTATCCCTGGAGACTAAGAACTAAATCAAAGCATAGTTCAGTGTATACAAGATGACTATGATGACCTCAAGTCTAAGGATACTTGTACAACTATCACTATGTTAATAACTGCTGACACGTGAGTGAACTTCATCAGTTGTTCAGCTGTGTGAGTCATGTTCAGTGAACTTATTCTATAATAAGCACCTACATACTAGCTATAGTGTCACCACACAAATGTCTATGAGAACAGACATCCTTCATAATGAAGCAAGCATAGTATGTACCGATCTTTGCGGATTATTAATTACCAGTTAGTAATCCTACGACCAGTAACTATTTAAGTTTAGAGTTATCATCTTTTAGGTCTCATTATTATGATCTCATCACAATCCATAAAAAGCTTTACTCTAAACTGTGGTATATCTTATTTAAACATTTAAATAGATAGAGCCCGCAATAAAAACAAAACAAGTCTTTTATTAATATCAATGAAATCAAAATAGATTACATAAAAGTTATTCATAAATCCTCATACATGATTGGACTTATGACATATCTCTTTTAATCTCCCACTTATACTAAAGCCAATTACTCTGGTATCTAATACCCATCTTGTCTTTATGACGATCAAAGTGACTCTGAGAAAGTGGCTTTGTGAGTGGGTCTGCTACGTTATTATGTGTGTCAACTCTCTCGACGTTGACATCTCCTCTTTCAACAATCTCCCTAATCAGATGAAAGTGTCGCAGGACATGTTTGGAATTTCTATGAGACCTAGGTTCCTTGGCTTGTGCTATTGCTGCGTTGTTATTACAATACAACACAATAGGCTCTTCAACGCTAGGAATAACTCCCAACTCAGAAACATATTTCCTCATCCAAACGGCTTCTTTTGCAGCCTCACTTGCAGCTATATATTCTGCTTCCGCTGTGGAGTCAGCCGTTGTAGACCGTTTGGAACTCTTCCAACTAATCGCACCACCATTCAGAGTAAACACGTACCCTAACATGGATTTGCTATCACTTTCTGATTGAAAACTAGAGTCAGTATAACCCTCTATTTTTAACTTAGATTCACCACCAAAAACAAAAAAAATGTCCTGAGTCCTTCGCAAGTACTTAAGGATGTATTTTACTGCTTTCCAGTGGTCTTCACCTGGATTGGACTGATATCTGCTCGTCACACTAATTGAATAAGCAACATCAGGCCTTGTACACAACATCGCGTACATGATAGATCCTATTGCTGAAGCATAAGGAATCTTACTTATACGATCTCTTTCCTCAGGTGTCTTAGGAGATATTTTTCCGGAAAGGGACACTCCATGGCTCATCGGTATGAGACCTCTTTTGGAGTTTTCCATGCTAAACCTTTTAAGCACTTTCTGGATGTATGTACCCTGGGTTAGACCTATCATTCTTCTAGATCTATCTCTATAGATCTTCATACCGAGAATGTAGGATGCTTCTCCCAAGTCCTTCATGGTGAAGTTCTTTGATAGCCATACTTTGACTGATTGTAGCATCGGTATATCATTTCCTATAAGAAGTATGTCATCCACATACAATACAAGAAATGTAACCGCGCTCCCACTAACCTTCTTGTAGACACATGGTTCATCTATGTTTTTGATAAAACCAAACTCTTTGATTGTCTCATCAAAACGGATGTTCCATCTACGAGAAGCTTGCCTTAAACCATATATGGTTTGCAGCAGCTTACACACTAGGTGTTCATTTCCCTTGGAAAGAAAACCCTCTGGTTGTGTCATATACACTTCCTCCTCAAGTTCCCCATTGAGGAAGGCCGTTTTCACGTCCATTTGCCAGATCTCATAGTCGTAGTAAGCAGCAATCGCAAGCAAAATCCGAATTGATTTTAACAGGGCTACATGCGAAAAAGTTTCATCAAAGTCAATCCCTTGCCTTTGTTTGAATCCTTTTGCCACGAGCCCGACCTTATAGGTCTCCACCTGGCCATCTGCTCCAATCTTTCTTTTGTATAACCACTTGCACCCAATAGGCTTAACACCTTCAGGCGCCTCAACCAGAGTCCATACTTGGATGGTATACATAGATTCCATTTCGAATTTCATGGCACTATGCCATTTCTCTGAGTCAACACTACTCATAGCCTCATTATAGGTCACAGGGTCGTCATCATCAATGATTAACAACTCATTGTCATTCTCAATGACAAGGCCATAATACCTCTCAGGTTGGCGAGACACTCTCCCTGTCCTACAAATGGGTTGTTTCACAGAAGGTTGTTCAGTCTGAATAGGTGTTTCCACTTGATCCGTAGTAGTTTGTGCTTCTTGAACTTCATCAAGTTCAATTTTACTCCCACTGTTTCCTTCAAGGATAAACTCCTTTTCCAAGAAGGTAGCATGTCTGGAGACAAACACCTGATGATCGGTGTAAAAGTAATACCCCAAAGTCTCTTTAGGATATCCCACAAAATTACATTTTACGGATCGAGATTCCAGCTTATCTGGGTCAACTTTCTTGACATAAGCTGGACATCCCCAAATCTTAACGTGTTTAAGACTCGGTTTCCTTTCTTTCCATATCTCATATGGTGTTTGAGGAACAGATTTGGAAGGCACCTTATTTAGTAAATATGCTGAGGTTTCCAATGTATAACCCCATAGGAATACTGGAAGATTCGCATAGCTCATCAGGGACCGAACCATGTCTAACAAAGTTTGATTTCTCCTTTCAGACACCCCATTTAACTGTGGTGTATATAGAGGAGTCCACTGGGAGACTATACCATTTTCTTTGAGACAATCTAGAAACTCTCCATTCAAGTATTCACCACCTCGATCTGATCGAAGAGTTATAATACTGTTTTTAGTTTGTTTCTCCACTTCATGTTTATATTCTTTGAACTTTTCAAAGGCTTCAGACTTGTGTTTCATCAAATACACATATCTGAATCTAGATCTATCATCTATGAAAGTAATGAAGTATGAAAATCCACCCATGGCTTGCATAGACATTGGTCCACATACATCTGTGTGTACCAATCCTAGCAAATCTGCAGCCCTCTCTCCATGTCCACAAAATGGAGATTTGGTCATTTTACCCAATAGACAAGACTCGCATGTAGGATATGATTCAAAATCAAAGGGGTCAAGTAACCCTTCCTTATGCAATGTCCGCAGTCTATTTTCACTAATATGACCTAGCCTACAGTGCCATAAATAGGTCATATTTTCATCATCTCGTTTTCTTTTATTAGTTTGTTCAATCTGAAGTAAATCATGCTCTACGTCACATACATACAGACCATTATTTAAAATGCCACGTCCAAAAAAAACATTATCTCTAAGGATAGAACATTCATTATTCTTAATAATAAATGAAAAACCATCCACATCCAACATAGGAATAGAAACAATATTCCTCACAATAGAGGGAACGTAATAACAATTATTCAAAATAATAGTCTTGCCCGTAGGCATATGTAAACTAAATGATCCTACAGATATGGCTACAACCCTTGCTTCATTGCCCATACGTAGAATCACCTCATCTTTTTCAAGAGTCCTACTTCCCTTTAGTCCTTGCAACGAATTACAAATATGAGAACCACAAGTGGTATCTAATACCCAAGTAGAAATTTGACCTAGTGACATATTAACTTCGATCATGAACATGCCTGAATAAGAAGCGGTAGTCTCACTACCCTTCATCTTCAATTCTGCAAAGTAAACCTTGTAGTTCCTCTTCCAGTGCCCCAACTTGTTACAGTGAAAATAAACAGCTATATTAGGACCAGTCAACTTGTGAGCATCTAGTATGCTCCGGAGTGATAGTGTAGAAGACATGACGAATATAGTAAATCTGTAAATGATAAACACATAACAACACTTAGCAAATATTCAATTTCATTTCAAAACACTATATGAATCGGGTCTTTATTCATAAGTGTCTCCCACTAGTTTATCTAATATTTTTCAACCCCCTAAGTGAAAATTTAGCATTCATAATGCTAGTGGGAATAGGGATCATGCATTCCATCACACAACCTCGGCTGTGGCACGAAACGTCATGTGATGTTTAATAGGCAGACAACTCTTGTCAATTACATCTTGTAATATATAACAGATGATGTCAAAGATTTATGCCTCAGAAGAATGTCAAAGAATTATGCCTCAGAAGAATGTCAAAGATTACTGGAGGTAATAATATCATCAACATCAGGCAAGAGCAGAATATCAAAGGATGGAAGATTTCTGAATATAAAAGCTGGTTCTTTGTCAAGTTACAGGATAGGGATGTTAGCTAGATATCATAAGCCAGATTTGCTGAAACTAATAGAGGCTCTAGGTGACACCCCCATCCTAGAAGAATTGGAAATACTTGTGCAAATTAAGAACATAATTGAGAAAGAATCAGACAGCTCATTCTTTACTTAATTATTGTAAAATGTCCAATGTACAAGTGTTGTATCAGCTTTTGTATCATTTTATTTTCAATATTTAACTTGGGGTTAGTCTTGTTAACATGCATGAATTTGTGATAAGCAATCTTCTCACAAATTGGGGGAGATTGTTGTGCAAGACATGCCTGTATCATAACAAGACTAAGTCATACTGACAACCCTAAGATTAGTTGTATTGTAACCTTAATCTGTAATTCATACTTGTAACACTTAATGTCTGTAAAATGTAAATGGAGCAGACTGGAGCATTTTTCTCTAAACAGTGTCAAGCCTAAGAATTCTATCTGGAAGAAGATCAAGAAGATCATGCCTCAGAAGAATTATGAAGAAGCTTGGAGTTGAATAAATCTGTTTGGTGTAAAATATTCTAAGTCAAGATCTCTACAAGTCACAGAATTAGTGTTATAGAGAAATCATTCGAGAACTCCAGAATGACTTATCGAGAAGTCATTTAAACTCCAGAGAGTACCGACGGATGAGTAACATCTACCCAACGGATGAGCAATATCTACTCGACGGATGAGGAATGTCTACTCGACAGATAAACCATCACTACTCGACGGATAAGCAACATCCACCGGGTGTAGAGAACTCAGGAATTGTCTGTCGAGAACTCAGAGATATCGACAAGTATACATTCATTAGAGAACTCTGAGTTATCGATAAGCCAAAGTCCATTAGAGAACTCTGAGTTATCGATAAACCAAAATTCACTAGAGAACTCAGAGTTGTCGATAAGTCTAGGCAACAATGAAGTCTCAGAGATATCGACAAGCCAACATGCCTATCGAGATGTCGAGTTCTCTACAGCTTAACTGGAGATCTCAAAGTAAAGAAATTTCTCTAAGTACAGAATTGCAGAACAGTTCAATATCCAAGGTTGCAAATCAGCAAACAATTCACACAGCTGGATTGACAAGTCTACAAAAAGCAGCTTGAGAGATGTGCAAGATCAACGACAAAGATTAACTGACAGAGAAGATTAAAGTAATCACGGGATGCTAAAGATATGCTAAGCCAAAAATGGAAGATTTTCTTTTCTATAAATAGAAATGACAAGTGACAGTGTAGAAAAGCTAATAGCATATTTATTATCCATTGTGTAAACCAGCACTTAACTGAGTTATAAAGTTAACACTGGTCCTCTAGTTAAGTTAAGAAGAACAATCAGATTAGAAAAATTGTGTGTTCTCTCTCAAGAAAGAAGCTAAGTTCTAAAACAAGAACTTAGAGATTTTGTAGCAAAACACTGCTTTTTTTTAATATAAAATTGAGTGAGTTTTGAAGATATCTGTTTTACATATTTGCACAGCTATTTATGTTTAACATCCATTTTACTAAATCATTAACAACAACCAACTGCTATAGCCAAAGTCGATCGAAAATAAAACATTTAAGCCAAAACACATTCACCCCCCCTCCGTGTTGTATTCATACCTAACACATCTTATGTTATTCCCTAATATAAGTTTAGCCTCTTGAATAATTGAGTCACGGCTGTGACACGTCAAACTCAATATTCTAAGTCAAGTCTAACCCAACATTTCGTATAACTGAATCAGTCTCCAACGGCCCACGGCTGTAGCACGTACCGACCTTTAGATTCTAATTCAATGTACACATCTCTATGTAATACACAAGTATTTCTTATTTCGAAATCAAAGCCCTCGGCTGTAGCACGAAACGACAATGATTTAAAAATAAGAACCACTTTCTACCATGTTGGAAGGCTATGACCGACACAAGCCCGTTGTGTCATTGGCCAATTACTACTTGATATTATTTAATTTTAGAGGGATTATATTACGTTACAATCATAATCATATTATAAAGAGATTCTTCCTTTTAAATTAAATATTTCAAATCAATAATCGATAATCAGATGATTCTCAGATCGGGTGGAGCATTGTCAAGAGGCGTCACTTAATAACCCTTTCTTACAGATAGAAATCTGTTGTTGACAGAATCATCCTTTCTCTCAATATTGAAAATTCATATTCAATTACGTGTTTCATAAACACAAGAATCTCATGATCGTATTCATAATATTTATTTTTAAGGCAAGAAACGATTCCTATTCTAGATATTCTAGAGCACGCCTTATATCGATTTAAGTTCACCTAAATCTATCATCGCATGGTAAACATAGGCATATATCTCATATATAAAATTAAATAAACAAGTAAATGTAAAGTGCAATAAAATAAATATGTTTGGTTATGGCCCCATCCTATGTGATCTTTATCAAGCTCATGATAAAGATCAAGGTCAATCTAATATGGTGATGGAAATAAATACAACTACTTATTACATAAGTCTTCTCAGCATATCACGACTATCCGGATAATACGAATTCACTGCTTAGAATACCAAGAACCTATTCAGTGAGTAGTTACCGTACAATCAATTCCTTTTACCCTACAATGTTACGATTAAATACGAGGCATGGAACTTGTGTCAAGCCTATCTTATTTAATCACTTGCTTTCCCATTCACTATGTTTAGTTCTATTTAATGTAAATTAGAAACTCCTTTCTAATTTCATTCACTCTGGCCAGAGATTCCTGAACTAGCATAAGTGGATCAGCATTGAACATTCTTTTCCTTCACTGGAAGGGGTAGATCCTTTATTGATCATACACTATCTTCGTGTACAAATTCCTATACCAAGTAGAACCCTTATAATTGTCCCTAGAGACTAAGAACTAAACCAAAGCATAGTTCAGTGTACATAAGATGACTATGATGACCTCAAGTCTAAGGATACTTGTACAACTATCACTATGTGAACAACTGCTGACATGTGAGTAAACTCCATCAGTTGTTCAGCTGTGTGAGTCATGTTCAGTGAACTTATTCTATAATAAGCACCTACATACTAGCTATAGTGTCACCACACAAATGTCTATGAGAACAAACATCCTTCATAATGAAGCAAGCATAGTATGTACCGATCTTTGTGGATTATTAATTACCAGTTAGTAATCCTATGACCAGGAACTATTTAAGTTTAGAGTTATCATCTTTTAGGTCTCATTTTTATGATCTCATCATAATCCATAAAAAGCTTTACTCTAAATTGTGGTATATCTTATTTAAACATTTAAATAGATAGAGCCTGCAATAAAAACAAAACAAGTCTTTTATTAATATCAATGAAATCAAAACAGATTTCATAAAAGTTATTCCTAAATCCTCATACATGATTGGACTTAGGACATATCTCTTTTACAATCAATTCGATTATGAACAGAAGTATGTAACAGAAAACAAGTTTATTCAATATATCAAACTCTGTTACAGTAGGTTAATCTACTCTCTCAGTGATGTATAATATCACTAAGAGTTTCTAGGGTTAAAATAAATAATATTCTCATGAATGATAACATTTATAGTGTAAACTCTAATCTGTGTTTATATAATACATAGTTACAAGATAGCTTCTAATTGATATGAAATATATATCTTCCTAAGATATATCAATCATATATTATCTTTTGTAGTCCTTTAGCTGTCCAACTCTTTATGCATATCTTTATTTGTTTAATCCAGATCCTTTCCTGTAAATCAGCCGCTTTTCATCCCTGAAGTGTATCCGCACTTAAGTTCTGATATAAGTTCTGACGCCTTAAGTTCTGATAACTTCCTGTCTTCAATAAGTTCTGATTTCCAGTTAAGTTATGATATTCTGATAATAAGTTCTGAAACTAAACAAATCATATTAGACATGACATCACAAATATATCTAACATGGATGTTAATTTTATGCGTTAATGTGATGGAAGATGAACATAACAAACACAACCAAAAACACGAAGGTTTGAATAATCTGGTGTTTTCCAATATAATCTAAACGAAGGGAGAATCATTATTCAAGGAAGGAGATGGCAACCTGTTAATAAGATGCACAGCAGTGGAAATTGCTTCACACAAAAAATGAGGCGGTATAAATGATTCTATGAGAAGCGTACGGACAACATCTAGAAGCTGTCGATTTTTTCTTTTAGCCACCCCCATTTTATTGTGGGATTGAAGGACATGTTCTTTGAGAGATTATGTCATTGGTTTGCCAGAATTCTTGAAATGAGTGAGACATATACTCTCCCCTATTATCAGAGCGTAAAATTTTAATTTCTACAAAAAATTGAGTACGAATATGTGCATGGAAAAGCTTAAAGACTGAAAATACTTCATATTTTGAATGCAAAAAATAAATCCATATGAAGCGGCTATAGTCATCAATAAAAATAACAAAGTACTTATAATTTGCATGAGAAGTAATTGATGCCATGCCCCAAACATCACTATGTATTAAATCGAAAGGTTTAACAATAGTTGATTGGTGAGTAGGAAATGGCAAAGTTTTGCTTTTACCGAGCTTACACGAGTGACAATCAAAGTGAATATCATTTTGAGATGGAGACCCTTTATCCCCGAGTGAACCAGATTTAAATAAAGCATGGAGTACATTATTATTTGGGTGTCTTAGACGTTTATGCCATGCACGATAATCAACAACTATAGAATTACAAATGATAGGCTGAGATAAGTATGGAGGGATTGGAAAGTGAATTGGAACAATCTTCCTTCTTTAGGCCCCCTTGCTATCATCCTCCCTGAATGTTGATCTTGCATGAGACAACCAGTTTTAGAAAATTCTACTTTATAATTATTGTAAACTAATTGTCCAATAGAATAAAGATTGGTAGAAATTTTAGGTAAGACTAGGACATCAGTTATAGAGGAAGAAACATCACAAGTGGTTGTGATAGGTAAAGTATTTTCATCAGCTGTATGAATTTTAAGATTTCCAATATATTTATTTATATTGATGAGCAATTCAACATTATTTATCATGTGGTGGGAAGCTCCAGAGTCAAAGTACCAAGGAGCAGATTTCAGAAGAGATTTACCTGACATTCCCGATGCAGATAGGGCATAAACAATCATTTGCTGAATCATATCAAGGGTCATTGACTTTCCTGCAACAGAATCACTTTGTGGGAGATGAGTTGCACTTACCGAGCTACCAGCAATAGAAGAATCGACTGAAGTGATGTATGATGTTTGGTATCTCTTTGGAAGACGAATTAGGCATTCTTTAATGATATGACCATCTTTTCTACAGTAGTTGCATGATTTTTTAGAACAATTTGAGGCATAATGACCAAAACCCTTGCAACAAAAGTATTGAACATTAGTCATATCTGTACCTCATGACTTACTTTGAGCTGCATACGCGATAGGAACAACATTAGATTTGTATTGTTCTATATTGGACTGAGTAAGAAGTTGTTGCTCCTCACAAAGTAACTCATTGAGACAAACATTTAAAGAAGGGATAGACTCTCGATTCATAATATTGGATCTGGTACTTTCAAATTTAGATCTCAATTTCATAAGAAATTGATCTCTTTGAGTTGTTTCATGAACATATTGAACTCCACTGAGACTTTCAGATGGTAAGGTAGTATAAATGATATCAGTATATTCAGCCCACATATTTATAAAAAGGGAATAAAACTCTGAAATAGAGCGACTTCCCTGTTGAAGAGAAGCTATCTCGTGTTCAAGCTGAAATTGCCGAGCATTGTTTTGTTGATCATAAACTTCCTTCATATAATTCCACATCTCAGCTATAGTTTTATAAGGCCGCAAATTGAGAATGGTGTTTGATTCCACAGATTCTAAAATTCAAGACATAATTTGAGCATCCTTAACTTCCCATAAATCATGCTCATTTTTTCTTTTTCTTTATCTGGAGCAGGTTTGCTGCCATCAACCTAACCCCACATATCATTGCCTTTTACAAATATCTTGAAGTGAAACGACCAAGCAAAATAATTCTTGCCATTAAAACGAACTAAGCAGTTATCGTACCTTTGTGAAGACATGATCTGTTGGTTTCTCTGGTACTTTATAGAAAATTGGAAATTTTGGATTGAGAATAAAAATCTGGATCGATGATATTGAAAAAAACTCTAGAACAAGAACTGAATCTCGATAAAAATTATAAAATTGGCTCTGATACCATGATAATCATAGACAAAAAGATTGAACTATCAGAATGTGTTGTCTTTCTCATTGAGAAGCGTCCCTTTATACAGTAGGAGTCCTAGCTAATTACAGGCAAGTTAGAGGCTAAAAACTAGCTAATCCCGTGCTAATTACAAGTTGTCCTCTCATATACAACTAATTAGTTAGTCAGTCAATCAAGTCACAATATATGCATCAATAATGACACAATATATGCTTTCAAATATTCAAATATTTCCTGGATATCAAGAATTAACTATGCCACAAAATATTCTTTAAGATCAACATTTAGTTTCTTCGACAATATATTTATATATAATTAGTATGAGTGAGATCTTATTCAAATACATTTAAATCTCTTTAAACAGTAGGATTGTGGAGTAAAAATACATTGTGTTTGTTGTGTTGTAACCGGAGAAAAATATTATTTTTGCGAGATTATTAATTTATCGATTATTATTTAATTGAGGTTCAATTTTTGGTAATCATGGATGGTGCCTGTAATAAGGACAGTTAGATCTTGAAAAATGAATAATAGTCGTTGGGTCTATATAAACGAATATTCTATATTTCATGATTTAAATAAAAAATAAGCATGTATCCTAAATTGAATAGAATACTTGATACTTTTTTATAATTTAAGCAAAAATAAGTAGTCATTATAAATTATATAGAATACTTACAACAAAATTCGTAATTATTATTTTTTAATTTATAGATAGTTTTAATTAGATTACAGTTTTAAAGTATCATTGTATCAAAGATAACTTCGCAAATTTTGTTGGGCTGTACAATAGTTATAATATCATTTCTAGAACTCAAGATAGGGTTGAAATAAATAATATTAATTATTTGTTATTTTCGCTTAATCTCCTGCCTATTATGATTAAAACATCATTATAAATTCGACATTAAAATATCTATAAATAAAAAAATATCACGAGAGAAAAATTTGAAAAAATTAAAATTAAAAAAGTGTGGATGACACAAGTTTTAAGTACTATAAAAAAAACCAATCAGGGTAAGCGAGGGTAAGCGATTGTGAAATTATAGCGTACCGCATTAGTATTTTGCTATATGTAGGGGCTCGTACCGATCTATACTAATAAATACGCATCCTAAATTATATTGCTATATAAAAGTTTAAATATTTGATATTTGTTTGATTGCTTAGTTTATGAGTTAATTTGTAATCATTTATCTTATCTAATTTAAGTGAGTAAATTTGTACTTATTTGTTTATCTAATTTAAGAGCAGACTAGCTCAAATTATATGTTGAATAAATATATTTTATTGCAGTATCATCTAATGTAAGAGCAAACTAGCTCAAATCGTTTGTTGAACTAATAAAACTTATTTTAATATTTAAATTAATATAATTTACTTAATCGACTCAAATTATTTAAGAATATTAAATATTCAACTTCTTTACCATAAATGGAGTATTTTCGAATTAGAAATGCTATCAATATTATATACTCCTAAATGAAATATTTATTTGCTAAAGAAGACTCATTAAAACATTTATGATTAATAACTTAATATCCGGCATTTCTATTTTTTGAGAAATAACAAATACAATACCAATGATTCGTCTCTTTCTTGAAATTCAGTTGAAAATTGTTTATTAGTACAGATATAAAAGTAGAAAATTTAAGACTTAATTGCACTATGATGGCCTGAGTTATAAATTTTTAGCACAAAAATGGCTAAAATATAAAGTTAAGCGCCCACATGACCAAACTTTAATATTTTTTAACAACCGATTGCTTTCCGTCAGAATTCACTAACAGACGTTAACTGGCCAGGGGTATAACATGATTAAAATATTGCAACGGCTACTTTCTGCACTATGGACCTATGTCTATATATTACACATACAGTGAATTTCTAAACTTGAAGAAGATAAAAAATACTCAAACTCTTACAAATTGCTAGCTTTCAGCAGAAAATTATGGCATATAAGTGTTATTGTGGAAATTGGGCCGTGGAAAGGATTGCTCGCACAGATGCAAATGCAAGTCGTAAGTTTGCTGGGTATGGTCTAGACAGTCGTGGCTGTGGTTTTTCAGGTGGGTGGATGGGTGCGTAAGGTGTAGAAATTTGGTTATGGAAGTGGAGAGGGTGAAACTGGAGGCTAGAAGATGGAATATTAGCTTTCTGTTTTTATTCTTGTTATTATGTTTTATGTTAGTTTGTAATATTCCTCCTGTTGAAGATGTAAAACCAGATGTTTGATTAATGTTATTGCAGATGTGAGTACTTGCAATTGTTAACTTGTAGTTATGTGCACTAAAAGATAAATATATACACTTTTATGAACATATAAAAGGCTTGATTGATATCATTCCATTAGCATCATTCACAATTTCAGTAATAGTACATGTTGGCCACAAAATAACATATAGTAGCATCTAGTGACAAGTTTATAAGGCTTGGAGCCATTAATTCTAGCTATTACATACGCCAACAACCATATGACTTGCAAAAATAGTGTCTTAAAACTGCACACCTATATCCCCAACCAAAAGATAAAGTGCCATAAATATAGTCACCAATATTAGATCTAAAAACAAAGTTTCTTGTCAAGGCCAACAAAAAAACACAGAACAAAGATCACGTCTCCCATTAATTCATCTCTTTCTCTTTGGAGTTTCCTTCCTGGCCTGGTGAGAAAAGGCAGATGTTGAGCTTGCTTGAGTGTCACCAGTTTGTCTATCATTCTCATGCTGATGCATCATCTCGGGGATGGTATTTTGATGTTGTTGCTGTTTCTACATAGAAAATGCATTATAAGTAGGTTTGTGTTTAAACCTAATGTATTTAAGTTGATTTAAATAAGCCTTACCTTATGTGCGCAGGTCCTTGAATTATGCCCTGGCTGGTTGCATATTTTGCACACACAAGTAGTCTTAGCAATGTTAGGGACTGTCCCCTATTCTGCAGCTTTTTTAATGACATCATTTTTCTATAATTAGAAGATAACAGACCATTAGGGTTGTTAAATTATAACCATATAAGTACCATATATATGAATTACAAGATAAGTTTTTTGGCAGGACACGTCCTAGTGTTATGACCCCTTGCCTTACAGTAGGTACAATTAACAATTGTCCCAGCCTTGTTGAGGTTAGTGGCATCTTCAGGAATATCATTTCTGGTGTTCCTCTTTTTTTTGGTCTTCCTGTTGGTGCCTTCACAGCTGGAGGCAAAGGCCTTGGCTCCGAGGCTTGTTCCCAAAATTCAGGACTCGCAATTGGCTCCAACAAACAGATGTATAACTGTTTAAAAGAAACCAGTTTAATTTGGTTGTTAGAGTGTAAAAAGGAAATTGTATATGTAGCAAAAATAAAGGAAACTGTATGCAAGAAAATCTATCAATTACCTTCATGTACATGTCCTTGCTGTAGCATTCATGTATGTGATTCTCCCAAGGATCATTCCTAATGGCTATGCATGCACAAGCATGATAGCAAGGAATCCCAGTCAGATTCCATTTTCTGCAAGTGTAACTTTTTTCTTCAAATCAACAACTAACTCATGGCCACCATCTGTACAAGTGACTAAGTATGTGGTGCCTCCAGATCAGGACACAACACAATTACCAGCATACTGTATTGACCCAGGACATTTAAAGAT
Source organism: Apium graveolens (assembly GCF_009905375.1). Classification (NCBI taxonomy): domain Eukaryota; kingdom Viridiplantae; phylum Streptophyta; class Magnoliopsida; order Apiales; family Apiaceae; genus Apium; species Apium graveolens. Next base: position 33,807,624 of record NC_133652.1, read on the forward strand.
AGGACAACAGTTATACTTAACATTAATTTTAAATTTTAAATAAGCATAAAATTCTCATTTTCATCCCATCTATAGATTATGGTCTACATTGAGTGCATTCCATAATAGTAATCTTAATTTTGATGCAGGAAAGATACAAGATAGAGCCACATACTTGTCAAGTTTTTTTTAGTGCACTAGGGCATATCACAGTGTCCCTGGCTGCTAATTTGTCTCTTCTAACTTGAATCCTCTTCATAACTGATTTATGCAGCTCCCTAAATATAGTGATGATAGGTAAGTCTCTGTACTTCCTAATACTGCTATTAAATACTTCACAGTGATTGTTAACAAATATATCACTGTGAACATTTGTTCTAAAAGCAGCTCTTGTCCACTGTGTTTTGGGTTTTGCAATGAGCCAGTCATGACATTTTGGTGCAATCTGTGAACATAATTGAACAAGTTACCAGCAACTAAAATTAAACATAATTGAACATAATTGAACTTAATTGAAAATTATATAAACTCTCAATCTGTTGATGCCCTAGCAGCTTTCCAGAGAAGTTGTCTTAATGTTATGCCCTTGAACTCCTTATACATATTTTGGTACAAATACATAACACATAATCTGTGTTCTGCATTTGGTACTATGGCCTCCAAAACATTTATAAGCCCCTGTCAAATAAGTAAAAATATATTAATATAGATATTTTTATAGAAGTGCAAGGTAATAAAGTTGCATATTTATGCACACACCTTTTGTCTGTCAGAGATGAAGGTCCACTCAGCATCAACTTGGATCTTCAAGTCATGAGTCAGTAATTCCAAGAACCATGTCCAAGATTCAGTGGTTTCTGATTCAACCACAGCCCATGCAATTGATGGCATGTACCCCAACTGCAGCTAATAACTGGCCACCATAGGGTCTCTTGAGATGGCACCCATCTAGTCCAACAAGGTGCCTACAGAACTGGGTGAAGGCCTTTTTTAGTGGGCCCAAACATACATACAATCTCATGAACCTACCCCTATCTGTCCCAGATACTGGATCTTCAGTAAGAACTTTAACTGTTGTCTCATGAAGCACCATTTTTAATTCATAAGCATAGTCCCGCACCTGAGCATATTGTGCTGCAGCAGTCCCATTGTTCTTGATCAGAGCTCTTTTCTTGGCTCTATACACTGCATACTTTGACACCTCACACTTCAAGTCATTAAAAATCTTCTTGTGGAATGCAGAAACAGGCCAACTAGGATTCATTCTGATTTCCTTTTCATAATGTGCAGCCATCCAGGTAGAGTTAATTTGTTTTTGCTTAAAAGTGGGCATGCAGGTATGCCTCTTGATTATGGAACTTATCTGGTATATTGATGTCTTGTTAAAGGGAGAAGCATAAATTGTCCAGGGACAAGGTTTCTGGCAAACATACTTCACTTTCCTACCATAATTAGCCACCAATTCCACTGGCCTCATTTCCATTATAACATGGTTTCTCACAGCCTTTCTGAATATTGCAGAGCTCTTAAACAACATACCAAGCAAAAAAACTGGTTTTTCCATGTCAACCTCTTCATTAAAAACTGGGAAACTAGGCTCATCCTCATCAGTTGAATTTTGTGCCATCCTTTTCTCCATCACTGCCGACATATACAGAATCCTCATCACTCTGTGTGTTGTCATCTTTCCGAGGGTCCTCATGGATGTCTTCATCCTCATCTTCATACACAGTCCTGTCAACATGTTGATCAAACAATAGGTCATCATCACTGTCATCTTTGTTGCTAGCATCTGAGTGAAAACTTTCATCATCACTATCTGATTGATCACCACCATACTCATATTCCTCATCACAGTCATCTTGATCAGAGAAATCCTTATACAGACCCTCAAGTTCAAGCATTTGTTGTTCCAGCTCATAGTCATCCTATGTTGAATTGGGAAATGGGTTCTCCATAAAAATTTCTTCTTCATATGCAGTCTTTGATGTAGTACCATCACAGTCTTGCCTTAGTGCAACATATGATTTAGTAACAAACAATTCTACATACTTATTAGTCCTTGGCCTATCTTTGTTATTTATCAATGTGCACATTACCATGAGGTCATCATCACTTTGTAACTCAAATAAACCGTGCTCCATTGTAGCTCCTGGAATCCTATACCACAACTGATAAAAATCTCCGCTCGATCCACTTTCAATCAACACACTATTTATCTCTATAAGACTAATAGCATCAGAATCACAGAAGTCGACATAAACCACAAAACCTCCAATATATCTCTTAGGATTTTCCTCCATTTTACCATCATAAAACATTTTAATTGTAAAAAACTCAGCATCTGAGAAATAAACCCATTTACTTAAATTAACTAGATAATTTGGGATAACTAAATTACACTTTAAAAACACGAATAACTAACAATAAATCATAAATTACACTTTACAACACTAGCAAACAAGATAATCAACACAACATCAACATAATTCATAGTTATACAGTAAACAAAAAAGTACACTATAAAACGCTAGGAAAATAACTAACAAAAAAGATATAGGTATCTTATTAAGCAAAACCCCCAAATTATACATAAACATTACAAATCTTATTAAGCAAAACCCCCCACCATATGATGACATCTTGTTAAAAACCCCCTAATTATACATAAACATCGCATGCAAATAGAGAAAAAAGTACATACCTATATATTGTGGACATTGGTAGGGTTTGAATGCTTCTTCATCTTGCTTGAGCCTCAGTTTCCACATCTTGCTCCAATTTCGTCTTCACGGTTTCTACAGTTTAGTTAGTTTTAGGGTTTTTTGTGATCGATTTTTGGGGGGAATTAAGGGTTAGTTTAAGAGGGAGAGACAATAATAGAGGAGTTATATGAGTACAATGTTCAATTTTACATTTTTACCCCCAGTCAGTACTTTAAACTGTGAAGCTATATAACGTCCGTTAATGAGATTGACGGAATGCCATCGATGGTTAAAAAAATTTAAGTTGTGTCATGCAGGCGCTTAACTTTATATTTTAGCCATTTTTGTGCTAAAAAATTATAACTCAGACCATCATAGTACAATTAAGTCAATATTTAAATATTTCATTTATCAAACCTGTCATTAATATACTCCCTGACCAACATGAATTTTCTACTCCCTCCATCTCATATTATTTGTTTTCTTTGGATTTGTGCCGGTCAAATTGACTTAAGTTTGACTGAAATTTATTAATAATTTATAATTGAACAAAATAAAAAAATTACAACACCGGAAAGTAGATTTAATCTACTTTAATCTATAATTTTTAGTTTTTCGAAATAATATACGAGTAATATTTAATCGTTAGTCAAAAGTCGGTAAATTTGACTTTTATAAAATAAAATGTGACACATAATATGAGATAATATGAGATGAGATGGAGGGAGTATTTGCCTCATATTATCTAAAAAAGCATGAATTTTCTATAACCAGATGTAAAATTTAATCTATTATTTTTGGTCTAAACTGTTTATTTTTAATATCACCCCATAAACAAATATTCTTGTTCAGTCATTTACCCTAGGCAACAGCTCTGTGGTTTTAAAAAAGCCCAAGGGTATTAAAGACAGCAACAGTGATGCGACTTGGAGAGTGAGAGAAGTGAGAAAGCCCAGACACAGCCAAGTACTAGTATAAAAGGATATTTTAGAGAGAGAAACAAAATAACGTGTACAATCCCATCCTATACAACATACACGCATATATTATATACACAAAGAAGACATAAAGAGAAAGTACAAAGAGGTTTTTGTGTTTTGTTTCCAGTCTTCTTACCAGAGAAAAAATAAAGAAACAAGTGCTTTAGAAAGTAAAAACCCTAGCTTTGTTACTTTTGATGCTCCTAGGTAAGCTTCTCTTTTCAAACCCTTATCTTTAATATACACGCAATTTGAATTCTTGGGCGTGGATCTGAAATGGGCTTTTCTTTTTTCTTGCTAATTTGAAGTAACCCATTGATTTTAAATTTTTTGTTGGTATGTGGAAATGAGATAAAGATGGAATCTTTGATGACCCATTTTAGTTAATGTTAATGGGTTTTGTTTTGTTTTTGTGTTTAATGCTTTTTGGATAAATCTTGGGTTGATTAAAGGCTCATTTTGTAGGAAACTTTGTGTCTTTCTTCTTGTTGAGGTAGTTTCTGATTGTGGTTGGAGTTGTTTGTTTGTTTGTGATGAGGTTAATTGTTGGAGTATAATGATATTTCGGAGCTTTTCAATTTAATTAGAAGAAAATGGGGGGTTTTGGATTCAAGGTCTTGATTGTTGTGGCATTATGGTTGGTAGTTACAGTTCATGCAGTTCTCTTTATTTTGGATATTTATGCTTAATTGTTTTTGTACAGGAAGTGGGATCAACTTCTCTTTTCCTAGGATTATATGGTGCTTTCTTTTTTATTAGTTTAGTGCTGGTTGAAGGGTTGTGTGTTGAATTTTAAGAATTTGCAAGGAGCATATGCTTAAATCTTGCAGAATTCTTGGCAAGTAAAGTGGATAATTATAGTTCGCATACCTGCCTGTGTTTGTTCTACACACTGCGAATCTTTGTTAATACCGGACTTCTGCACTGGAGTATTTCGGGATCCCGGGAGCAGGTACCATGTCGTCTTTGAGTCGGGAACTAGTTTTCCTGATACTGCAATTCTTGGACGAGGAGAAATTCAAAGATACCGTCCATAAGTAAGTTATTTAGCATATCTTATCTTAGCTTTTCGGCTCTATCTTGTTGTTAATTTATGATATTTTGCAGTGTAGGATCTTATATAAATTGGTCCAAACATAGATATTAAATTTTGAGAAAAAAACTGTATTTAAAAAAATCTGTTTCTTACTAAGAAACTTCCTGCGAATTATCCTGATCAGGCTGGAACATGAGTCTGGCTTCTACTTCAATATGAAGTACTTTGAGGATCAAGTTCAGGCAGGTGAGTGGGATGAAGTTGAACGCTATTTATGTGGTTTCACAAAGGTCGAGGATAACCGCTACTCAATGAAGATATTTTTCGAACTCAGAAAACAGAAATATCTGGAAGCTCTTGATAAGTAAAATTTAATTGCCAATTCTTTAGTTAATTTGTTGTCAAAGGCCAAGTCTTTTTAAATTTAATATCTTGTTATTACTCTCAGGAATGACCGTCCTAAAGCTGCTGAGATTCTAGTAAAAGATCTAAAGGTGTTCTCCTCTTTCAATGAAGACCTTTTCAAAGAAATCACTCAGTTGCTTACTCTCGATAATTTCAGGTATTAAGTACTCTCGATAGTCTGTTATGAGAAAGACCTTTTGGGTACTTTATGGCTAATTCACTTGAGCAATAATTCATCAAAGGATCTGATGCTTTCTGCCAACTCCTTTTTTATCTTTTTTTATTGGGTCAATACTTAATAGGCAAAATGAGCAGCTTTCCAAGTACGGGGACACAAAATCAGCTCGCAGCATTATGCTGGTTGAATTGAAAAAGCTTATAGAGGCGAATCCCTTGTTTCGTGACAAACTTGCGTTCCCAACGTTTAAAGCTTCGCGTTTGCGGACATTGATTAATCAAAGGTTTCCCCCTAGCCACACTATTTTTTTCCTTCGTATTTATGTTGGTTTCCATAGGCATTGCGTATTTTCTAAAATTTCTGTCTAATTAGAGTAATTTGTGATTGTCAGTCTTAATTGGCAGCATCAACTTTGCAAGAACCCACGTCCAAACCCTGACATTAAGACACTTTTTATCGATCATACTTGTGCTTCTAGCAATGGAGCTCGTGCTCCTCCACCGACTAACAATCTACTTGCTGGTCCTGTTCCAAAAGCTGGGGTTTTCCCTCCGCTTGGAGGTCATAATGTAAGTAAGATGGAATTTTTGCAATTGTTTTTGTGTACTCATTCAACAAACATTTAGGAAATACTTTTTTTGTAAACAGCCATTCCAGCCAGTTGTGTCTCCTTCTCCGAGTGCAATTGCAGGTTGGATGTCAAGTCCCAATCCTTCCATGCCTCATGCTGCTGTTCCATCTGGCCCCCCCGGCCTGGTTCAATCTCCTGGTGCAGGTTGGTCTTCATCCTTTTTAGTGGCAAATAGATTCTTTTGAAGCTATTGTTATATGTTGTGTGTCAACCACAATAATTATTACCAGTATCAGCAGCTGCTTTCCTGAAGCACCCCAGGATGCCCCCTGGCGTTCCTGGAATGGAGTACCAAATGGGTGATTCAGAACACTTGATGAAGCGTCTGCGCACGGGTCAGTCTGATGAGGTATGGGTGAACTGAATTGCTTTGAGATGTATGAAAACTCTTTCTACTGCACAGGACTGTTCAATTTTTTACCCAGGTCTTGATTTCGAACTTTAAATTTAACATGCGCAATCATGTTATACAGGTCTCTTTCTCCGGATCAACACATCCTCTCAATATGTACTCGCCAGATGATCTTCCAAAAACTGTTGTGCGGATCCTTAATCAAGGGTCGAACGTCATGAGCATGGATTTTCATCCACAGCAACAGACTGTTCTTTTGGGTTAGTTCAGAATTGATCTCTGATGCGTAAACAAATAGTAAAAATGAAGAATATATACAGTTCTCAGTACTTGATGACTAATATTATATATCATCCTTTTCTGTAGTTGGAACCAATGTTGGTGATATTAGTATTTGGGAAGTTGGATCTCGTGAAAGGCTAGTGCACAAAACATTCAAGGTGTGGGATTTGTCAGCTTGTTCAATGCCGTTGCAGGTGAGAAGTTCATAGTCCTCAGTTGTCCTTTCAAAAATGAGCTATTGCTTATCAATTGCGTTAAATATTCTGACAATTCTTAATAAAATATTTCAGACAAATCTGGTAAAAGATGCAACAATATCTGTCAATAGGTGCATATGGGGTCCAGATGGAGCTATACTTGGTAAACCTTTACTTAATAGGATGTTTTTCTGTATATTTTTTTTTGTAGAGCATCTTGCGTAAATATATGCAACTTATTTTACAAATTTTTAGGTGTTGCTTTTTCAAAGCATATAGTTCAGATTTACACATATAATCCAGCAGGAGAACTGAGACAGCATTTAGAGGTAAGCCCCCTGAATCTTATAAGTACATGAACATGCTGTTCTCTCTACCTTTGAACCATAAGCTACATGTGTACGTGAAAACCAAGTTTATGAGACTCTTTGTATGTTGTAGATTGATGCTCACATTGGTGGTGTAAATGATATTGCCTTTGCTCATCCCAACAAGCAACTTTGCATTGTAACATGTGGTGATGACAAGACGATTAAGGTATTAATTAGTTGGACATAAGATATAATATTCTTAAAGCATGCTACATGATATTTACAATATCCATGTCCATTTAATAGGTTTGGGATGCTGTTTCTGGACGAAGACAGTATATATTTGAGGGTCATGAGGCTCCTGTTTATTCTGTATGCCCTCACTCCAAAGAGAATATACAGGTAATTTTTGAAGTTTTACTTCTGCATCTCGCCTTTTTATCTGCCTACACATTTAAATAAAGAATGAGCTCAATTAATATCTCTCGTCCCTTTCCCCTTGTCCACATTTTTTGCAGTTTATCTTCTCTACTGCTATTGATGGGAAAATCAAAGCATGGCTATATGATTGTCTAGGTTCAAGAGTTGATTATGATGCCCCTGGACGCTGGTGCACCACAATGGCTTATAGTGCTGATAGAACCAGGTTTATATTCCCTACCAAATATTGATAGTTTCAGTATACTGACAGCATACCATATAAATCTGAGTTTCAGTGTCTTCTTTAGTTATTCTCGTGTTCCTAATTGCCTTGTTTTCTAGACTTTTCTCTTGTGGGACAAGCAAAGAAGGTGAATCACACCTTGTGGAGTGGAATGAAAGTGAAGGAGCTATTAAGAGAACATACTCAGGTTTTCGAAAGCGTTCACTAGGGGTTGTTCAGTTTGACACAACTAGGAATCGTTTCCTAGCTGCTGGTGATGAATTTCAGATAAAGTTTTGGGACATGGATAACAACAACATTCTGACAACTATTGATGCTGATGGTGGATTGCCCGTTAGTACATAATATTAAAATACTAGTTGATAAACATGCATCTTTTGAGTTGTTCTCTCGCAATAAAACTTATGTCTATAATTATGCAGGCAAGTCCTAAATTAAGGTTTAACAAGGAAGGCTCATTACTGGCCGTAACAGCCAATGAAAATGCTATTAAGGTTATTGCAAATCATGATGGGCAGCGCATGTTGAGGATGCTGGAGAGCAGGACATTCGATGGGTCTCGCGGTTTCTCAGAAGCAGCCAATATTAAAGTAGGATTTTAATTTAATTGTTTCTTTTTTTTCACTAGTCATGGCTCTGGATCTGAGAATGTTATTATCTATTTCACAGCCTTCGTTCTCTGGCGCCCTGGGCCATAATGTTTCTAACCCTATACAACCAAATCTAGAGCGTGCTGAAAGAATGCAGACTCCATTATCCATTGGCAATCATGTAAATATTCCTTTTTGTCAATTATTTTAATCCTATTCATTTAAGTAGCTTTATGAGTTTACATGCTTTCTTTTAATGTGAAATATTTACAGGCTACTGCAGAGAGTAGCAAGATGGCAGATATTAAGCCAAGGATTTTAGACAACACTGACAAAATAGTAGCCTGGAAGTTTCCTGACATAAAAGAATCAAGTCAACTAAGGGCTATACGGTTACCTGATTCATTTACAGCTAGTAAGGTATATTTTATAAGCATGCTTTGTAGATAAAGATATATATTTCTTCAATATTAGTCAACATGACAATCACAAGTTTCTTTTATTATTATGTCTTTGATGATTCAAAAATTAAGTCACACCGTTAATATTTAGATAACGCCAATTTCTTAAATGACATTCTTGCTTTAATTTTATTTTAGGGTTTTCTTGATGTATTTGACATTTGTTTTGCATAAAGTTAAACTTCAAATGCATGAACTACAGGTTATGCGGTTAATTTACACAAATTCAGGATTAGCTTTGCTGGCACTTGCTTCCACTGCTGCTCATAAGCTCTGGAAATGGCAGCGTAGTGAGCGTAATCCTTCAGGGAAAGTTAGTATTGTAATAAGAAAATAACTTAATAACAATCAATTTTTACTTTTGACCTTTGTTGTTTGATTGTTTTCCTTCTGTTCTTGGTCAGTCTACAGCATCTATCATGCCACAGTTGTGGCAGCCGCCAAGTGGAGTTCCTATGTCTAATGACTTGAATGATGGTAAAGCAGCCGAAGACTCAGCTGCATGCATTGCTTTATCAAAAAATGATTCTTACGTCATGTCTGCTTCGGGTGGGAAAGTGTCCTTGTTTAACATGATGACCTTCAAGGTCTGTTGTAATCTTTTCTGTTTTTTCTCACTGCATTGGTTGCTAATCAAGTACCAGATTACACTATGGTTGCACACCATATTTTAAAAAATAGTTTAAAATATTTAATATGGACTCGATTCTCCAGGTCATGACAACATTTATGCCTCCTCCTCCAGCAGCAACATATCTGGCGTTCCATCCCCAAGATAATAATATTATTGCTATTGGAATGGAGGATTCAACTATTCAGATATACAATGTCAGGGTTGATGAGGTAATTAGGCTATGCTTTCATGTCAAGAGGCTGCTGTACTTGTTTGGAATATTGCAAGAAAATGCTGCATATGATTATTGCAATAGTAGTTTTATGGTCATGAACTCATCCTTTTGTAGACAGTTGCTAAACCATATATTGTTTAAGGTGTCAGTTTAGATTCTTAAATGACGTAAAAATTTTGAGTGCTCAAGGAAACAGCATAGAAGGCTGGAAAATAATTAACTATGAAAGATGTTTAGTTGAATTAACTTATTGGTACTAGAGTGTTTGTGGTTTATAGCATTAATAAGATGATAATGACTTAAGAATCTTCGTTAGATGTGAATTAGCATACAAAATTGTTAGAATAGTGAGGCTTAATATTTTTTTTGCATAACTAGACACCAAGATGAGACGGGAGAACATTTCTAAACACGAGGTTCTCTGATATCGTGGTGCTTATCTTGATGCTAATTAATACAGGAAAAAATTGAGTCGATCCTTGTCTCGGTCTTCAAAATTCTCGAATTTTAATTTTCCCTGAGTTGTTATGATGTTAATTGTATATTCATCAATGATTACAGGTCAAAACCAAACTGAAGGGTCACCAGAAACCAATCACAGGACTTGCTTTTTCAAAGACATTAAATGTACTTGTGTCGTCTGGAGCTGATGCACAGGCAAGTGGCAGATAATAGAACAAATTTAAGCATTTATGTCATAAGGTAATTTGCATAACCAACAGTATGTTTCTTTGTCCGGATCACAGCTGTGCGTCTGGAACATTGAGGGCTGGGAAAAGAGAATGGCAAGGCCGTTACAAACGCCACCTAGTCACTCAGCTCCCCTGGTTGGCGAAACACAAGTTCAGTTTCATAATGATCAAACTCATCTACTTGTTGTTCATGAAAGCCAAATTGGTATTTATGATAGCCAACTTGAATGCTTGCGATTGGTAAGTGATCTTTCTGGACATAGTACCAAAAAATTGGTTTATCTTAAACACAAATATAACTCTTCGAATTAGCTACTTTTGTGGACATGCTTTTGCTTCTTTTTTCTTTCATCAACATGCTTGTACACCTAGTTTTTAAAAACATCTAAGGGTGCCTATAAGATTGCCAACTTATGTTGCACTGGTCTTTTGTGTTTCTTCTTGTTGGAGCCATCATAGGGTGCCCAAAGAATGCGAAGAAAAGTTAAAATGAATAAACCACAAAAAATTATTGTTCAGAAAGCATATATCACTCTCGCTTATCTCATGTAAAGCTATATTTTTTATTTTTTATTTGTGTTGGGTTCATGTAGGCACCTTTTAAGGGTGCCAACTACTGAAGCATTTATTCCCAAAAAGTTGCCAAGTATGACATTGATGATAGAGAAATTAATTTTTTTTATTGATTTGGCCATACAGGGCACTCCTAAAGGGTGTGCTTCTAGATGCTCTAATTCCTTTCATGTCACTGTTACATGCCATAGGCCATAGCAAATATAATTATTATGCTCAGCGGCTGGCAATATTTAACAAGTAACAACATTTTGTACTTTTTAAAATTTGCTCACAGTTATCAGGAGATTAGAATTCAACCTGATCTTTCTTTTTGACCTTTTCAATTTTTTTTAATTCAACAATGTTTTAATGCTCCTAACCTATAAATTAAAATTATTACAGTGGTCTCCCAGGGACTCGCTTCCTGCTGCCATATCAAGTGCAATATACTCATGTGACGGGCTGCTGATTTTTGTTGGATTTTGTGATGGAGCTATTGGAATTTTTGATGTGGATGGTTTGAGGCTTCGATGTCGTATAGCATCCGCTGCCTATATCCCTTCGTCTTTATCCAGGTATGCTACTGAAATTTTTTACTTATCATTTGTAAAAGCATAATGTTGCCTCTGTTGAATCTTACATATAATATTGTGATAAAATTCTTCACAACAATCTTTCTGTAGCGAATAGAAGTATTAACTACAAATATTGTTATTTGCTGTGCGTTTAATTATTTTCCAAGGTAATGCCATATCGTCTTATTCTGCTTGTAGATTTGGGGCCTAACAATTTGATTCCTAAACAAATAGGAGATATTGTATGGAACTATAGGTTGTACAAAGTTTATGTAACACATCAGGTCATTTTTTATTTCTTTGGCTTGGCCAGTTTACGTTTGCGAACTTGGTAACCAGGTAAAAGTTGATAGAGGAATATTAGGAATATCTCTTAGTCGTTCTTTAGACTCTGTGTATAGATCACTTTTCCAAAAGTATCAATTGCGATAGTAATGGCAATGCAATCTATTCATCTACCTTTAATACTTCTAAAATTATTAAAACTGGGAGATGCAATACTGCTGCAACCAACTTAACTTTATTATTCACTCCCTTTGTGTGTGCGTGCCTTTCATGACTTGTAAGTGGATGCTTTCTCAGTTATTGAAGTTTGATGCTCATATGTCTATTGTTGGCATGTTTAAGTGGTATTGCCAGGTAGAGTCCGGTTTAACATTTTGATAATTGGTTTATAACTCTGCAGCAACAACAGCAATGTCTTCCCAGCGGTCATTGCAGCACATCCTACTGATTCTAATCAGTTTGCCCTCGGAATGACCGATGGCTCAGTTCATGTGATCGAGCCATCAGATGGAGAGCCTAAGTGGGGTGGACCAATCCCCCAAGAAAATGGATCCCTGCCTTCCATTCCCTCAAATTCTGCCTTGAACAGTCAGCCATCTGAAACCCCATCTAGGTGAAATTGTAAAATTAATTGCCAAATTATTATGCTTTGGGCTATACATGTTTATCTCTAGCCTGTTAGTATATATATCTAAATACCCTTGTTTGAACCATTTGAATTTTTTCTTGATAGTAAAATTTTTGAAGGTGTAAATTGTTGTTTTGTTTCATGTTGCATTGATATGCATTTCATGTTGACGTGTAAAAGTTGCATCTAAATCAGGATATCTAGCAGCAAATGCTATGCCTTCCTCAGTCCTCTCAGAAGTTAGGAATACCTAAAAATTTAATATATTGGAAAATATACAACTCTCAAGAACTTTCATGACCTTGACATATAATTAACTTTGAATGCTCAAGTAAAGTGAACACAAAAGGAAAATGCAGTCATGTGAAGTGATTGTACCAGGGGATCAAAATGTAGAGCAACAGTTGTAAACTAGTAATGTTGAAGAAGTTTATACTAATCCTAGTTCAACCTTTTTGAATTATGCAAGTGCTGGTTGAGACTTGAGAGCATAATCGATGACTCTGCAGCAAATGGTTAAGTGGTGATGTGAAATTATAAATATGATGTGCCTGAAAGGGAAAGAAAAATTAACAGGGAGAGATTCTGATGCACGGAGAAACCTACACTTTAAACAAACAAACAAACCCTCTTTTAAGAGTGTTATTTAGTGGAAGTTGCCATGGAACTAGTCCCCTATAATCTAGATCTAGCTTGGCACCTAGGATAGGAGGAGTATTATATTAAGACAACACCACCTAATCAATCATTACTCCTAACCTGGACACACTTGTCTTGTGTGCCCCTTGTCACGGTTGTCCAAATGGAGTCAAAACATTGAACACGTGGCAAAGTTAATTTTCAACTTTCTTATGTTCCGGCACAATCACCATTTTTACTTGCTAATGCCATTTTGCCATTTTTTTTTTTTTGCTAAATGCCATTTTGCCATTTTTAACACATACAAGTATAATTCTTTATCATGCCAAATACATACAAGTATAATTATTAAAAAAAACACGATCCCTTTTATATCTAAATGAAAAATAAGTTATCTATATTATAATTATAAAATAAATTAAATGTATCAAAATCGTAAAACTGAAATTTACAGATATTTATATTTCATAATCGAAAGTCAATGAAAAGTTACGAAGATCATAATACTGAACTCTAATAACGTACTAGGATTTCATAAAATGCCACAGACATGGCCTGTTTAATAGATGACGAAAATTCTGAAGTCACCACCAGACAGTAACAGGCCTCGCTCCCTCGCACATGAAACATGCCACCCTATACTATTTTTTAATTAATTATTTGGTCGTATTCGAATTTGTAAAAACATTCAGTACATTCATGATTATTGATTCAACACCAGCTTGAAGCGGGCGGGGCACGTGACCTTGACGAATAGTATTTAAAATTCCTTAATTGCCGGCTAATATTCTAGGTGTCCATATTATCTCGTCCAATCAAAGGCCCTATAGTCAACCGGATCTTACCGCATGCTCTCTTTACCCCGTCCAATTTCGAAACCACGATAAAAATAACTTAATTTTAAAGATTTTTTACAAAAATACCTACATTCCAATTATGGCCGATACTTGCATGCATTTGTATTGGTACTGGACTGCTGGTGCTACGGCATTTGTGGGTAGAGGTGGTCATCCGTGCGGGTCGTGCGGGCCGGGCCGGGTTTGTAGCGGGTTGGGACCGAAAAATATGAATACTAAACCGGCATTGGAAGGCGAGCGAATCGGGCCGGGCTGTGTTGAGCTGACAGACGGTAATCCGGATTCGGCTCGCAGGCGGTTCATGGCTCACAGCGTGCAGGCGGTTCACGGGCTGGCACGCGGGCTGACGGGTTGAACAGATACAGCCTTCCTTTTCCTTCATGTGTTGTGTTTGTGTACTTGTACGACCAGCCAGCCTCCCTGCTATTCTGGAAACACGTGGGAAATCCTTGGGACCTAATAGGGTTAAATTTATATAATATCAGAAATTGATTGTTATTAAAGCTTTATACATACACATACATTACTAGAATAAATACACAGTTGAAATAAAATCAGTGGACTGGTTGCAATTGAAAAACGAAACATAGAGATAGACACGAAACTACACACAAAGTAATTAATTAGTAACACACAAATACAAAGAAAAATGAAGGAAATGGAGGCACCTACCAGTAAAGGCAACAACAGCTCCGATCAAGAGGAGAAGCTGTCCATACGAGACTCCAAGCTGTCCATACGTGTTTCCAGAATAACGCGGGCGGGCTGTGCGGGCTCGTGCGGGCTGTGCGAGTTGCCTGGTCCGTGCGGCTCGTGCGGGCTTGGCTCGTGCGGGCCTGTGCGGGCTCGTGCGGTTCCGGGTTCTGAAATTAGAATTCGTATTCGGTTCACCTAATTTAGCGGGTTGGGCGGGTTTGAACCGGCCCGGTTCGGTCCGAATTTTTTACGGTTTCCGTACGAACCGGTCCCGAATGTGCGGTTCAAACCCGCACATTTGGCCGGCTCTATTTGTGGGAACATGACAAGTCCTCACATGGGATTGTACGACAGTGTTTACTGCAATAACTGTAAATAAACTAATAATAATATATAATAATAACAATACGCATTTGATAAATGCATATTAGGGTTATATATTATCATACTAAATGCGTATCTTGTGTTATATATTTTGTAATACCTTTACATGAAATGCGTATTATCGATTACTGCAATTGAAGATGCGTATATCTAATTACTTCGTTGTCATATGCGTATTTGATCGGTTAAAATTGGCCATATTTCACAAACAAGTTATTTTCCTCATATTTATTTAATAATCGGCTATATTTGTCCATTGCCCTCCAATTTCCAGAAACCCAAAATACCAGAATTTGGATCAAGTAAGCCCACCAAAATGAACAATCATCTCTCTAAATTCAAGGATTTGAGTAAGGAATTGATTTCTGTTAGAGTATATTATTATTTTTATGATATATTAGAGAGACATATATTATATATATAATACAATAACATGTGGATTTGATGAGCAATTTAATTAATATGATGATTATACCCTACATTAATATCTATATAATAATTATTTCACATCTTCATTCATTTATTAAGAATTAGTAATTATATTATAATTAATATGTGCATACATACATTAATACATACATGCATACATATAATAAATATATACATATATATAAATTAATACATGCATACGTACATATATACATACATACATACATACATACATACATGCATACATGCATACATGCATACACACATACAAACATACATACAAACACATGCATACGCACATGCACACATAGATACATACTCATATTTTTTTATTTGTCATCAATTTAACATCGTTCCCCAACACAATGAAATGACCAAATATTATATTAAATATTATGAAATAAATATAAAATAAACTATTTATGCACATATGTATGATTTATATCTCACTATTAATAATTATGTGACATATATCATATACTCCCACCATCCCATAGGTTGTTAACATCGTCGGGGGTTTGTTGATCAAATTAATTCATATGACAATTATACCTTACATTAATATCTATATAATATTTAATTTCCCTCATCATTCATTTATTAAAAATTATCAATTATTATATAATTAATATGTGCATACATATATATATATACATACATACATACATAATACATATATATATATTCAATAAATAAATAAATATATATATATATATATAAATAATCCAGGGACATATACACAGATACATATTCGTATATTCTTATTTGTCATCAATCTAAACCCATCCTCCAACATAATGAAATGGCAAAATATTATATTAAATTCAATGAAATAAAAAATAAAACAAACTATTTATATAGATTTGTACGATTTATATTTCACTATTAATCATTGTATGACATATATCATATACTCCCACCGTCTCATAGGTTGTTAACATCATTGTTAGACACGAAGATTAAAAAAATGAAATATGTTGAAGAAAAATTAAGAAAGCGGGGGTAAATTTTGGAGTCATTATGGGACGAAGAGTATCATATGTCATTCAGTGGTTAAACTTACAATACTAACCTCAATTGCCTATATATTATGACTTATCAATTACATTTCTAACACATAAACACAGTAAATAATCAAAAAACAAATTAATAATTATTTTATATTTAGAGTGATTGATATACATCACATAATCGCTTGTATTTATTTTACTTTCTAAGCAATAACATATTACAAATCTATACTATACTATTATATTAAAAACGAAACAATAAAAGTTTGGTTGATAGTCGGTCTGGTAACTGTATTTAAAATAAAACACACTCATAAATAGAATAATATTCAAAATAAAATTATTTGAATAAAAATAAAATTATAATATGTCTAATAGTCTTGGTTTGAACAAAAAATATATTATTCGCCCGGACTGGGCTAAATAGAATTATATCCAATCTTAAGTAAAATATAAAAATAAGTTTAGCTGATATAATGTCATCAAGTTAAAACAAAATTATATATATTATTCATTCGGTTTAAAACAAAATTATATTTACCCCATGCTAAAATAAAATCAAATAAAAAACTAAATATAATTAGGTGTATTTAGGTTGAAATAATAACCATGAAAATAAAATAAAATTTGCTACCTCATGCTAAAACAAAATAATAAATACTATCAATCCGACTAAAATAATATTATTGAACCGTGCTAAAAGAAAATGAATTTTGAAACGTAATATGTTTGTCTATATAATATCATCACGCTTAAATAAAATATATAATCTATTCGATTTAAAATAAAATAATATTCACCCAGAGCTAAAGTAAAATTAAAAATAAACTAAATGTAATTAGCTAGTTAGAATAGAGAAAGAAGAGAAAATGTCTATATTCAAGTATCTATAAACTCAAATTAGCCACCTATTTATAGGTCATAGGTGGATTACAAGGCATGTGAAAGATCAAAAGTCCATGGTTACAAGAATATGAAAGATTAGTAGACAAGGACATTAAAGATCAAGAATATCTAGAATCATCTAGGATATCCATTCACAACACTCCCACTTGGATGGCCATTTCAATAATCGTGTCTCGTTAAAACCTTTCTAGGAAAAAACCCATTGGGAAGGAAAAAGAGTACATCGATTTTTAAAAATTTATTTTCAGTCCTTAAGTCGACGTATGCCAATCTTATGTACCAATTTTTCAAAAACTGATGGGGGTAGCGACTTCGTAAATAGATCTGCAAGGTTGTCACTTGAGCGAACCAGCTGGATTCAATTTCTCCGATATCTTGAAGGTCATGTGTGAAGAAAAAATTGGGCGAGAGATGTTTAGTATTATCGCCTTTGATATAACCTTTCTTTAGTTGCTCGATGCATGCTGTATTGTCTTCGTACATCACTGTCGGGACTGTCATGTTATGATGCTTGCCACATGACTCCCGAATATGCTGACATATTGATCTTAACCAGACACATTCTCGACTAGCTTCATGGATTGCAAGAATTTCTGCATGGTTAGAAGAGGTAGCAGCCAAAGATTGTTTTACAAATCGCCATGAGATGCCAGTATCTCCATAGGTGAACAAATAACCTGTCTGTGATCGAGTTTTATCAGGGTCAGATAAGTATCCTGCATCTGCATAACCCGTTAGCAATGCTTTGGATTTATTAAAATAAAATAAACCTATATCAGTTGTGCCTCAAAGGTACCGAAAAATATGTTTAACTTCATATCAATGCCTCCGAGTTGGAGCGCAACTATGTCTTGCCAATAGATTCACAGAAAATGCTATATCGGGTTGTGTATTATTAGCAAGATACATAAGCGTGCCTATAGCACTGAGATAGGGTACTTCAGGACCGAGTGTCTCCTCATTTTTCTCCTTTGATCGGAACACGTCCTTTTTCTTATCAAGTGATCGAACAACCATTGGAGAGCTAAATGGATGTGATTTGTCCATGTAGAAACATTTTAAGATCTTTTCTGTATATGATGATTGATGCACAAAAATTCTATTTGGAAGATGTTCAATTTGTAATCCAAGGCAAAGATTTATTTTCCCAAGATCTTTCATTTCAAATTCTGCTTTTAAGTAATTAGTTGTATTCTGGAGCTCTTCGGGAGTTCCGATAATATTCAAATCATCAACATACACAACCACTATAGCAAATAAAGATCCTGTTTTCTTTATAAAATTACATGGACAAATAGGATCATTCTTATATTTTTCCCTTAATAAATATTCGATTAACCTCTTATACCACATTCGGCCAGATTGCTTTAATCCATATATGGATCTTTGCAACTTAATAGAGCAAAGATCGCGAGAGTATGATTTAGATGCTTAAGGCATTTGAAATCCTTCAGGAATCCTCATATAAATATTTTTCTCAAGGGAACCATACAAGTATGCTGTCACAACATCTATTAATCGCATTTCTATTTTTTCAATAACTGCCAGGCTAATAAGATAACGAAAAGTTATAGCATCCATTATGTTGTGCAAGACATGCCTGTACAATAACAAGACTAAGTCAAATTGACAACCCTAAGTAAGTTGTATTATAATCTTTGTGTGCATTTTGTATTTGTAATATTTAAAATCTGTAAAAATGTCAAAGAACAGACTGGAGTCTTTTTCTTCAAACAGTATCAAGCCTAAGAATTCTATCTGGAAGAAGATCAAGAAGTTCATGCCTCAGAAGAATTATGTAGAAACTTGGAGTTGAATAAATCTGTTTTGGGAAAAATGTTTTAAGTCATGATCTCTACAAGTCACATATTCAATGTTATAGAGAATTCATTCGAGAACTCCAGAATGACTTATAGAGAACTCAGGAAAGTTACTAGCTAAATTCAGAGATATCGACAAGCCAAATTGAAGACATGAAGATTGGAGATATCGATAAGTCAATTCTTCACTAGAGAACTCATATTTATCGACAAGTCAACATTCATTAGAGAACTCTGAGTTATCGATAAGTCAAATTTTACTAGAGAACTCAGAGATATCAACAAGCCAAAATTCACTAGAGAACTCTGAGTTATCGACAAGTTAAATTTGACTAGAGAGCTCTGAGTTATCGACAAGTCAATAAGTCATTAGAGAACTCAGAGATATCGATATGTCAAAGTGAAGATATGAAGATTAGAGATCTCGATAAGCCAAATTCTCTTATAGAGAACTCATAGACCTCTACAAGTCAAATTAACTATGGAGTATTAGAGATCTCGATAAGTCAATATACTTATCGAGATGTCAAGATCTCTATATGCCTAACTGGAAGATCTCGTGGTAAAATCTCAAAGTACAAATTGCAGACTAGTTCAATATCCAAGATTAACAATCAACAAATAATCCAACCAGTTGGATTGACAAGTCTACAAAAGGCAGCTTGAAGAGTGTGCAAGATCAAGGGTGAAGATTAACTAACAAAGGAAGATCAAAGTTAACAAAGTATGCAAAGATATGCTAAGTCGGAAATGAAAGATATACTTTTCCTAAAATGGAATGATTAGTGACAGTTTACTAAAGTTAATAGCATGTCTTATTATACACTATGTAAACCAGCAGTTAACTCAGATATAAAGTTAACACTGTTCCTTTATTAGAAGTAACAATTTTAGATAAGAAAATCTTGTATTTCTCTCAAGATAGAAGCTAAGCTCTTTATCAACAAAGAGCCTAGAAATTTTGTAGCAAAACATTCTTAATTTTAATATAAAATTAAGTGAGTTTTGAAAGATCCGTGTTATTCATAGTTGCATATTTAATTTATGTTTTTAACACATCTCACTACAAGATTTGATTTACTTTGTTCAAACCATAAATACTTCAAGAAAATCATAAAAAAACACAAAAACAATTCACCCCCCTCTGTGTGTAATTCATTACCTAACACATTACATGGGAATATATTTCCTCATAATCTATGCCTAGTCTTTGTGAAAATCCTTGAGCAACTAAATGTGGTTTATATTTAATAATTTCATTTTTATCATTTCTTTTTCGCACAAATACCCATTATAACCAACGGGTTTAGTCCCTTCAAGGGTTCGGACTACAGGTCCAAAAACTTCATACTTGTTAAGTGAGCTCAATTCTTTTTCAATTGCTTCTTTCCATTTTGGCCAATCTTTCCTACGTTGACATTTTTCGACAGATTTTGGTTCAAGATCCTCGTCTTCCATCACAATATCAAGCGCTACATTATATGCAAAGTTTTCATCGACGATGATGTTATTTCGGTTCCATTTCTTTCCCGTGATAACATAATTTACTGATATCTCTTCTCTTTCAAAATTTTTAGGTACCCGCTCCTCTTCTGGGATTTGTTTATTCATGTCACAGGTCTCTTCTGGAGTCTCTTCTGGAGATTTTATTTCATCTATTTGGGCATCATCATATTTTGCTCCTTTTCTTTTTCGAGGATTTTTATCTTTGGAACCGATTGGTCTACCTCGCTTCATGTGAGGTCTTGACTTATTTGCTTTATAATTTTTTCCCTCAGGGACTTCAATTTTTGCAGGAGCATTTGCAGCTGGTATGTGTGACTTCGTCACTCTATTGATATCATTGAATACATTAGGCAATTGATTTGCAATGCCTTGTAAATGGATTAGTCTTTGAAATTCTAGTTCACATTGGTTTGTACGAAGATCAAAAGTGTTCAATGTTAAAAAATTTCATGTAATTTCTTTCTCCAGCTGCTTATTTTCTCCCCTGTTGTTGGAATATTTTAATCCCCCCCTAATTTTGGGAAAACATTTTCATCAAAATGACAGTCAGCAAATCTTGCAGTAAATAAATCACCCATCATCGGTTCAAGATATTTTACTATTGAAAGAGATTCATTACCGACATATATTCCCAACTTTCTTTGAGGACCCATCTTTGTGCGTTATGGTGGGGCAGTTGGGACGTATACCGCACACCCAAAAGTTCTAAGATGGGAAATACTAGGCTCTCTTCCGGAGGCCAATTGCAAGAGAGAGAACTTGTGATAGCTTGTAGGTCTGACACGTACAAGTGCTACTGCATGTAAAATGACATGTCCCCAAACTGTAACAGGGAGATTTGTTTTCATAATTAATGGTCTAGCAATCAATTGAAGTCTTTTAATAAATGATTCTGCAAGACCATTTTGTGTATAAACAGGAACTACAGGATGTTCAACACGTATTCCAATTGATGCACAAAACTCATTAAAAGCTTTTGACGTGAATTCTCCGACATTATCTAATCGAATTGTCCCAATATTATAATCTGGAAATTGTGCCCTTAATCTGATTATTTTTGCAAGTAGTCTCGTAAATGCTAGGTTACGAGATGATAATAAGCATACATGTGACCACCTTGTTGATGCATCGATCAATACCATAAAATAATTAAATGCTCCACATGATGAGTGAATGGGCCCACATATATCACCCTGTATTCTTTCTAAAAATTGAGGAGATTCTGTTCCAATTTTTGCTAAAGAGGGTCTGATAATTAATTTTCCTTGAGAACAAGTAGCACAAGAGAATTTATTAAATTAAAAAATCTTCTGATTTTTCATTGGCTGCCCGTGTGAATTCTCATTAATTTTTCGCATCATAATTGACCCAGGATGCCCTAGCCGATTATGCCATATAACAAAATTATTTTTGTCAGTAAACTTCTGGTTTACTATGGCATTTACCTCAATATTTCGAATATTGGTATAGTATAATCCGAAAGACAAGGCTGGAAATTTTTCTATAACACATTTTCTACCCGAAGTGATACTTATAATATAAAGAAATTCTTTATCCCCATTATTCACCGTTTCAATGTGATATCTATTTCTACGAATATCTTTAAAATTTAATAAATTTCTTTGTGACTTTGGGGAGAATAATGCATCATTTATAATAAATTTTATTCCTTCGGTTAGTAATATAGTAGCTCTTCCGGAGCCTTCTATCAGTTTTATACTCCCGGAAATTGTGCATACATTGCCTTCATATTTATTTAAAGAGGTGAAATATTTTTTATTTTTAATTATAGTGTGGGTCGTTGCGCTATCTACAAGATAAATATCTTCCTCTTTTGTTATATGCCCAATGCGAGAATGTAAAATATCCATATTGCTTCAATAACAAATAAATATATAATTAGTAAGGATAATCATAAAGAGATACAATCATATGCATTCGAATGTAAAATAAAGCAAATAAGTACATCAAACATTGTGTTTATCATCAAGAGTAGTGATGACATCGGGAGTCTCATAAAAATCAGCGGTATCCAAATAAGTCATTTTTAGGAGATTGTCTGCATGTTCTTTATCTTCGAAAACTAAATTTGTTTTAACATTCTTGCCTTTGTATTTCAGGGACGCTTGATAAAGATCAGCTAGGTGTTTTGGCGTACGACAGGTACGTGACCAATGGCCTTTCATTCCACATCTATAACATTCACTTTCAACAATCCCTTTTCTTTTATCAATATTTTTCTCCAACTTCTGATTGGGATTAGATTTATTATGCTTGAAAGAGGGATAATTTTGGATTTGAAGTGCTTGACCACACATTTCACGTCCACGACCACAGCTACTGATACGACCACGCCCACCACCTCGTCCACGCCCATATTATATGTTGCCGCATTCACTTCAGGGAAAGGGCTAGATCCAATTGGACGAGACTCATGATTTTTCATCAAAAACTTATTATTTGTTCAGCAACAAGGAGGCATGAAATCAATTCAGAATATTTTGTAAAACCTTTTTCGCGATACTGTTGATGGAGGAGTACATTCGAGACATGAAAAGTTGAGTAAGTTTTTTCTAACATGTCTGCGTTAGTGATATTTTCTCTGCATAATTTTAGTTGAGAACTTATTTTAAAAAGTGCGGAATTATATTCACTGACAGTTTTAAAATATTGAAGCCTCAAATGCATCCAATCATATCGAGCTTTTGGAAGAATCACATTCTTTTGCTGATCATATCTATCTTTTAAAATTTTCCACAATTCAAGTGGATTTTTCACTGTAAGATATTCACTTTTAAATCCTTCGCGGAGATGGCGGCGAAGAAAAATCATAGCCTTTGCGCGGTTTGATTCAGATTCTTGATTTTCATCTTTTATGGTATCTCCAAGGTCTTGTGCAACTAGATGGATTTCGATATCTAAAATCCATGATAAATAATTTTTCCCGGTGATATCATGAGCCTCAAATTCTAGTTTCGTAAAATTTGACATATTTGAAGCTATAAAAACATGTTAATATTATATGAGTAAACTTATATAATAATAATAATAATAATAATAATAATAATAAAATAATAATAATAATAATAATAATAATAATAATAATAATAATAAGATCCCATCTAATGCAAAACAGATTCAATTAATATAAAGCAAAGGTAACACAATTCACATATTATTCACATAAGAATATAATATAAAATTTAGACAACCTAGATTAATGCATGTCTAGGGAACACAAATGATTAATATTATGATGACACATGAGCACGTTTATAAGAAATTTTGTCACATAAAATAAACACTTAACTTGAGCTCATTTATCATATCTATGTAACCAGTGAAAATACTAAACTCATCACTAAAAATAAAGTAAAATAATTTTGGCATGCGAAAGGAAGAAGTGCAAAAAAATAAATAGTTACAAGGACTCCTCGGTGGTATGCTATCAAATGGAATGCATATTTTTTTTTCTCTCTCTCTCTCTCGTGCAAACTCACACCGTAGTGGAATGAAGGTATGCAAGTAAAAAAATGAGTTTATTAACTTTGAATTTAAAATACTACTTACCAGTGATAAAATATGAAGTTTGTAATATTCAGAAACGTGCACACTTCAAGAATAGGAAAACCCCAACTCGCAGAGAAACTTGATCGTGATAATAGCGTGTTAGATTATATTATTATCTTTATGATATATTAGAGAGATATTAAAATAGAGAAAGAAGAGAAATTGTATATATTCAAGTATCTATAAACTCAAATTAGCCAACTATTTATAGGTGGATTACGAGGCATCTGAAAGATCAAAAGTCTATGATTACAAGAATATGAAAGATTAAGAGATAAGGGCATTAAAATTCAAGAATGTCTAGAATCATCTAGGATATCCATTCACAACAATTTCCAGGGTTTTAACATTCTCATCAAATTTGTTTCGGTATATCTTTTCCCTCATGTTCTCTAGCCATCCCCGAATAATAATTCGATTATAATTAATCCAACTAAAATTAGTTTTATAAATTAAATAATCCTATCATAGGATTAAGTGTAGGATCGTATTATAATTTTTTAAAATTTTATCTTAAATTTATTTTGAGAGATAGTCTTGGGATTGTAATATAATTCTTTAAATTTTGAATTATAATAAAATCTTCTAAATTTTTTAATCTTAAGTTTGTTTCACATGAATCCTTTAAAGAATGACTATATTTATTTCACATGAGATTACAATAAGTGGATTATAATCATTTAAAAAATGACTTATAAAAGTGGATAAAATAATACACCCCCACCAAGTATTAGAGGAGATTATAATTTTTTTTTGAAAAATAACTTGTAAAAGGGGGATAAAATAATACATTCTCCCACAAAGTATTAGAGGGTATATAGTCATATCCTCTACTTCAACAAAACAAAATTATAATTCTTAATAACCCTTCACTAATTTTTTCACAAAACAAATATGAGATTGAAAAATATAAAAGATTATAATCCAATCATCTACTTAATATGTTATAATACTTCCTCCGTCCTAACATATATATTTCTTTTAGAAAAAAAATTGTCCCGAATTACTTTTCCATTTATTGTTTCAATACAAGTTTAGGGGTGATTTTCCAAAACTATCCATATATTTATTGTTCCCAAAATTTGGCTTTTTAAAATTTAGTTAAATTCTCATTTTTCAATGTTTTAAATAAAGGATATTTGGTGGAAAATCTTATCCAACTAACATTTTACTTAATATGAGTAATTTTTTTAAAAGAGACATATATTATGAAACGAAGGGAGTACTTGATTACATTTTAGATAAATTCTTTTTTCTCATTGTTCAATTCATTCTTACGAGAAAAAACTTAAAAAATCATTTATGGGCAAGTCTAGTATGAAAAATAATCACGAACTCACGTATCACACGTATAAGCATCTATCGTGTCTTTCATTTAGATGGGTTATTCGCGAAAACATCTACTCCCTCCGTTCCATGGGGTTATCTACGTTTGCTTTTTGCACGTATTTCGAGACTTCTATAAAATATAGTTTCGTAATGTTTTTTTCTAATTTTTTTTGAATAAAAGTTTAAATATAAAACTTTTATACAGAAAAAAAATTTTTAAAAAAATTTAACAAAATTATACTTTAAACGAACATTAAAAAGCGTGCTAAAAAGTGATGTAAAGAATTGAATGGGACAGACGAGTAATACTTTTCGGGATAGGCGCATGGACCATGGTGTGTGCACGGGTTGTCACCCCGCCCTAAACGGAATATTGCAAG
The DNA here is from genome assembly GCF_009905375.1 of Apium graveolens. NCBI lineage: Eukaryota > Viridiplantae > Streptophyta > Magnoliopsida > Apiales > Apiaceae > Apium > Apium graveolens. Next base: position 33,833,504 of record NC_133652.1, read on the forward strand.
TATTTTTTTAGAAGCAAGTATGTTTGGTTTGGTTCAGATACTGGACACATTTTTTTTATTAGTGAATACTTATTTTTAAAAAAATAATTACTCAATATCTTTTTAAAAATTAAAAAATTCTAATCCAAGCGGAAGATAGTTGAGCCGTAAAAAGTGTTTAAACCTTGAAAGGCATATTAGGGTCAAATTGATCAAGAAAATTAAATGATAATATTCGGCTAGATCATGTTTCTCAGATTCGTCGCCGGTCTTTCCTCCCCTATGTTGCATAGCCAAATGTAATTTAAATTACTATAATTAAGCACATATATTCTCTATCAAACTATCGATGCATTTGCACTACTTCATGCAAGTTGAAAGAAAATTTGTAATCATAATTGTAAGTGTGTAACAACTCTTTATTGGTTCTTTTAAATTTCTCTCTTCCACTAGAGTGTTTACTTTTTATAGCATTGGTCTTTTTTTATTCCATTCTTGGCCTCATTTCTACTCAAGAATCTATAAACTTTCCATAAATTTCTTGTCAAATGATCGTTTCACAAACACTCGTTTTGTAGAAGCTATGCACTTTTTCACTTTTTGTGTGTGGAATTAATTCTCCACTTGTTTATTATCAAACCTATCAAGATCATTCTTTAAAGAAGCACATATATAGTAAGTGGATGAGTTGAAATTTTAGTGTGTGAAAAGTGATCAAGCAAAATGGAGAGAATGTATAGTGGTAACGGAAGTTTGTATGAATATGAGAGTGGAATTGTGATGACAAGAGATCCAAAGCCAAGGCTAAGATGGACTAGTGATCTTCATGATCGATTTGTTCATGCTGTCACTAAGCTTGGTGGCCCTGACAGTAAGTCCCTCTTTCCCTCTATTTTACCTTTTTTGTATATAATTTTGTTCGCGTTAAGTTTCCAGTTCTACTAAAACCTTAACGTGTTAGGAGGAGCATTTAGCATAATCGTATTCGTTCATGAATGTGTATACAAGTGTTTGTTCGAATAAGAACTATTTATCCTACAAAATAATGTAGACCGGTGATTTGTAACATTGTGACTTGTGCTTACTTCTTGGTATTGTAACTACTGATCTGTAATAACTCCACAGTGTGATTTTGTAGTACTGTGACCCCTGTAGCTGTGTTGATTTTGTGGTTTGTAGCGGAAAGTGAACCTACATTTTAGCTGCCTAACATTCATATTAGGATTTTATTAAGATGGCCTTTGTGTAATTAAGTGAATTGCATTTACCTGATATGGCATACATGAAATTGATAATTTTAGTAGTTAAGTTTGGAACTTGAAAAATCTTGATTATGATACCATCTTGTGGTATTATCGTTTTTGCTATTAAATGCTTAATTGAAATTAATGAAAGGATTAATTCAACTAAACTTTCATTATCTATTGTATTTTGGTCAGAATTGAATTATTAAAGTAGGAAGATACCTGTGTTAGTTAGCTTAGGAACTGTCAGTGTTGTCCTTATAACTGATAGCTATTCTTCTTCTAGTGACTCTTAAATCTGTGGATTAATTAATAAGGTTGATGCAAAGTAACTCAATTCTGAGGTTATCTTTATAATGCAGAAGCAACTCCCAAGTCAGTGCTGAGACTTATGGGCTTAAAGGGATTAACATTGTACCATTTAAAGAGCCATTTGCAGGTATACATTGCATGCATATGAGTACATGTTTGTATGAAATACTTGGACTCATAATCATGTCCTTGCATAAAACGGTGTTATGACAATGTTGCTTCAAACCTTTTGTGTGCAGAAATACAGACTTGGGCAGCAGGCCAAGAAACAGGACACTGAGCAAAATGTTGAGAACAGTGGTAAGTCTATACCATGATATAGAGTATTCAACACTTGCGAAAAGAAATAAAAGAATCATCAAACACCTCCATAAGATAATCCTTGCGCTAAAAATCTCATCAAGATAAAGGTTTGGTCGTCAAGTTGACAGGAGAAAGAATTACCTCTTGTGTTCATTCAGCTAGAAGTTCCTGTCATATTACCTCTGAAACAATGTCCTCATTTTTTTTTATATTTCTGAAGATGATCTCTTTTCTGGACCGAGCTGGACTTTTCTCAGGTTAATTCATTACTTCTTTTTTAATGTTCCAGGAGATTCTTATGGACGTTACAATATGCATTCCATAGGCACGACTGACAACCCACCAAAACTGAACAGTGAACGAGGGTATGTGCTCCAAGAACTCATGTTTTTTAAGTTGTTTGGTTACTTTACCACCATCAGAGAACAAAAGCTCCCAAATCATCCGGAGAACAAGGGTAGACAACAAGTTTAACATATGAAGTTGGTCTATATAACAGCATAACTTGGAAATAGCTTTAAACGTGATTAAAAAGTGATGGCCTAACAATAATAGGAATTAAAAAAAAAACCTTTAGTCTATGCAAAATGCTAATCTGGGTAATTTTTTACTGATGAATCTCTGCTAATACCAAACAGAGAATATTCTCTTGGGAAGACATTAATGTGTGAGATTGATGTACAGAAAAGATCAAAAGAGCAGCTTGATGTACGTACCTTGTAGTCTTTTCTGCTAGCAACTTCCTTTTGACTCCACCTCAAGGTCTTTCATGTGTTAATCAAAATTCATGGCACAACAGGTACAGAAGAAATTACAAATGAGAATAGAAGCGCAGGGAAAGTACTTGCAGACAATACTTGAGAAAGCTCAAACAAACCTTTCACTCGATATGAACAATTCTGGAAACTTAGAAGCAACAAGGGTCCAACTAACCAGCTTCAATTTGGCTCTATCGAATTTCATGGAAAATCTGGATGACGAAGAAAGGAATCAGAACATTTCAGAAATGAAAAATTTTCATGGCAGTAGTAGGAATGCTAGTACATCACATTGCACGGGAGAAGTATCAGAAACGAAAGAAGTCAAGTTTAAGATTGAAGAAGGTTCTATAAACTTTGATTTGAATATGAGAAGTAGCTACGACTTTCTGGGCACAGATGAAACTGTACTCGAACAGAAGCCGCCTGCGGATAGGAGGTAGATGTCAAAATACATATATACATAGTCTCACATATAATTTTATTGACCTAAATGCCAATGTTATAAGCTCTAACTGTGTTGTATTGTGTATTTGGTTGGTTGCTAAATGTTAATATCCTTCACTTATCCTGTTTATATCAACATATTTTTTGTATAAATAAGATAGTCTTGAAATATGAAGATAAGTGTTTAGAACTTAGGAGTATAATACATTACACTGTCATTTTAGATTAAATTTTCCAGGACAGCAGTATATAACCAGCATAAGAATTATTCGCAAGAGTTTTACTTGGACAAATGAGCAAGCCGTGGCAGCAGATGATCATTTAGCACTAGCACTTAGTCTTGGTCTCTTGGGATCTAGTGTGTTATCGAAATTCTTCAACAACAACAGTACAATCCCCTGAAAGAATCTGGCAAGTGAAGAATGGAAAGGTATCACTGTAAGTTGTATTTGTTGGAAAATATGGGTATAAGTCCCATATTGGTAAGTCATATTTTTGAGCATTATGACTAAATGATGTGTGAGATATGATGATATTCTCTTAATAATGGAAATTATTATTTTCCATTAGAATTTGGCTCAAATATTATGGCATAAATTAATTTGATTTTGTTTCAGATTAATTGATATGGTGTATGTCTTGATATATTTAATCTGATTCTGTTTCAGATTATTTATGGAATAGAGTAGCTTGCAAGTATTACACCGATTCCATAATTAATGATATTTAATTATGGAAAAGAGTAGCGCACAAGTCTATCTACACCTATATAAACACCTCTAAGGCGTTAGGGTTAGACACACCAAAAACATATTCGCCTCTAAACACAAATCTCTCTCTCGGTGATAGTTTCGTGCCCGTTCAAGCTCGCTGAAGGTGCTCGTTATCCGTAACGCCGCCGCTACCTCGTTTTATCCTGGGAGGCTATCGACTCGCACATACGGTGAGAGGCGAAATAGCTTTAAGGAGACAGTTTCAACTGGACTCGAGGATCTCTCTTCTGTTTATATCTTTTCTTCCTCCGTTTGATCTCGTTTACTCACGCACACACTTGTTTGATTATTTGTATTAATCGCAGATTGTTTAAACAATCTTAAAGCTATTTCTTTTATATACATCTGTGACTGATACATCTGTATCTGCTTGTTTTGTTGAGTAACAGATCGATGGAGAACCAAACTGTGAACGATTCGATGAACATGACGGCTGATCCCAACGCACAGATCACTGGATCTGATGGGGGTCAAACGCCTGTTGGACATGTGCCTTCGGGACATGTGCCTGTGGGACACACTGTCATTGGACAGTTTAGTGTTCCTCTTGGACAAATATCGGCAGGATTCACTCCTCCGATCATACCTGCGGTGCCTACTGGTGTGCATACACCTGTAGTACAGACGCACATACCATCTGTTCCACCCGTGGTGCCTGCTGCACCTGTTATGCCAACTGTGCCTGCTGCACATGCTGAAAAACCTGAGAAGTTCAACGGAACGAACTTCAAACGTTGGCAACAAAAGATGCACTTTTATCTGACCACGTTGCATATGGATCGCTTCCTTAAGGAAGAACCACCGTTGCTCACTGCTGAGAGTAACATGCAGACTGTGTATGCTGCTGATGCTTGGAAGCACTCCGACTACATCTGTCGGAACTATGTGTTAAATTGTTTGTCTGACTCGTTGTATAACGTATACAGCGCGAAGCCAACAGCTAAGGTCTTATGGGAGTCACTTGACCATAAGTATAAAACCGAGGACGCTGGGGCAAAGAAGTGGATTGTTGGCCGCTTTCTCGATTATAAGATGGCAGACTCTAAGACTGTGGTCAGTCAGGTGCAGGAACTGCAGGTGATCATTCATGACATTCATGCTGAGGGAATGGTCATAAGTGAGTCTTTCCAAGTTGCTGCTGTTATTGAAAAGCTTCCACCTGGATGGAAAGATTTCAAGAACTACCTTAAGCACAAGCGAAAGGAGATGTCTATGGAGGATCTTATTGTTAGACTTCGTATTGAAGAAGACAACAGAGGGTCCGAGAAGAAAGTTAACGTTGCCACTGAGAAGGCAAACATGGTGGAGCATGCTCAAAGCTCCAAGCCCAAGAAGGCTAATTCTGGTAAAGGGGCAAAGCTGGCACCCAAGGGAGGGATTTCGAAGTCGAAATTTCAAGGGAAGTGCTACAACTGTGATAAAGTTGGTCATAGGTCTTCTGACTGCAAGAAGCCCAAGAAGCCCAACAAGAAGAAAGAAGCAAACATGGTAGAGAATATCTCCAAGGAGATGGGTGATATAGACCTCTGTGCTACGGTCTCTGAAGTGAACCTGGTCGGTTCTAATCCACGTGAATGGTGGATTGATACTGGTGCTACTAGGCATGTTTGCTCAGACAAGGCGGTTTTCTCTAGCCTCAGAGCTTCCGATGCTGGTGAGAAGCTCTACATGGGGAATTCAGCAACGTCTACCATTGAGGGTGAAGGCATGGTGATCCTGAAGATGACCTCTGGGAAGAATCTGACTTTGAAGAATGTACTTTATGTGCCTGATATTCGCAAGAACCTTGTGTCTGGTTCTCTGTTGAATAAGCATGGCTTTCGCATTGTAATAGAGTCAGATAAAGTTATTTTGTCTAAGAGTGGTATGTTTGTAGGCAAGGGTTATTTAACTGATGGGCTTTTTAAGCTCAATGTAATGTCCGTTAAGGACGATAATGAAATGAAGAATTCTTCTGCTTACTTGCTTGAGTCTCCTAATTTATGGCATGCTAGATTAGGACATGTAAATTATGACACTTTACGACGTTTAAGTGCAAAAGAATACATACCTAAACTTACTATCGATTCAAAACATAAGTGTGAGACTTGTGTTGAGGCAAAATTAACGAGATCATCATTTAAACGTGTGGAAAGGAACACCAAAGTGCTAGACCTAATACATAGCGACATATGTGATCTAAAATTCGCTCCAACAAGAGGAGGAAACAAGTATTTTATTACATTCATAGATGATTGTACAAAATACTGCTATGTATATTTGTTGAAAAGCAAAGACGAAGCTATAGATAAATTTAAAATCTATAAGGAAGAAGTTGAGACACAACAAACTGAGAAAATCAAAACGATACGAAGTGATCGTGGAGGTGAATATGTTGAACCGTTTGGGGAATTCTGTTCACAACATGGTATAATCTATGAGGTCACTGCACCATACTCCCCTCAGTCAAATGGTGTGGCTGAAAGGAAGAATCGCACTCTGAAAGAGATGATGAATGCGATGTTGTTAAGCTCTGGGCTCCCACAATCGATGTGGGGAGAAGCCATCTTAAGCGCAAATAATATTTTAAATATTACGATGCGCAAGAATAAGGATGTAAGTCCTTATGAAATGTGGAAGAAAAAGAAACCAAGTTACCAATACCTGAAAGTGTGGGGGTGCCTTGCAAAGGTACTGATCCCTACACCGAAGAAGGTGAAGATAGGTCCTAAGACTGTGGATTGTGTCTTCATCGGATATCCTCCACACAGCACTGCATATCGGTTTCTTGTTCATGAATCCAAGATTCCTGATATTCAAAAGAATACCATTATGGAATCAAGGAATGCCTCATTTTTTGAGACGATGTTTCCCTGTAATCCAGGAAACCAACAACCTACGACGTCTAAACGATCTCACGAGTCTGTAGATGACGATAATGAGAGTGACGAAAGTGAAGACGAAAATGTGGGGGTAGTGAGAAGGAGCAAAAGACAACGAACGGAGAAATCCTATGGGTCTGATTTTATGACCTATTTGCTCGAAGAAGGTGACCCAAAAACTTATAAGGAGGCGGTTACCTCACCTGATGGGCCTATGTGGAAAGAGGCCATCAAGAATGAAGTTGATTCAATTATGCAAAATCATACTTGGGAATTAGTGGACTTGCCAACTGGTTGCAAACCATTAGGTAGCAAGTGGGTTTTCAAGAAGAAGTTGAAAACTGATGGCACTATTGATAAGTATAAGGCCAGACTTGTAATTAAAGGATACAAGCAACAAAAAGGCCTTGATTACTTTGATACATATTCTCCTGTAACGAGAATAACGTCCATAAGGATGATGTTTGCTATTGCTGCAATGCGTAATCTAACTGTACATCAAATGGATGTGAAAACAGCTTTCCTAAATGGAGACATAGATGAAGAAATCTATATGGAACAACCTGAAGGGTTTGTTGTCCTAGGACAAGAAAGGAAAGTGTGTAGATTGGTGAAATCATTGTATGGTTTGAAACAAGCGCCTATGAAATGGCATGAAAAATTTGATGAGGTCGTGCTGGCCAATGGTTTCAAAATCAATGAATGTGATAGCTGTGCCTATTACAAGGATAACGAGAACAGCTATGTCAAGGAGAATGACAATGGCTATGTCATGATGACACTATATGTAGATGATCTACTTATTGCTGGAAGCAATGATAAAGTTATCAAATCTACAAAGGACATGTTGAAATCAAGGTTCGACATGAAAGATATGGGACTAGCAAATGTAATTCTGGGAATTCAAATTTCTAGAACATCAGAGGGTCTCGCATTAAGTCAACCACATTATGTTGACAAGATCCTTGAGAAGTTTCTTAAGGATGACTTTGAGAAAGCTAGGACACCTGTGGATATGACTTTGCACCTATCCAAGAACAAAGGTGTAGCTGTTTCCCAATTGGAATACTCGAGGATAATTGGTAGTCTGATGTACCTCATGAGTTGTACAAGACCAGACATTGCATACTCAATTAGCAAGTTGAGTAGGTTTACGAGTAATCCGGGAGCTGATCACTGGAAAGCGATTATAAGGGTACTAAGGTACTTGAGGGGAACTCGAGACTATGGACTGCACTATGGCAGATACCCAGCAGTATTAGAAGGATATACTGACGCAAATTGGATATCTAGCAAGAAAGCACTTAAGTCTACGAGTGGCTATGTGTTTACATTAGCTGGAGCGGCAATATCATGGAAATCCTCAAAACAAACGGTGATAACTCATTCCACGATGGAAGCTGAGTTTGTGGCACTAGATAAATGCGTCGAAGAGGCTGAATATCTACGTCAGTTTCTGAAGGATATTCCAAGATGGCCAAAGCCTGTAACTGCAATAGGGATTCACTGTGATAGTCAATCCGCTATTGGCAGAGCACAGAGCACGATGTATAATGGAAAGTCTCGTCATATACGACGACGACACAGTTCCATTAGACAATTGATCTCAACCGAAATTATCACTATTGACTATATACCGTCAAAGGATAATATCGCGGATCCACTAACCAAAGGGTTATCAAGAGAAGTGGTTGAGAAATCATCGAGAGGGATGGGCCTTAAGCCTATTGCTTAACGGCATCATGGTGGACACCCAACCATTGCTGACTGGAGATCCCAAGAACTTGGTTCAATGGGACAACTAAATCATGATGACCAAATCACTGTGGGGGTAACCCCTGGCCTGTTCCTATGATGAGGAAACAGTGAGACCCGTAAGGTACGAGGTTAAGCTTTGAGCTTTTAATGATCTTTGATGAATACATGGAGCTCAGGAGTGAACGCATGGAATTCAGTTGAGTAAACGCGGGTTACTTTATAAGATAAAGATCACCTATGTGGGAGAGAAGTGGGGCCGCTTCAAAGGAGAATTGCGAGGCACAATTCTTTAGAAACTTCTGCAGAACCAGGACGATGTTCCATGGCCAAAATGGATATACTCATGAGAGCTGAACGAGTCAGAAACGATATAGTGATAAGTATATCATCGTTTACATAAACGGTCGAACAGTTCAAGGACAAGCACGTCTACTGTCTACCAGTAAAGTCGGTATGCTTACTCGAGCGAAGGTTCAAGGAGCATTCTCTACCTATCGTATGCTATATCTGATCGAAGAAACTATCACCAAGTTAAACTCCGTGTCTGTCTGTCTGTCTGGTGTGTGCTACTAAGATCACCAATCTCACCCATGTGGGGGATTGTTGGAAAATATGGGTATAAGTCCCATATTGGTAAGTCATATTTTTGAGCATTATGACTAAAAGATGTGTGAGATATGATGATATTCTCTTAATAATGGAAATTATTATTTTCCATTAGAATTTGGCTCAAATATTATGGCATAAATTAATTTGATTTTGTTTCAGATTAATTGATATGGTGTATGTCTTGATATATTTAATCTGATTCTGTTTCAGATTATTTATGGAATAGAGTAGCTTGCAAGTATTACACCGATTCCATAATTAATGATATTTAATTATGGAAAAGAGTAGCGCACAAGTCTATCTACACCTATATAAACACCTCTAAGGCGTTAGAGTTAGACACACCAAAAACATATTCGCCTCTAAACACAAATCTCTCTCTCGGTGATAGTTTCGTGCCCGTTCAAGCTCGCTGAAGGTGCTCGTTATCCGTAACGCCGCCGCTACCTCGTTTTATCCTGGGAGGCTATCGACTCGCACATACGGTGAGAGGCGAAATAGCTTTAAGGAGACAGTTTCAACTGGACTCGAGGATCTCTCTTCTGTTTATATCTTTTCTTCCTCCGTTTGATCTCGTTTACTCACGCACACACTTGTTTGATTATTTGTATTAATCGCAGATTGTTTAAACAGTATTAACATTCATAATTATAAGTACATCCCCGGGAAATCTATTCACTTGTAAGACTGGAGTCACTAAGGAGTTCGGGTATCGTACCCAAGAATGCCAAATCTGTTTTCCGAGCAGAGCTTGATCACAAGGTTTTTTTTTTAATCTTTGTCGCCCTTTTCCTAACCAGTCATGAATTTCCCCAATTCTTTTGTCGTTAAAATGAATTAGACACGTTTTCTTGCAACAATTTCTGAATGTTGATAGTTTTTTAAAGCCGAAAGTGTAGAGTTTAAATTCAAGATTAGAATTCAACAAGAAACATAGCCCGTATGACTCGTGTGTATTCGATTATCAGTCCCTCTTTTCAGAGTTAGTTAACCAAGTATAGTAGTTCGAGAGCCTGCTTTTCAATGTTGGTTAAACAACTATAATCTCATATCTTAAACCTCCTTTTCAACATTGGTTAAACAACTATAGTCATATCAAGTAACATACAAGTAAAGTAAGACATATTTGTGAATGTCAAGCAATGTACAAGTAGAATAAGACCATATAGTATTTGTTTGTGACCGTTTATAATTTAGAGCAGGTGAGGTTAATGTATACTGTCCTTGGCTCGTACTAGCATTCTTGAAGAATTTTTGAACAGCCCAGCTTTAGAGGAGCATTACTATTATTTCAATAAATATGAATACCAAGTGTATAATAATTGCATAAAGTGCACGGGACAGCAAATTAGGGAATTACAGTTGAAGTTTGTAGCAGGGACTGTTGGAAAAACTTAGAGAAAAAAAGAAGACACCTACATTTTGCAGAGAACTTGTACTGCTATATTTTTTGTTTTCTTTTCCTCTCAAACTCTCTCTTGAGGTTCAGTGCAAGTTCAATGCAACCATTGCAAAAAAAAAAAAAAAAACAAAAAAAAAAAAAAAAAAAAAAAAAAAAAAAATATAGCAGTACAAGTTCTCTGCAAAATGTAGGTGTCTTCTTTTTTTCTCTAAGTTTTTCCAACAGGGACGAGGTTACAAATTAAAGAAAAAGTTTTAAGTAGGAATCCATGCGAGTGTAGTCAACTTCTGGATAAAGCTCAGAAGCTTCTTCCGACCCATCTTCTCCAATTTCAAAATTTGTTAAACAACCTTCATAAAATATGTGATAGAAGTGTCCTACTCCAACTTGAGAAGCATAATCCATTCCTGCATTTTTCATTTTATCTTTTAAATCAACTTAAAATATATACAAATGTGTGGATATGCCTTGAATGTATAATATGTTCGTTGATTGTCACCTTTCATGGAAGCCAAGAAATCCTCAGCAGAGATGTTGAGTTTCTTCAGCTTATTTCCTGAGAGACTCTCCCACTTATCAATCAGCTGCTTCTGAGAAAGAATATTTTCCTTTGGCCTAATGTACATAGTCTTGTTCAACGTACGAGGATCGTCAACACTCTTAATCGTATACGTAGCAATATCATCTTCATCCATGTAAACCACTGTAATGTATAATCATAAAATGCAGTTCAGATTTTGGTATGTAATTAAAGATATGTATTTAGTAGTATTTCACCTAATTGTTACATTGACATCTTAGGTAAAGCAGCCCTCAGGCTCCATCTGATCTTCTCACCCTAAAACGTAATTTCCATAGAACACGATTCTGCATAAACATATACCTTTAGCATTGCCATCACCGTATAAGCACACTTTGTCTTTTGGAGGAAGGAGGGTGCCAAGTTGGGAGAGATTAGGAACAAAGTAACCGGCAAAGCAATTGGCGGAGACATAAGTAAATGGAATTTTAGCTTCTTCTATTGCTTTCCTCACCACCATCTTCTCATCAAATGTTACCCTTCCCGGTTCAAGAGCGTTCATCATTCGTGCAGGGTCCATACCAAACTCAGACGGCAAGAAACGCTACATTTTTTGTTCTAGTCAAATTTCGCATTACAATTTATAATAATATCATGACCTCTGTAAAATATACACACCTTAATGTTCCCAGCTTCTTTGATGGCATCAACAAGCTTGAGCTGCATGGTTATGTTGTGACTCCGAAAATGTACCCCGGACATGGTACAAATGACAACATCAACCTGTTTAACAGCGTTCACCAGGCTCTGGTGATCGAAGAAGGAGGTTTCGATGAGTCGAGCCCCTTTCTTTTTGAACGACAACAATATCTGCAATTTATCGATGTCTAAGCCTATCTCAGGGCGTTGGAGAACATAGGTAATGTGCCCTTGAGCTATGCTAGCCTTTACAATTCTCTTGCCAATATAACCAGTTCCACCTACTACAAGAACTCTGCTTTTCATCATTGTCTTGTAGATTTTCTTTCCTCAAGTTGGGGCTTACAAGCATGTAAAACTCAGATTATATATACAAATTTAGTACGGCCTACTTAAGGATTAAGTTTAAGGATTAAGTTTTTCTATAATATTGTTATAAGTTGTATTGAGTGATACTTACTTCTGTTGAATATGCATGCTGTGCAAGCTACATAACATGGGTTTGGTGGCTTATAATTACTGGTTTAAATTGCACCAATTTGTTAATATTCAAATAATTCTAAAATTTTGTTTGTTCTTTTGTATAATAAATTTAATATATTTATATAAATATATAATAATTATAATTATAATAAAAATAAAAAAAATTAGGAAGAAGTTATTTTATTTTAGTATGATAAATTTTGATTGCAGTTTAGCGGAATAAGAAAATTATATCTAATAGTTTAACAATTTATTTTTATTTTTAATAATTTAAATATGGATTAATTGTTGAATCAAAATATATACCATTTGATTATTATATTATAATATAGATTATCACCAAAAAAATATATCATAGTATAGATTTAATGGGTTTGGTGTGAGGAAAAATATTGGTACTAATTAATCGACTTGAATCTATATAAAAAAATTAACCGACTTGAAGCTCACGTAAAAGTAGAATATATTCCATTATCGAGCTATAGATAGAGAGAGTAGAGATGACAAAGATGATAAATTGGATAATAGGTTCGGTTTGAGATTAATTCAATTTTTGATATTTATATATTTGATCAGATTTTATTTGATTTCGGTCTAGTTTCGATTTTCAATCATTTGATCAGTTAGTTTTTTTTAATTATAGATAATTCACAGCCGTTACGTTTTGGATGTCTAGTAAGTAAACCTTACGTGTAAACCGCATTTAAGTGGCAAACTCTGATTGAGGAGACATAATCAAGCATTTTTGATTACGAATTCGGTTATTGGGGAAAAATCAATATACTTCTAATGTCGATCAAATTCTTCCCCCGTGGGTCAGTTTCGATTTAGATCTGATTGATTTCAATTATAATCATATTCAAATTATAGTTAGTTAAATTTCAGATTAAAATCAAATTAGATTGGATTAAGATTTTTTAATTTTTTTCATTTCGGTACGGTTCCTTTTCAGGCTAAAAAAATTGGTTCAAATCTGTTTGGGTAAAGAACAGGTAGTCGTAGTACTACTGATATATATCATCATATTCAATTGTGAGGGTGCCACTATAACCATGTCCGTCCGTGTTACAGATTTCGAAAATCGAATTATTCGGTTAATATATTGATTTACAATTTGTCGGACGATTTTTAAAATCGGTTAAATCGGACAAATATTTTTGATCAATTTTTGAGCGATTTATCGGTGATTTTTGAAAAATCAACCGATTTCTATAACAGAGATATCCGCCTCACAAGAATAGTCCAAACTAATTCAACTCCGACAACTAACCCGTATTGTAAAAATCGATAATCGGGAAAGATTGATTGAGCTATCAATTTGGAATTAATTGAAATCGTAGGTAACCCGCAGCCGCTACTATTTGGCTGCGCACAAGGTAAATCATACGGGTTCACGCAATAGCCTGCAAACCACATGAACTAAGGTAAACCGCATTTAAGCGATAAACTCTGAGACATAATTATAAATTCTTCTCCCGTGTGATTCGAACCTGTGACCAAGAGGATAACTATCCCCTCTTTAACCAACTGAGACAGCCCTTGCGGGCGAAATCTGAAGATTAATTAGAGTAAAAATTGAATGTATTATAATAATAAATTATATTTATTATATTATTATTTATATTAGTTATTTTTTAACAAATAAATATATTTATTATATCATAATTTTTATAATTACACGTATTTAAATTAATATAATATTTTAATTTTAATAAATCTAAACTATTATATTAAATATGAAACAATGAAAGTTTGGTTGGTAGTCGGTCTGGTCACCGTAATTATAGTAATATTTAAAATTAAACACACTTATAAATAGATTAATATTAACAATAGAATTATTATAATAAAAATAGAATTAAAATATATCTAATTGTCTTGTTTTAAAGAAAAAAACTATACTATTCATCCGGAGTGGGCTAAATAGAATTATATCCGATCTTATATAAAATTTTAAAATAAGTTTAGCCCATATAATGTCATGAGGTTAAAAAAAGTTATATACATTATTCATTCGATATAAAATAAAATTATATTTAACCCATACTAAAATAAAATTAAATAAAAAAGTAAATATAATTAGCTGAATTTAGTTGATATAACGGGCCTGGCGATAAAATAAAATTTGCTAGCTAAGGCTAATGCTAAAACAAAATAATAAATACTACTAATCTGGCTAATTTTTTTTTATTAAACCATGTTAAAAGAAAAATAAAATTTGAAACGTAATACGTTTGTCTATATAATATCATTACGCTAAAATAAAATATATAATCTATTCAATTTAAAATAAAATAATATTTAACCGGAGGTAAAGTAAAATTAAAAACAAACTAGATGCAATAGTTGGTTCATATAATGGGTCTGACAGTAAAATAAAATAATATTTTTACTGATCTAAGATAAAATTAAAATTAAATTCAAACTAAAGATAATTTTTATATTATTGATTTTTGTTAAAGTAAAATTAAAATCTACCTAATTCATTGGTAGGTGTAATGACTAATGTATGTTTAAAAGAGTGATAATTAGATCCAGTCTTAATAGCTGAAATATTAAAAATTTGATAGTAGATATGTGTGTACAAATTAAATCAAAAATAAATCTGAATATAATTAGTTGGATTTGCTCGGTATACCAAACTAAAAATATTTCGTATAGTGAGCTAAAACTTACTCTTCAATTAAAACATAATTAACACACCTATCAATATTAATAAAACTATATATTTCAATTAGTGATATTTCCTTTAAACTAAAATTCACTAACTTATACATATGTAGGCCTTTCATCCATAGAGGTCCATTTTATATAGAGGTCCATAGTGGACTCTCTCCTTTAATCTCAGCCCTTAGATTAGCTTAAAAATTAATGGTTCAGATTTGTTTTTAATTAAATATAAAAGCTTCAGGACAAAAAACTTTATGACAGTTGGAACAGTTACTGTTACACGCAAATACACGCAACTTCTTCCGTTGAAATTTCCGGCGATCTTTCCGGCGATTTCGTTACATTTTATGATGAGCATTTTCATCAAAGTTTGTTGCTTCTGTGCTGTGTTCTCTCTTGTTTCATATTATTCATTATCTTCAATTTAATCAGGAAAAACTTCTTTGTTAGATATATTTGATAATGTCATGGCTAATATGTTTTATGTTTAGCTTTCAGATCTTACGTGAACAGGATAAATCAGTACTTAATTGTTGATCAGTACTTATACTGGAAGTCAGGACTTAAGGATATCAGTACTTATATTATCAGGAGATAATCATCAGAAGATAGATATCAGAACTTAAGTGCTGAAGGACAATCAGATAAGGACAGTAGCTGATTAAAGGAAAGAAGATCGAGATAAACATAAGAAGAGATATGCATGAAGAAGGAATTCCGTGAAGAATGGAATACTTGGAAGAAAAGATATCTGATTGATATATTTTAGGAAGCAGAATTATATTCCATATCAATTAGTGATTATCTTGTAACTGTGTAGTATATAAACACATGCATAAGGTTTACACTATAAGTGTTATCATTATCGAAGTTATTATTCTTTATAATCCTAGCAGCTCTCGTGATATTTGTTCATCACTGAGAGGTAACAGTTTCATACTGTAACAGAGTTTATTGTTTCAATAAAGTTTGTTTTCTGTTACTTAAGTTCTTAAAGTTCGATTTGAGTGTACTATACACTGTATTCACCCCCTCTACAGTGTGTGTGTGACCTAACAATTGGTATCAGAGCCTATCTGTTAACTTACATACAGTTAAAGATCCAAACACAATCATGTCGGACACGGAAACTCCAACTAAGCCTACCACAACTGAGGAACCACCAAAGACACTAATTCAGAGTCGGTATGAGACCATCAGAGTCCCCATACTGAGACCATCTGAATATCCCATATGGAAGGTAAGGATGACCATGTTCCTGGAAGCAACAGATCCAGAATACCTGGATAGAATCAAGGAAGGTCCTCACAAACCAACCAAACTCGCAGTTGCAGTTGCAGGTGAAGCAGCAATGACCGTACCAAAGGAGAAGAGTGATTATACTGCTGAAGACATAGCATCAATTGCTAAGGATGCTAAGGTACGACACTTACTGCATAGTGCCATTGATAATGTAATGTCAAACAGGGTAATCAACTGCAAGACTGCTAAGGAGATATGGGATGTTCTGGAAACAAGGTGTCAGGGAACTGACACAATTAAGAAGAACAGGAAGACAATACTCACTCAAGAGTATGAACACTTTGACTCAAAGACTAATGAGTCATTGAATGATTTATATGATAGATTTGTCAAACTTTTGAATGATTTGTCATTGGTTGATAAAGAGTATGATCTTGAAGATTCAAACCTTAAGTTCCTGTTGGCTCTTCCTGAATGCTGGGATTTGAAGGCAACGACAATAAGAGACAACTACAATCTTGATGAAACAACTCTTGACGAAATCTATGGAATGCTCAAGACTCATGAGCTGGAGATGGAACAAAGAAGCTTAGGGAAAATCTTGTATTGATGTAATTTCCATTTCATAAATGTATTGACTTGATATATTAATGAAAACTGTTTTTACTTCAAGATTTTGTCTCTGAGTTATTTTATCTTGTGTTGATAAATCCTGATTGATATTCTGATGACCATTTAAATTTTGTTTTTATTTAAGTTCTGATTCTCTGTCAGCACTTATTCATCGAAATTATCTCGGTCATTTTTAACATGATTTATTTTCAGAATATTAATGTTGCAGTGACAAATAATTCAATCAGTGATAACGGGTTAAAATTTGAATTGTTTCCCTTGATAAATGGAACAGTTTTTCCTTGAAACTCGGCAAATGGGTAAGTAATGATTACTGTTTTCTCGAACCCAGTAACTATCTGTTATTACTGCATGTCTGACAGGTGTCCAACGGTAATATTTTTTTGTATAAGTACAGCAGAGAGAAGATTTCTTTAATCTTTTTAATTTCTTCATCTTTTATCTCTCTTCTTACTTTTACTCTCCTTCACTTTACTATTTCCGTTGTTTCCATACAGATATTATATCAAACACCTATCAGGCCTACTTAATTCTCAATTTTTTTTTTCACATGGCACCAAAGGATTTAATCATTGATGGAGCAAAGTTTGTTCCAAACAACTATGTTGCAATTCTTGATCATGCTGAAGCTCCATCTGAATTGTACTTTGTGCAAGATCTTCTTGCACATAGTGAGGTTGGGTACGCCTTAACTCAGCCTGAATTATTTTCAAGTCAACAAGTTCTGAGGTTCTGGAGGACTGGCATTTTTGATGATGGTGGTAACCGTGGAACTCCCAGTATTATCTTCCAAGTGGGTGATTCATCTTTTGTAGTCACTCCTGGTACAGTACGCATGGCTTTACATCTTCCCGAGGATTATACTTTTTCAGTTCCAGAGGACTCAGCCCTTCGGGAGTTAATGGCTGAATTGGGATATGAAAAGAGTCTGACGAAACATGGACAGTTGAAACGGGCTAATATCAGAAGAGAATGGAGTTTCTTCTTTGATTGCATCACCAAAGCTTTTGGGAACAAATGTTCAAATTTTGATGCTACCCCAATTCTGAGTCAGCACATAGGGTATGCTATTATCCATCAAACTCATTTTGACTTTGCAACTGGAATAATTAGTTTTATTGGGGATAGGATGACAGAGGATCGAGATGTTGTTTATTTTGCTCGATTCTGTCAACTTATTTATACGTATTGTACTGCTGAACCCCAGTTAGTCAGCACTCAAACCCCACCTTTTAAGGTTGCAAAAAGGTACTTTAACGACCTGATAAATGCTGACACAAAGAAATCAATGGTGAGACAATTACAGATTCCTCAGTCTGTGAAACAGATTCTGGTACATGCTGATCCTGCTACTTACAAATCTGTTTACTCAAATGTTCAACCAACTCACCATAACCAAAATCCATCAACCTCAGTACCTACCTCTCATTCTACTCAACCTACCCTCAGAACTTATCTCAAATACTATCTCTCCACTTCACAGACTGCTCAACCTTCTTCTTCAGCACCTACTGTGAAGCTTACATCCTCTAAGCCAAAGAGAACAAAGACTGTTCCTCAAACACCTCAAAAGAGGAGGAGATTTACTTTGAGAGATGAATCAGATTTTGAGGAACAGATTCCTTCTTCAGAACCTGTGGTGGTTGAAGCTGAGAAAGCAACTTCTCAGAAGGATTCTGCAATTGGGGGTTCTAGGCTTCTCAAGAGGCTTAGACGCATGATAGTTTCTGAAACTCCCAAGGAATCCAAATCAACAAGGAAGTACAAGAAACAGAGGGCACAAAGGCCAGTTTCAGATGATGAGGAGGAAGCAGCTAAGGAAGGGGATCAGGAATCTCTGATCTCACAAGGCAAGGAATTTTCTCCAGTCACTTCTTCTCCATCAACTCCATCTCAGGAAGCTGTATCTGACAAGGCTAACTCACCATCTGTGTCTCTTGTTGATCCAGGCACAAGTGCTGAAATTGATATTCAGAACCTGGTTGTGCCTGAAATACTTTTCTTAGAAGCTCCAACAGCAAATAATACTTCTACAACACCTGTTATTGATGCTGTTCAAACTCCAGAGTTATCAACAACACCTTCTCTGCATCAAGATGCTGATGATCAGATTTTAGGTGAGCATCAGGATATGGCTGTTGATCAGAACTTAGTATCAGATCAGCAATTAGAGGATGCTGAAGCCTCCATTGCTACTCACACTGTTGTCTTATCAGAAGATACTGATTCTTTAAGTTCTGATGCTGCAAATGTTGGAGATACTGGTGAAGCTGCTACAACTGTAGATGCTGATGAAGCAGGTCCTTCAGGATATACTCCTCCACCGACTCTTCCTAAGTCTGAACTGGTAAAGGAGTTTGTTATCAGGGATGCACCAGTACCTTGGAGTGAAACTCCTGCAGGTCAGGAGTGGACTAAGGAATGGAACTCAGTTTCATGTGTTCCAAATGCTTTACATCTTGCTGAGCACTTGACTAAAGCTGATGAAATGTTTAATTCTGATGATTTTAAAACCCAGCTTAGAGTCACTGCATTGAGTACTAAACATCTACAAGGTCTTCATTCCAATACTCATGCAGAGCTACACAAGATTCAGGAGAACTTTATCAAACAGGAACAAGTTTGGAAAATTGATAAGAAAAAGTTCTTCCAACCTACCGTTGACAGGGTTGCTTATATTGAGAAAACTCAAGAGAAATAACAAGCTCAGATTGATCAAATTCTGACAAATCAAGCTTCTCAGCAATCGCAACTTACTGAAATCCAGACCTCAGTGGAACTACTTATCTCTCTTTTATTACCTGCTGATGCCAAAAAGGGGGAGAAGGTAATTAAGTCCAAATGCAAAACCAACAAGACACTGCAAGGAAAGGATGATGGAAAAGATGACCAAGGAACCTCTGGAATGGGTAGTGGTCATAGTCAAGGTAGAAGGTTTACATCAAGACAAGCTAGTCACAGAACAAGTTCTGATACTGGGAAAAGAATAAGTTCTGCTGCTGGTAAAAGGATAAGTTCTGATGAACTTCTAGATCTTGATGAGGAAATGTCAAGACAGTTATTTCTTCAAGAAAATCCAGGGATGGACTTGGAAAGTTTAAAGGAAGAAGAAGCCAGACTTAAATCAGAGAAAGTCACATCTAAATCTGAAGCTTCTGGTAAAAAGTTACTTCCAAAACCTAAAGGCATTGTGATCAAAGAAAGGATACATACTGAAGCAACTTTGGCTAGATCACAACCACAGATAGATCCAAGATCCAAGGGTAAAGAAAAGGTTGGTGAACCTATCAAGCCTTATGTACCTCCTGAGGAAGAAGAAATTACTGATGGAAAAGATGATCTTGCTCTGACTACAAGAAAAGTTCTTAAAACAACCTCTGACATGGCTCAAGTTGTTCAGAGTCAAGAAATTGTAAGTTCTGATATTCAGAAGAAGCAAGTAACCTCTGACAGTGCTCAAGTTAACTTGATATCAGAAAATAGATCTAAAACACTCCTACCAGGATTCACTAAAGCAAAACAGACTCAATCTTTGAAGACTACTGCAAGTGGTTTTGAAGCAAGAGTAGTTACTGGAAAGGAAGCTAGAGATAAAACTGGATTGGGAAGTGCTGATGAAAGAAGAGTACACAACACTACCAATGATCCAACTTCCTTGAGTGAACCAGGTATTGGAGCAACTCCTGAGAGATTGAATCAACTGGAATCTGTACAGATGGTTTACCATACCTACTTGAAAGAATACATCATATTGTATTTCATAACAGATGGTAGGGTTTATCATATAAGACAAAATGCCATTCCTTTGAAGTATTTTGAAGAATTGGAGCATGTACTTTTCTTACTTCAAGTGGATGACAGAATAACAGAGACTGCTGCAAACTACTTAAAAGAACAGATTCAGAGACAGAAAAGGCTTTATTCTGTTAAGTCTGACAGCATATATGTTCCAAAGTACAGAGATCACAATGGTGATATTGTTGATATGAAGCCTAATACTGCACAGATCAGAACGTATCTTGGTATTAAGGGACTTGAATTCAATCTTGAATCTGACAAAGCTTATGTCATAAGACTAGATCAGGAGTTAAGAAAAGCAAAGATTAATGATCTCAGAGCTGCAATCTTTCAAACTGGTGAAGATACTGCAGAGCTTAAAGGTGTTAAAAGGAGAATGATTGATGAACTAAGATATGCTGAGAAATGTTTGTTGAAGAACTATCTCAGAACAACTCCTGACATCAGAGAGATCAGAAAATGAAGAAGCCAAGTCGAAGATCTACAACTGCTTAAATTATGATATTTATACAGATTGAAGTTGTTATCAGAAGTTGAAATTGGTAAAAACTTTAAGGACTGTAAGTTGTAGTTATCTAGTCTATTTCTCATGCATTTGTACTTAATGTTTTTGACATCATCAAATATCTGTTAAACTTGTATATTTTGTTAATTTAAAAGTTGGGGGAGATTGTTAGATATATTTGATAATGTCATGGCTAATATGTTTTATGTTTAGCTTTCAGATCTTACGTGAACAGGATAAATCAGTACTTAACTGTTGATCAGTACTTATACTGGAAGTCAGGACTTAAGGATATCAGTACTTATATTATCAGGAGATAATCATCAGAAGATAGATATCAGAACTTAAGTGCTGAAGGACAATCAGATAAGGACAGTAGCTGATTAAAGGAAAGAAGATCGAGATAAACATAAGAAGAGATATGCATGAAGAAGGAATTCCGTGAAGAATGGAATACTTGGAAGAAAAGATATCTGATTGATATATTTTAGGAAGCAGAATTATATTCCATATCAATTAGTGATTATCTTATAACTGTGTAGTATATAAACACAGGCATAGGGTTTACACTATAAGTGTTATCATTATCGAAGTTATTATTCTTTATAACCCTAGCAGCTCTCGTGATATTTGTTCATCACTGAGAGGTAACAGTTTCATACTGTAACAGAGTTTATTGTTTCAATAAAGTTTGTTTTCTGTTACTTAAGTTCTTAAAGTTCGATTTGAGTGTACTATACACTGTATTCACCCCCTCTACAGTGTGTGTGTGACCTAACATTCTTCTTCTTCGAATCAATTTCAAACTTGTAATTTTAGAGCAGTTACATAAACGTCGTTGTTGCATTGATAGTTTGCTAACGATCTTCATCCGCCTTTCCAGTCGAATTTTTCTTCTCTTTTTGATTCTATCAATTTATATGGAGTCTTCTTCAAATCAAACTCAGCTTGATGCTACTGTAGAATCTCATTCTAAATCAGGTTATATTTTTAATGTCTCACATTTAATTCTCTTGTTTATATTAATTGAATGTAGTTTGATTGAGACATCATTCTAATTTATGATTTAATATTACTAATTTTCAGATGAGTTTCGTTTCGTTTATATTTGCTTAAATTTTTATTTGATTCTATAGATTTGTTGTTAGATTTGCTTTATTTTTGTTTAGTATTAGGCCCGATTCTAATTTGTTATACAACTTAATCTTTTCACAAAAAAATTCATCATAAAATGATTTGGTTTGTGAGTTTTTTTTAATACTGGCTATCACTATGTGTTTATTACTACATTTTTTGATTCTAATATGTCTGATTACATATTGATTTTCTGTGAAAAAAGTTAATAAATGATTTTTATTATTTAAGATGATTTAAGTATCTACAGTAGCATTAAATAAAATTCTGTAGTCTATAATAGAATCAAATCATTATTCAATCAATTTTTGTTTGTGTTGTATGTCCATACATTTATAGTTTTAATTTTAATTATATTCTATGCTTGAGATTAAAAAAGAAAACTTGATATATTTTACTAATCTTGTTAGTTGATTCTATGATTCTGAAGGTTAATATGTAAAAGTTTTCTGTGTGTTTGTCTTATGTTGTCCTGAGTATGTATAAATGTTTATGTTTATTCATCTTCGGACAAAAGTGATACATTTTTATAGTTTGTCCTTATTTGTTTGATATTTTATTTGAATTTTCTGCTTTTGTCATGTAGGAAATATTACAAATGTTGAAAATGTTGATATGGTCGAAGACTTTTTTGAACCTGGTTGTTATGAAATGCTTGAAGAGTTGGTAGAAGGGTTTGATGAATCTTTTAATAGGACCACTCAAGTTTGGATTCCTAAAGTCGCTGACATTAAAGTCAAACCTTATGTTGGTCAGCGTTTTAAAGATATTGATTCATGTTTTAATTTCTAAACTGAATATGGAAGGCAGAGTGGTTTTAATGTTCGCAAATCATCACATAAAGTGAGGAATGGTATTATTGTGACAAAGTATCTTGTTTGTCAGAAATAAGGTACTCATGAAACTGTGATGTCAAAAGATTCTGCTTCTAAGACAGAAACATCCCATTCATCTAGTACTGTTAGTAAGGAAGTTAGGCGGAGGAATACAGTCACCAAAAAATGTGGCTGTAGTGCCAAAATTATTCTGAAGTACATTGGTTCTAATAGCCCTGATAAATATGTGGTATCTTGCTTCT
This sequence comes from Apium graveolens, assembly GCF_009905375.1. NCBI lineage: Eukaryota > Viridiplantae > Streptophyta > Magnoliopsida > Apiales > Apiaceae > Apium > Apium graveolens. The sequence goes on from NC_133652.1 coordinate 33,856,712, forward strand.
GAATCGGGAAAAGAGTTTCTTTGTGCTAATCGAACTATGACTGCTTTTCAACGCCACTTTCTTTTAGATGCTGTAAAATCAAATATTGGGGCTTTTAAGGCTCATACCATGTACAAGTCCTTATTTGGCTTATATTCTGATGTTGCTCCTACTGCTGTTGATTTTCAAAACTGGATGAGAGATATCAAGGTGTATATTGGAAAACATGATGCAGATATGCTTCTTCAGAAGTTCAAGAATAAGCAGGAGACTTCAGATGGAGGGTTTTTTTACGAGTTTCAGACAGATTCAAATGGTCACTTAACTCATTTATTTTGGGCTGATATTTGTGGTCGAAAAAACTATGAAGTTTTTGGAGATGTTATATCTTTTGATGCTACTTATCGTACCAATAAGTAAGGACAAACAAATTTAATTAATTTTTTTGTAAAAATGTTTATCTACTGTACTTTAGGGTTTTTTGAGTTCTTGTTCATTTGAGATAAAAGAGTCCTTGTTAAATTATTTTTGTTTTTATTTGTACTGTAGGTATGGCATGGTTTTTGTGCCATTCATTGGCATTGACAATCATTGGAAGAGTTGTACTTTTGCCTCTGCTTTGCTTAATAGTGAGAATGAGAGTAATTTTACGTGGTCCTGTGAAATGTTACTTAAAGTTTTTCCTTGTCCACCAAAGTGCATAATCACTGATCAGTGCCCTGCCATGAAAGTTGCAATTTCTAAAATATTTCCTGCATCTGTTCATCGATACTGTATGTGGCATATAATGCAGAAGTTTCCGGGCAAGGTATATTCTGTTTTTATTTAGCTTCAAATAAAAATGGCATGTTATAAACATATAATGATGCTTGTTTATGTGCTTTATCTTACTGAACGATACTCTAAAAAATATTTGTTTTGTCGCACTCTTTGTTTATCATATTTCCAGTAGACTTTGAAGCTATAATGTATTTAGGGATACTATTATGCTTAATTAAAGTGCAATAACACACCAAGAATGATAGATTATATTATTTTAGATATTATAATTTTTTCCTTAGTTTCCAAACAACTGTTAAAAATGTTGTGTTAAAACAAGGCTATTTTGAATGCTCCTTCAGGACTTTATGTTATAATTGACCCTATTGTTATTTCGTTCAAATCCATGGGCCACAAAAAAAGTTTTTACGGTAATAGTTGCTACAATATTTGGCACCAAAGTGTTGTCTGGTTCTTTAGTGTGGGATGATTGGTAGTTTCAAGTGAGGAGTCCTGTTGTTGCATATTCTGTTTCATCCTCCTAGTTTTACTCATCATTTACATTGATTTCTCACGTTTGATAAACATCATTTGATTAAATTACTACAACATTTTACTTTTTTAACTTATTTCATTATAATTTTAATAAGAAATGATTTGTTTTGAATCAAAACCATAAAAATCAACTTCAGAAAGTGTTGTAGCTGATCTTAATTTCTTATGATTTGTTAATTTTACTCTATATTCTGACTTGCGCTTTCAACATTTTTTAAAATATAGGTTGGACCTGTATTTTGTGCTGAATCCGGATTTATGGACAAACTAAACAAATTTGTGTGGTCATCACATTTGACAGTAGCCGAATTTGAGCAAGGATGGAATTTTGTGTTGAATGAATTTGGATTGAGTGAGCATATAATGGTGAAAGATATATATGCAATGAGAAAATCGTGGATTTCTGCTTTTTTTCCGGGACAAGCCAATGGGAGCACTACTTAGAACCACATCAAGGTCAGAAAGTACCAATTTCTACTTTAATCACTTTGTCCAGAAATGAGACACACTTTCTGAATTCTATATGTGTTATGAGAGTGCAATCGACAAACAGATTCATGAAATTAAAAAACTTAATGATGGAGACACATGTGTTCCACAATGTGTGATAGAAAAGCAAATTGAGAAGCATGCAGCTCATCAATACACTCGTACCATATTCTATAAGGTTCAGAAACAGATTAAATCAAGTTGTTTTCATATTAGTTTGGCAAGCCAACCAACCGTTTTTGATGGTGTTAGTAAATATGTTGTTCGAGATAAAGTTTTGATGAAAAATACTTTGAAGTTGAATTAAATTTTCAGAAGAATGATGTTGACTATTCTTGTAAACTATTTACAAGAGTCGGTTATCTCTGTAGACATTGTTTCTATATTTTAGGGCTTTGGGGTGTGGAAAGAATACCGCATCAATATTTATCTACCCGGTGGATGAGAAATGCAGAGAAAAGGTTTTCCAAATTGAAATTTGGAAATGAGATAGAGAATAGCAATGGTGCTATTATTAGAGATACATCAAAGAAAATATGGACAGAGTTTCAAGGTTGTTTTGGTAGTTTTTCAAATGATATTGGAGGATTGAATTTTATGTTGGAGGGAATGAGGTCTTTAAAAATCAGCATTGATGATAAATTTCAGAGTCGTGGTGTTTCAAAAGATGATATTCTACAAGAATGCTTTGGTGTTAGACCTTCTGGTACAGGCACTGTTCTTCCTCCACTCCAAATCAATAACAAAGGAAGCAGGAAAAGAATTGCTAGTGCTGCTGAGTTGAGTCGTGATGGAAAAAAGAGAAAGTTAAGGATTTGCAAGACTTGTAATACCGAAGGATACCATGATTCGCGAAAATGACCAACTAACAGTATCCACCATCAGAATAATTCTTCTCTTCAAGATGCTCAAATTGTATTAAACCAAGGTATGCAATTTTCTCAAATGAATTTTTAGTCTTTCCATTTCAAATTTTATTTACTGTTTTGTTGTTCAGGAAATGTTATAACAGCAGCTAGACAAAGATTTGGAATGGATTGATTTAATTTGGCACATGTTTCATCCTGTTATCAAGGTATTTTTCATTTCTTAACTTATGGTTATTGTAATGATTGATTGGTTCAAAATCGATGTGCTTATATACTTGTACATTTAAATTTTGATATCCATTTCCTTACTGTGATTATAATTATCTTTTTTATTTCATTATTTTTTGTGCAGGAATCTTTCAAAACCATCAAACAACAGATCATATATTTCAAGAATATGTAGTTATAAAGTTTGATTTCTTTTTATGGATTAATACGAAACAATGTTGATGTTCTGGATATAAATTTTTATTACCATGTAGTAATATGTTTGAAATTTTTCATTGAATTTTTCGGTTATCTTGTTGAACAATAGAATAATTGATAATAATTACTTTTACTTGGTGTTTTTGTATATTTTGGTTCTGTCAAAGAAATATGTTTAAATTTCTCTCTACCCCTTGATATATTGAACACCACTTTTATTATGTAGGAGAATCACAAAATAGGTGTTTTTTTGTTTTTTAGCTATTAAATTTAAAATCTTTCCCCAATTTTACAAATATTAATCATTTAGGGTTCACCTATCCCATTTTTGGGTTTGAGAAATATTGTATGTGAAATAAAATATCCGACTAATTAGGGTTTAAGGTTTGGGGCTTAAGGCCTTTAGGCCCTAAACACCAGAGCTTAAACCCTAATAAGTTCTAGGGTTAGGGGCCGAAGGCCCGAAAGCCTAGAAACCGGTAACTTAAATCCTAAATTTTTGAAGTAATGAAATTTAAAATCTTTCCCCAATTTTACAAATGTTAATTATTTAGGGTTCACCTATCCCATTTTTGGGTTTTAGAGCCCTAAGCACCAGAGCTTAAGCCCAAAACTGTTCTAGGCTTTGGGGCAGAAGGCCGTAAAGCCTAGAAACCGGTAACTTAAATCCTAAATTTTTGAAGTAATGAAATTTAAAATCTTTCCCCAATTTTACAAATGTTAATAATTTAGGGTTCACCTATCCCATTTTTGGGTTTTAGAGCCCTAAGCACCAGAGCTTAAACCCTAAACTGTTCTAGGCCTTGGGGCCGAAGACCTAAAGCCTAGGAACCGGTAACTTAAATCCTAAATTTTTGAAGTAATGAAATTTAAAATCTTTTCCCAATTTTACAAATGTTAATTATTTAGGGTTCACCTATCCCATTTTTGGGTTTTAGAGCCCTAAGCACCAGAGCTTAAGCCCTAAACTGTTCTAGGCTTTGGGGCAGAAGGCCATAAAGCCTAGGAATCGGTAACTTAAATCCTAAATTTTTGAAGTAATGAAATTTAAAATCTTTCCCCAATTTTATAAATATTAATGATTTAGGGTTCACCTATCCTATTTTTGGGTTTTAGAATTATTGTATGTGAAATAAAATATCCGACTAATTAGAGTTTGAACTTTTAACGATTGTTTTTTTTCTCCTTTTTTTGGTTCTGTCACAGAAACATGTTTAAATCTCTCTCTTCCCTTTGATGTATTGGTTATGGACTGTAATCAAATATTGAAACTTTGAATCTGTTAAAAATTATTCCTTAAATTTTGATGTTATGAAATTTGTTTCTGTTATACTGTCTTAATGTATTGAACCTTAGTTGTTTTTCTTGTATAGTAGAATTAAACTAAAAAAAATCTTATTTTCCTGTTTCATATACTTCATATGGATCATAAAAAAATATAAGAAACAAATTTATAGAGAACTGCTACATATAATGACTGTTAAAGTATTAGCCAAACTCATACATTTTGGAGCACATTAACATTCATTTGTAGACATATAAATTTTCAAATCTTACATAAAGCACTAGGTTCTAAGTTCATCAAGACTAAAATATTATCCAAACTAATACTCTTGCACATCGACTAGAATACTTTTATCAGTAGCAAGTTACAACATTCTCATTCAAGTCATTGCAGCACATTACTTTTCGTTTCTAGTCATTGTCTGAATTTCTTTGAACATCTTGTTTCGCCATCTATTTTTCGGAGAACAAATAATTTTTGTTGCATAGATTTGACGGGCCTTCAAGACTTGCCTTTCCAGTTGATAGGAGTGATACGAATATCGAAAAAGTTAGTTAAGATACAAAGCAATCAGGAAAATGATATTGTCATGTTTAGGAGAAATGTCAAATGTAATAGAGAAACTAATGAATATAGTGAGCATCTTCAAATTGTATCATTTGATTCCTTAATTGATAATCAAAGCCAACGCAATTATGCAATAATCAAATTATATGTCATGCTTGCTTTAGGTCAATAATCTTATGACTTTGTTGACTAAGGAATTAATTATTCTTAGGTAAATGTATGAAACTACTTAGTTTATAGAAGGATAATTTAACTAATCTTTTAGATACTATATTTTTGTTGCTGTGATATTCCCTTTCTGATTTATTGACAATTACAAACATGCTATGTGATCACAGAAATAAGTAATTTATAGTCACGCCAATATTTTATATTTTCTTTAGCAAGCAATCAAATCTTTAATTTTCATGAATTTCAATTAAATATCCTTATCTCTTTATTATTTGTTTTCAAAAAATATACCTTTTTAGTTCCAAATTTGCATTCCCATCTCCTTACTCCATTTCCATTGTATGTCTCCATGTGATGAATTGCAAAAATTCCAGAGTCCACATTGTTATCGCCACTGCACCATTTCATTTGTAAGCATAAAATTGGAAGATTTTTTATTACTGAGCTCCTCAATGGACTGATGTTCTTCATGTAGTTCACAAACATATCTTTCTGAAAAATATAACACTCATTTGAATTAAATATATTTGTGCAGATTTTGAAAGAAAAATTAAAGTAATGGATTAGGAATCATACTAAGCTTTCTGGATATCCATCATAACCAGTTGTACTTCCATTATCATTTATTATATTGTCAATTAGTTCTATTGATGGATTTTTGAGGTTAAAGCACATTAGATAGTAATGAGTTGCATCTTGAACTGTAAAGAAAATCTGCACAAATTGTCATTAAGATAAGATGTAGTTATAGCATATAATTAAGCTTCACATAAATAAAATAAAATTAAATATGAATTAGTTAGAAATGTTTTACCATATCAATCTCAGTAATTTTCACTCCATGCTTTGCAAGCATCATATCCAATCTAGTACGGAATCTGTCAAACTTTATTGAATTCTCATCTTCATTACATTCATTTTGTATCTGGTTCTTGTTACTCAGTGTCAACATCTGCAAAATGTTTAATACATTCACATTGAAAGGTGTCGCGGTTAATTAGTGAGTACAATTGCGACCATGAGTAATTCACTAAAATATGAGAGTTTTTTTGCTAAATTTGATGCAGTTGATTCTATTGTCCTTTATGGGGAAAATAAAATCATATCAGCTATACGTTGTGTAATACATATTTACTTTTAGATTTTGACTATTTATAAAGTGAAAAATCATACAAATAGACATAACAAGATTAAGCACAAACTTATAATGTAAAATACAGTTATCTTCTTTTGGATCAGTGTCAAAAAAACTTGGTCGCATATAAATTAGTTCCTTATACCTACTAACTATAAAAAATCTAAATATAAACTCTAAGGTTTGTCATAAATTAGCTGACACACTATTACTCAGGGAAAAATGAAAAATGGGTAGAGATCCATATCTTGTTTAATGTAAGATCCGTTTGGAGGCAGGAGAGTTATCTTAAACCAATTAATATTATTGATACTAGTTAAACTAATAAACATGTAATCAATCTTATAAAGAAGTACTTAGAACTTTTTTTACCGTGATGTATGTGCTGCAAAAGAACCTATATGGGGATTCAACAGATCTGTATTTCTCATCTTCATTTAAAATTGATGTATATGCATCAATTACACCACTGGATATTGTATTATTGATCTTCAAAGTTTTAATTACGATATTTCATGCAAGTTATATCCTCCCAGAAAAAGATTGGTTGACTGCATCAATATTTGAAATTAAATGCATTAACATTAATGTGCAAAGTACCGTATAATTAAAATTAGACTAAATTTTTTAATTTGACATACATTGGGTTACCACTATCTTCATTAATCCAATTCCAGGCATCCTCCTCTATTTTTGTCAATCTCATTCTATCAATATCAATCACTCGATCTAGGAAAGGAGATTTCTGGAATTCGCCTACTTTCAGCTCCCTCCTTGGTCTTTCATGGTCAAATAGGTCTTCCAATTCAAAATTTTTTGAATTATCACTAGCAGATCTATCAAAATCCACAATATCACCACCAATTATTAATTCTTCTAGGAAATCATCGATGTCATGTAATTTATTAAAAGCTCTATCAAAATGAGGAAGTGACAAAATCTCAATTGTCTTCCAGTCACGCTTTGATAATTTTGGCCATTCTTTTGCATTTCTGTTTTATAGAAACATAATTTTTTTAATAAAGCATACTAGAACATAAATTTATAATTTTGATTAAGCAAAACAAATAATTTATATTCTTATTCTTTGAATAAATTATCCAATACTATCAGTCATGTCAAACTTGGTGTAAAATTCAATAAAATAAAATGTAATACCTTGGATCAAGAGTTTGTGAACCAGAGGCTTGAAATTGTTTTCCAAATTTGTTTTCAAACTCCTTCACCTTTGGATTATTTGGGAACATTTCATTTGCAATTACCAAGTTATTCTTAAATTTTTTATTTGCTACTTTAAATTCCATAAAATCAATCTCCAGCTGTGATAGCATTTCCTATTTTTGGCAAGGAATCTTTTATTCCAACTTGTATAAGTAATAATTATACTAACAATTTTTTGAAGTAGAAATAACAATTTTTTACCTCCTCGGTACATAAATCATTACAATTGTGTTCTTTTTGAACATTCCTTGCAATTGACATGATATCGATGTTCATCTTGTCTTCTTCGAAAGATAATGTACACGATTGAACTCCTTTAATCGTTTGTTCTGGTGTTTTCCAATTGTCTTTTAAATCAAATACCTGTACATAATATATTGATTTCAAATTATTAAATTGATGAAGCTATGACATTTCAATAAATGTGCAAGGATATAACATTGGAAAACATTTGTTTTGTGTATATTAGAAGAAATTATCAAATTATATACGGAACTTGATAAATTATGTATGAATTATTTTTTCAGTTGAATAAAGTTTACCTTGCTGATCATTCCTTCAGCATTCTGAATTTGCTTTTCTTGTTTTTCACTGTAATGAACATTTTGGCTCGCATATGGATCATTGTGTTGTTTATCAGTTGATGGTTGACTGCTTTGTTCATTATCTTTATTTTCTTTATCCAATTTTTCATGCTGCAAAATATAGGTAAATTAGGCAATTTTGTACTGGTTAAAAATAACATACCTGAAGATTTGTACATAATAATTTTTACCTTGCTCACCATTTCTTCATCATTCTCAACTGCCTCTTTTTTTTTGTCAGCATTCTTATTATCTTGTACTTTTTCCGGAGCTTCTTCTTGTTTCTTAAACTTTTGAAGCTGCAAAATAATTTAGGACCATTTACAGAGTGTAAGATTATTATCTATTCTACCAGATGATTAAAAAGTATATAGAATTGACAGAATGATATTTATTAAAATTATTATGAATTTGGTAGCAATTGCATTATTAAAAAAAAATTATAACATTTTAACATGTATGTGCAATATGTTTGTACTACAAAATAAACTTACCAATTCTCCTTTACCAAAACCATCATCATACATTTCAGCTTTACTTCGATTAGCTATCAAAGAAGTCTTCCAACCAATGAAAGCTGGTACTGTTCTATCAGCAATGAGTCGAAAATATCTTGTTCGATCAAGGTACAGGAACTGAAATATAAAAAAAACAAAGCTTAAACAAGATCATATATATTATGCACAAAAAAAATGTAACTAGACATTAATAAAATGTGAGTGTATTACTTACGAGAAGAAACACCAACGACCCAGTATAGTACTGTGTGTGAGGATTCTTCCACCATAACTCATGTGCCTCCTTAATATTTTCTAAAACTGGCTTGCACCAATTGAAGTTTTTTGCCTTCTCGTAATCACCTTTAAATTCCAGTGCATATTGACTCACATTAGCACTTTTATCTGTTTTTATGAAAAGATTTGTCATTAGTACCATAAAGTTCTGTTTGAAAACTAAATCTGCATCCGTGGACATTGCAATGGCATTTGAAACCATCAATTCAGTGATTCTCTTTTTATGAAATTGAGACCTCCATTTAGTATATATTTCTTTACTTTTTTCAAATTGAACTTCTTCTGTACCCTTTGGAAGACCCAAAATCAGATTAACATCTTCATCATCAACTTTAAAGTTTTCGTTATTGGGGAACACCATTGACATATTATTGTGGTCAAACCACCACAACACATTAATTCCAATTTCACGCGGAACAGCTCTCATCTCAAAAGAAAGTAGGGGACCAAACCCTGCATTCGTTACCCATTCTTTTTGAGCTTTGGACAGTCCACTTATAACTTTTGAAAAGGTTGATGGATAAGCTCTGATTAATAATGTATTTGGTTTTTCCTCTGCTACACTTTCTGAGTCTTTCTCCTTTTCAGCACACTTGTGTTTCTTCACATTTCTTTTTTCAGGTTGGAAATATAAGAATAATATAAATATTGATTCCGTAAAAAAACACATAATCTAGATACAATTTTTGAAGGCTTTTAATATAAAATTATTTTAATTTATTACCTGCACATGAGCTTTTCTCTTTTTCCCTTCATTTTTTCCATTTTTATCTTTCTTTGTTCCACTTCTTGTTTCTTTTGCGAATGTTACAACCTCTATAGCTTCAAAATCATCATCAGACTCGTCAATAATGCTAGATTGTTCTTTCTTTCTTTTTCTTTCAGTTGAACTTTTTTAGCCTGAAACACACAAGATTAAGTTATATATGCTTAGAAACAATTAAATATCTAGTAACTATCTAGCATCAAGATTAAGCAATCAATATATTTTAAGAAACTTATATTATATTATTTGAGGGTGATGACTTTGAAATTTCCAAAAGGTTAGTTGGGTTAAAACAGTAAAATGGCAAAAGAAAAAGGTGCAATAAATAATTAGTACAGCAGCAGCGAGAGGTTCACCGAAAGAAGTAAAATGACCGTCCCTTTCCTGTTGCCCCTCCCATCATCACGTCCCAATTGAATCTCAACTTTTCCGCCTACATATTATTTTCCTTTATTTTTTTTTAATCAAAGTACAACTTTTCTTTCTTTTTTTAACAGCGTTTTACACGTGAACGGACACATTCCACGATGCTTACTGACATTACTGGGGTTTTATTCTCCTACCATAAGGACCACACCATACTATAATTTATCATAACTTTAATACGAATAAAAACTATCGATTTATTCTCCTACATGTTTTTTTATCTTCTACTCCGTAAATGAATTAAATAACCAAGGAAAAATATATTAATATAGAGATATATTTTACTTGATATTCTCTTCCTTCTTTATCTGATTTTGGGCTTGCTGCCGTCAGCCTTGGTGATCTTCGTTTTTCCATTGTAGCAATTGAAGTTTCCCTGCTATTTTTCTTTTTTTTCTTTGTTCGGTCCTGTTAAAAATTAATAATTATAGGTGAATCTCATAAAATTTGATCAGATAAATCGACAAATCTATATAACTAGAAATACTATTTACCTTGCTGTCCAATTGATTATCAAACCTAAATAACTCTTCTTTTTCTTCATTTTCTTTATCATCTTTGTCAGTATATGCATGATCAGCTTCTGTATCACTTGGGGCATCTTTTTTTCTTCCAGATCATTATTTATTTCTTCAGCTCCAATAACTTCTTTTCCATTTTTTGGATTTGATGCTCTTGCTCCTTCATGTGTTGCCAACTGTGGTTCATCATTGTCATTATCCTACAATAAACATTGGATTAGTTACATATTAATACAAAAAAATTTTGTGCTAGAAAAGATATTAATAAAAAAGATTATGAGATTAACCTCATCAGAAAGTTCTCGACGTGCCCTTGTTTTGATTCTTATTTTCTTTATCTTATGCTGAAAAGCAGACTTGTTAATCTCTTTCACTGAGTCTTCATTGAATTTAATCCGATCAACATTTGTTGGTATTGGAGACTGAGATAAAAAAGATTGTGAGATTAATAAAAAATATTTTGAGATTAACCTCATCAACAAGTTCTCAACGTTCCCTTTTTTTACTCTATTTTTTTACCTTATGCTGAAAAGAAGACTTGTTAATCTCTTTCACTGAGTCCTCACTGAGTTTAATCTGATCATGCAAGATACAATCATGCAAAGTACCTATATGCATTAGCAGTTAGGTTATATTTTTTCAAAAATTTATAAGTGTTCAACTAGATAGGTAGTTGTGAACATTGTGCTACATATTTTTCACAATTTTTACTAGTTTATATCTTGAAGAAATAATTGATGCTTACATTGTTCTGCGATTGGTGTGGTCTTTTCTTGAGAACTTTCAGAAGTATATATACATAACGCCTGAAGTGCATCGATGGCCTCAATATTGCAAATAGGAGAATGAGGTTGAACTCCTAATGCACTCTTGTCACCAGTCTCTTCTTTCTTTCTTGAAAAGTCTGTAACACTGATTATTTCAATATCATCATCTACTTCATTTCTGTCGTTGGATTCATTGACCATACTCTCACACATTGATGGTAGTTTTGAAGAAAACTCATCTACATCATCACTTGTGAACCAGTTTTCATTCATCTATTAATATTCAAATAAGAAAAAAACAGTCAAATAAGTGCAAGTAATCAAACAAAGTAAAAATATATATATAGTGTATTGTACTTACAAATCCTGGATAATATTATTTGAAAATGTAATGCTTTGGACATGAGATTAGAAATTTGTATATGTAGTACAAAACATAGCAACCACATTTAGAACCATCCTTCTATTGTGGGACTTTGGGAATATGAAATGGATACTTTAGAATTTCATGTGTTCCTTCTCTTTCCTCCTGATTTAAATTATCTTGGACAAACCTAAATATTAAATTAGATTTTGTTAGATTACTTTTATTGTCTGATATGATAAAGCATTACATTTACGATTAGATGAAGTCAAACAACAGAATACGGGTCATACTTTTGAAGTTGTGCTTTTAGTGTATTTGAAATGGTTGAATTTAGTGAATCCAACAACAACAAACATGGACTTCTTTTGGATTCCAGTGTCTCTCCAAAATTACATAATATGAGCAAATTCCAGTGGCCCCTATAATGAAAAATGTAAAAAAAAAATCATTAAAGTTGCAGTTCTTATAATATTATTTATAAAAATTGTTTTACATACCCTTCACACATTGGAACAAAAAGATATCTTCTTCCAAACACTTTCTCCTTTGATATGTAGCTCAATGCATTTTTCCTTGAATCACCATTGTTCAACATATATTTTCTGAACCATAGAGGGTCCAAAAAAATATATTCTCCTCTTTTATCAATCGGTAGTGTTTACCACATACCCCTATAAATGCCAAATATATTATATTAATATCACCAATTTACGACTAACAATAAAAATCCCGATGTATATATAAATGCAACATAAGTGAATTAATGTAGGGCTCTGCTAAGTTGAGTAGCATCGATAGTTTAAAATTTTAAAATAATTACCCGATGTATTGATCAAAAGTGTTTGTGCTTAGATATCCTACTTTGTTTCTCATTTTCCGTTTCACTGTTGATTTGCTTGATCCATAATTTTTATCTTTTGTCTTCATTTCTGCTACTTTTTTCTGCTACTTGAATGAGTACCTGAAATTTTAACAATAGAACTCAATATCTTCTTATCTTACACTGAAGAAAAACATTTTAAGAAGTTTACAGGTGTTCTTCTGAAAAATAAAGGATGAGAGTCATATTTAATTACGCACATTGACTATACGAAAGAGTCTCCACATTGAAATTACGTGAAATTAATTTATTGTGCTATCTATGTGCTCTCTGTGAACTATTATTCCTTTTTTTCTCATCATTGCAGCTCTATCAGAAATTAGTTCATCTATATTTGATAGAGCGCTATTAGCTCTATCAAATAAAAGAACAGGTCAGATACAGAGGCAGCTTGCCTGCCATAATCAGTGCATTGTATTTGTCATGATGACGAATCATTGAAAAAAATTCACAAAAATTACTTACAGAGGCAACCAAGTAAAAACCCCCTTAAAAACAAATGTATCCAAATCTACAAAGTATAAATATAACATAAAGAAATGTAGAATTAATACACATTCTCAATAGAATAAACATAAATTAAAGCATAGGTTTGATGTTATTGTAAAATGTACAGTTATGTTAAAGCTACACCACTAGGTTCCGCTACAACCCTTTTAGCCTCAAACTCTACGATTTAAGGTGCAGTAATCACCACAATAACCAAAGTACAAATCACCAGTCCCAACATTAAAATTATAAAATATTACATTCCATTCATTTATATCTTTGTTTAATAATAATGCTTCTTTATTTAATTACTTAATCATAATCTAAAAACACATAAATATACTTTTATACTTCTAATACAAAATCATAAGATTAAATATATATCTTGTTTAAAGAATAATTCTTCAATTGTATATTTTAATCAGAATTTCAATTTTTACCATAGAATTTTAGGAACACATGATTCCCTATTATTAAACTTAGTATCCGCAACTACTAAATCACTGGATTATCCGTTATAGAATCTATTTTTACAAACAAATTATACTGATATGTAGGAACATGTCTACTAAATATACAAATGAAGAAATACACTTTTAAGAATTAGATCTACTAATGTCTAGTCAAGGGCTTACTCAACTATGGCGAATAAGAATTCCAAATCTTGTATTACATCCATTTTACTAACTTCATTTTTATGCAGAATCATTAATACTGATTCAAAATCTAAAAACACAAAACATACTTCTGTAATTTACAAATAACTCATACAGATCTTTATGAAATAAATTTTTATATTGAAAAATATAAATAAAATAGATCTATACCACTGCAGAATCGATTTATTCAGTAGAATCTAAAATAAACAAACCAAATCTACTCTACAAACAAGTATTTTAAACGCACAGACTTTGCTTCTACCGTGGAATCAACATCTTCACTATAATCTAAAACTAATATACAGAATCTACTGTACAAACAAGTGTTTTAAACACACAGACTTTGCTTCTACCGTGGAATCAACATCTTCAGTAGAATCTAAAACTAATTTGCAGAATCTACTCTACAAACAAGTGATTCTAACACACAAATTTTGCTTCTACCGTAGAATCAATATCTTCAGTAGAATTTGAAACTAACATACAGATTCTACTCTGCAAACAAGTGATTTAACCACACTTATTTTGCTTCTACCGTGGAATAAAAATAAAAAAACCTATAACAGAAATCGACATGTATTTTAATCTAAGTCAGTTTTATAAATATTTCTTCTGTATAATCTATCTAAAAGCTTGAACTCAAGTCAACAACTACAAAACATTATATTCTACTTTAGAAACTTTAAATATGTTGTAGAATATAAAAAAAACCTTACCTATATGATTAAACTTCATTGATGTTGAATTTATCCTTCAAATCTACCTGAAAAACGAATTACACATCTGAAATTGATCTATATATTCTCAAATTCCTGATAATATTCGAACTAAAGATAAAATAGATCTACTTACGGAGCTCCTTCAGATGAAATCGTCGATTATAAGGCTCGATTTGATTGATTTCTTTCTAACTCATTCGTTTTCATCTGTTATTCATCTCCTTCCTTGCTCTAGATCTCAACTTTTTTGTGTGTCTGTGTGTGTATTTGTGTGTCTGTGTATTTGTGTGTTTAATGTGTCTATACGGACCGTTATTATAAGTAGTGGGTTGGTTAGTTTTTACTTTTTTGAAATTAGGCTTGAAGTCTCATTTAATTACAAATCTGCCACTTAATCTGGGCCATTAAAAAATTGGATGGCTGAGATTGGAGTTCTTTATGGTTCACTATATTTAAAGTTCTCTGTTGATTGGGACTCTACATATGTATATTTAAACTCATTATCAAATTATATTATTAAAAAGTTCTAATAAATAAATTTTAGAGATTAAAATTTTCACTTTAAATTAAATTAAAAAAATTATAATAATATAAATAATCTGTGCATCGCTTCGATTTAGGCTAGTAATTATGTATAATCTAATAAAAAAAATTCACAAGAAATAATCTGATTTGAAAAATCAAATCAATAATAACTTGAATGAGGAGTTTTTAGAACACTCCAACTAACACATGAACCCTACGAAACCATTTTTAGACGGAAGACGAGCAGCACGACCATAATTAGTACCATCTCCGTCCCCCTCATTTTTTATAATTTTTTCATATGTTTGACACACATTTTAAGGCAACTATAAGTATATTTTCGTAATATATTTTTAATTTTTTTTTGTATAAAATTTAAACATTATATTTTTATTTAGAAGAAAAAAATTAAAAACAAATTATGCAACTACATTTAATAAAAGTATTAAAGTAGGTGCCGAGCTACCCAATGTAAAGAATTTAGAAGGACGGAGGGTATAACACTCATGCACTATTTTATAAATAAGACTAATGTATGTACTCTTAATTTTTGTTCAATAATTTCAGCAATTAAATATTATGCATTTTATTTTATTTTTAATATTGTAATATTATACATTTTATATTAATATTTGTATTTGAAGTATATTGGCAAGAAATTTACTTTATAGATAATTTCACACAATAGTCTATTTTATATATAATAGAGCAAATAGGGGGTTAGTTGGGACAATTTATTCAATTAAAATTACTCAATTACCCCTCATAAATACATATTAATAAATATCAAATTTAATACTATATATTAATTACATCTAACTCATCTATTAGTTGTCTGATACAAAATTGGAAGAAAGTTAATTTAACAACACAAAAATTACATATATTTCATTGATGTAACATGTACATAGGTTATTAATGCACGTGAGTTTAAAAAATATTTGTGCCTTGCACGAGTTATAAAGTACACAAACTGAAGAAAGTCATCATCACAACATAGGTTATTGTATGTAGACGCAAATAACTACTCATAACATAATAATACCCCATTTACAAACATATATTTCACTTAACAAGTATGTATAAAAGTTTTATAATAACTGAGGTTAGAGTATACCTGTGCCTCGAGGCACGGGTTATATAGCTAGTTTATATTAATCCATGAATTGGGTTTCGACCTATTAAGATAATCTTCCGAGAATGATTAATGTTCGAAGGTGCAATTTTTGAAAACATTGCAGATACATTTTTGCAAGGTAAAGTAAAAATGATAATGGAATCGGTTTGTTGTCTAACAAAATAATTAGCACATTTAAAATATTTAATTTTTTGACATAGTTCGAGAACAACACGCTGAAATTACTAAACGATTCAATAGAAGTTAGAAATGCCCTATTATATTTAGCAAAAACAATCATATATTACTAAATTATCTTAAATTTCGGGGTTAAATATTAAATAAGTGACGAAATGTGTCTCAAAAACTAAAATAGGTAATTCATTACAATATGACTCAAACTGATCATCAATTAACTTATTTTGATCATTCCGTTAAAATTTAAAACTGAAATTAGTCAAAATTGAAAAATGATTACACAAGAGGCTAGAGTTTGTTTTGGGTTTCAATATGATCTTAAAAACTTGTACTTTGACTCAGGGAATTATGATAAAATCTGGCTTGATTCTTCCAAATCTCAAAAATAAAAGTATGAAGAATTAAAACCAAATTTTATCGTGATCCTATAAGCAAAATAATAAATTATAACAATCATATTAATCTCTACCTTCTTGTATTACCATTTCAATCTTGGGTAATTTCAAATTTTGACTTTAATGATAAGAACATTAATAGAAAGCATGTTAAGACAAAAACTATTAGTCCTCCTAAAATTATGAAGAAACTCCTACTTGGAAGTCTAAATGCATTCTTAAGGCTTCTAAAGAAAAGAAGA
Source organism: Apium graveolens (assembly GCF_009905375.1). Lineage (NCBI taxonomy): Eukaryota > Viridiplantae > Streptophyta > Magnoliopsida > Apiales > Apiaceae > Apium > Apium graveolens. The sequence goes on from NC_133652.1 coordinate 33,873,617, forward strand.
AGTCATTCGATGAGAAATATAATCATGTCAAATTTGCATATATGATATTGTTAATCATGTGAATTGCTCTAAGTCCCCCGAGCCAACTAAGTTTGGGTACCAAAGAAAACTTGATCCATAATGTAGACATGGCAAGAAAATGTGAAGTGAACTATGTGGATTGTTAACAGTGGATGTTTAATACACAATAGTTCGAGGATAGAGCCCTGCTATTAGAATGGACAAGTAAGCTCACCCGTTAGTAACCTTTGTAGATGACAACAAAGAAATCACTTCGGGATATGGCGTGAAATCGGGAATGTCATCTTTCCCTCAATATTCAAATGCATATATTTTGTTGAATATTTGTTGCATTATTTATTGTGTCTCTTGCTTTAATAGTTTGTTTTATGGACTTTAAAGCAATTTAACATTATTTTTTGCTTGATAAGTCATATTGTTAAGGTATTGGTATCATCAAACTCTTGAAAATCTCCGGAGGCACAAGCAGAGTTTACTAGGCTGATTACTAAGTCGATTGTGAAGAAGGGGGGTTTCTTGCCTACAACGAAGGATGGAAAGCTTTTGGAGATGATTGTTGAGTTCGGATGGCAGACTTTCTGTGAGACACCCGATGTGGTCCCGATGAGCATTGTGCGGGAATTTTATGCGAATGCTAAGGCGGATAAGAATAGGTTTTCTGTGGTTCGTAGGTTGACGTTTGATTATACCCCTGAGGCTATTCGTAGGGTTATCAATCAACCTGCAAGAAAGCCTAATGCTAAGGATTGGGTGCAAAAGACTAGGGAGGATTTTGATCTGGATTATATTGTGGCTGAGTTGTGTGTTCCTGGGACAGAGTGGAAGTACAAGGCGGGCACGAATAAGCCGCTTACTTTTCCTTCTTCATGTATGAACATGTATGCTAGGGCGTGGAACCTATTTGTGTGTGTAAATATCATGCCATCTTCGCACTCGCATGAGGTTACCGTGGATTGTGTTATTTTGCTATGAGGAATTCTGAATGAAGAATATGTGGATCTCGGTTTTGTGATTCATCAGTGCATGCTGTGTTTTATACGAGGAGGGACCACAGGGCGATTCCTCATGCCTCCATTATTATGAGGTTGTGAACCGCGGTTGGTGTTAGGTGGCCTGAGCATAAACAACTACAGATGTCGAGTGCTCCCATTGATAGCTCGACAATTCAGCAGCTGAAGGAGTGGTATGGTGGTAAGGCCGACGAGAAGGGTTTGGGCTACATATATGATCATTTACCGGGTGGCCAACCAGCTGATCAGACTTATGCAGGGGGTTCTTCTCAGGCACGTCAGGGAGCCACTAGAGCCTCTCGTGGAGCTACTCGATCTTCTCGTGATCAATAAACATGGGAGAGTTCTGGACTTGGAGATGCGCAGTACAGGCGATTGACTAGGCATATGGATGCGATGCATGACATTCACAGTAATTTTACAGCAGATTTGACACAGGCTTTGGGCACTTCTTTCCAGGTCACTAGTGTCGAGGTTGATTGCCCTATTTTTGGGCTGATTCTGTGTACCCGCCGCCTGATACTCCACCTGAGGAGGGTGATCTTTCTGATGACTAGGTATGCCTTGTATCCTTATTATTATATTCAATGAGGAAATTGAAAATTTTAAGTTTGAGGGTGATAATGTAAGGAATAGTAGTGGGTGTTGTGTCCATATAGGTGTAGTTCATTCATATTTTTTGCGTGATTGTTCATAGAGTTGTTTGCATTTTTTTTGTTTTGCATATGTGTTCATGTTATTATGTGAGTCCATTTAGTTGCATTTGCATGCATATAACATGATCCCTTAGGTTGAGCTGTTTCTGATTGGCAGGATGATGTTAATTTGAGTGTGGTGATGTCGAATAGAGGGATGATTAAGTCCTAATGAATTGATTTGCATGCCCAGAAATAAGTTTTTTTCACAAGTCTTATAGGTTGCTTTCGAACTAGATCATGATCATACTTGTTTGCTTGTTGAGATTTAATCACTTGGTTATACTTAGAATTTGTGTTATTCCCGTACTGACGAAGTAACACTGATATCAATGCTTATTGCGAATATAGCTAGGCGTCAATTGGCTAGTAGCCAGCTCATATTTTTATGCGTAGTCTATAGTTGAATGAGATGAAGCGAAAACACTCATTCAGAAATTGAAAAAGAAAATAGAAAAAAAACAGAAAAGAAAAACAGAAAAGAAAAAAGAAAAATAAAAAAATATGTGTTAGTATGTGTTATGCATAAATGATCACGAGTGAGCTCTTTAATACTCGAGCTATTAAGTTCTAGGGGACTTTGTGCCTAGCGACCTAAGGTTTTTATAGTCTGGGATCCACTAACCTAACGCTCGCTACATGGGTATTATTGTATAAGTCTTTTGGGACCTTATTCATTGCATGGTCAAATAAGCGTTCGTGTTTATGTGTTCACTATAATAGCATGATCCTTGTATAACTCTAGTAAAGATGAGGTGTTGTGAGACATTATGTGTTTGTTAGTCCCTTAACAATATAGCAAGAATTACAAAAGGGGGGTTGAATGGAATTCTTGAACCTTTTTCTTAAAATAAAAATGTTCGAACTCGAATATAAATATAAGTGTGTTGATTAGCACAATGCGGAATAAAAACTTAAGTGAATCAAAACACAAGTAATTAAAAACAAGAGTCTTTAAAAACTTTCTAGTGGATTTAAACAATTCCACCAGAGATATATATTATATCGAGAGAACTCTGTGTGCAAGAATGCTCACAGGTGCTTACAAATTTGAACTACTGAGAATACAGAGAAATGCTAATAATTCTGCTTACAAATGTTTCTCACTTTTTTGTATCTCAGATCTTAGTTTCTATTTGCTACTTCTTGGTTTATATATTACAAAGATTACAAAGTCAAAAGACAAGATCATTATAAAAACTATCGGGTCTAATGCTTTGTTACTTTGTTCTCTATTACCCAGTTAATAGGCTTCCTCATTCCATTTGCATACACTTCGACGCATGTGACCAGTTGTCACTGTCAACTGATATTTGAATTCTTTATCCGTTAAGTACATGATCATCCGTTGATGGCTTCATTGATCATCCGTCGACTGCTATATAAAACATCCGTTGATAGCCATTTGATCATCCGTTGATGGCTTTGTTAATCATCCGTCGGTAGCTATTTTGGCACTTGACTTCAATTCATTTATGCATAATTACAAGACATCATCTATGTACAATTAATCAACCTATTCTGCATATCTAGTTAAAGTCAACATGACTTATATTCTACTACAGAATCTATACAAAGGTGTATGCAGAAATGTGCTACAGACTATTATTACATAAGCTACTCACTCGATGGATAATAAGTCATCATCCGTCGGGACTATAATGAGTTATCCGTCGGGACTATAATTCTTATCCGTCGAGTGCTACATTATTTTACTAAGTAAAATCTACTTAGGTGTTTTGTTTATGTCATCATCAAGTACACAACATATGCATAACAGTGTTTAACGCTTATTCTATTTATAAACTTGTGATTGTTTTGTGAAAAATAGGATATGATTATTGATCTAGTGATGGGAGTATATCTGTTAAGCATCGCACACACGCACATTTCTGGGTTGTAAGTTGATTTGTGAGATTTAGTTGAACTCTGTTTTAAATAATTGCATTCTTAGAAACATTACTTATTGATTGGTTCTAGTTAGTCTGAGGGGATCGTTGCATTTTCTCGTAGTTGCATTCATGCATTAGTTGTGTTTTTAGTTTTGAGTCTGTTCATGCTTGAGGACAAACATCGATTTAAGTTTGGGGGTGTGATAAGTGGATTTTATATCCACTTGAAACGCTTTATATCGGCTTAAGTTGGATGTTTTGGACTCAAGTATGTGGTATTTTTGATATGTTTTGTATTTAATTGTTACAGGGCGCTAGTCAGGAGGAGGAACTGAGTTTTGCAATGATTTTATGCTAATAAGAGGTCAGGAATGGAGTTTCGGAAGATCGATCGAAGAAAGGAGTGCAAAATAAGAAAAATCAGAGTTTTTGTCAGAAGGCAGGGGCGCCCGCGCCTGAAGCAGGGCGGCCGCGCCTGAAGCAGGGCGGACACGCCAGGAGTTCCATCATGGCAGCGCGCCCGCGCCAGTCTATTTCTGCAGAATCCTGGTATATTATCCCATTCTATTGGCTCATCCTTGGGCATAATAGGTTCACCATGAATATTCCTGTAGGGATCCACCACCCTTATATCTTCAAATACCACATAGGGCTTTGATGCTTGAGTTGTAGTTGGTGTGGGTTCCTCAGGAAATTGATCTTCCAATTCCTTGTCAACAATATCCAGTTTCCTTTTAGTTCTTTTAGCCAATTCTTTCTTCCTTGAAGATTTCTTCTGTTCTTCAACTTGCTTCCTTGATTCAGTAGCTTCAGATGGTTGAGAGGGAATTTGTTGGGATGAATTCACAGCCTGTAGCTTGGCTAAGATAGCAATCTACTCTTTCCTCTGTTTAGTCTTCTTTGCATCTAGAGCAGCTTGCTTCTTTTCCTGCTTCAATCTGGCTTTTTCTTCTCTCTTTGCTTGAGCAAATTGAGGATGTCCAGCTACCACACAAATTTCCTTCCCATTTCTGAATATCTTAGCAATCCTCTTTTTAGAAGCTGAATCAGTTGGATCTTTATAGAAAATAATTGATCTTGACAGAAGCTTCTTCTCATCAGGCTTGGGTGTCTCATACACAGTATCCAAGGGGTTCTTCAAGGATGATTTTGGGTAGTTTGCCCTTGGTTTGAGAATCATTTCAGCCTTTGGAGACTTAATGCAGGAAGATTGTCCTCTTTCCAGATAGTTCATGCTCATCTCATTCACACTGATTTGATTGACTTGAGAGTGATGGATGGTTGACTTAACTGGCTCCTTGACAAGTTCAAACTTTTTCTTTATCTCCTCATCAATCTTCTTCCAGTTGACCAAACTCAACTGTTCTTTCTCAGCAACTTTCAAGTTAGCTGCTGCTACTTGAATCAGATCTATACTATCTGCAACTGGTGGCTTTGAGATAGTAATTGAAGGCACAATTACTTTACTGATTTGTATTTGATGTTTCTCCCCCTCACTTGGTCCTTTCTCCCCCTTTTTGTTATCATCAAGTTGAGGAGTCAAGCCTTGTGCTTTAGCCAGTTGCATTAGAAGACTGGTCTGAGACTGTTGATTTTGAAGAATGGTGGCCACAGAGTCTTCAATAACTTGAACTCTGTTCTCCAATTTGGCCAGCTTCCTTTCAGCATCAGATTCTCTTCTCAGTCTCAGGAGCAGATCCTGCATGGTACCATAAGGCATTATTGAATCCAGCTTCTCAGAATTATAGGTCTTTAAGTCAGCTATATCCTTTTTGAGTTCATCCACACTCAGATTCTGTCTTAACTGCTGTAGCTTCATGAGATGTAGAGAATCTAGGTGGGCTTGAAGAATAGCCTTGGTACTAGCATCTGCAGTGTTCTGAATGGCCTTTTGGATAGACATGATTTGTTTGACTAAGGATACATTGAATTGTCCTGGTGTAGACTCCTTTGTCAATGCCCATTCAGGTAGATCTGGAATGGAACTTGGGCCTTCATCTCCCCCGAAGTTCATGCTTCCATCAAATGAAATAGAGTCATCATCATTAGAATTTACTCCAAATTCTTCAGATGGCTCACCAGCTGTAGAAGGCATTAAATTGACAGCAGCTTTATCCCTTTGTAGAGATTCTGAAGTTTGTACTAGATTTAAAGTCTTCTCTGCCTCCTCATTGCCCTGAGCAGCCAACAGTTGATAGGCTGACGCATGATGAGTAAAAGTGTCAGCATCCAAGGAAATGTTATCAATTACAGCTTTGTAATGTTGCTGAAATTGTCTTTCCTTTTCAGCATCATCCACAATCATTGACTCATGAGCAATGACTGGATCCACCCTTATATCCTCTGTACCTGCTTTTCTCTCATGTTCTCTCTTTTGTTGTATCAGGGTCTCACCCTGGCTCCCCACCCTCACACCCTCACCTTCACCTACTAAGGTGGGACTCCTCTCACTCCCTTTTGCCAATCCTGAAGAAATGGATTGCAGATTTTCACTCATTTCCTCTCCTTTTACCTGGGAGCAACCCAGCCTCTCACTCAAGACACTCTGCTCTCTCAATCCTAAGATTGACTGTACAACCACTAAATCTTCTGCACTTGAAATAATTGAAGTTTGAAGTTGTGCAGAGATACTCGACGGATGAGTGATATCCATTGATTGAGTGGTTTTGTTATCTGACGGATAGCTGCTGTTAGGCTTATCCGTCGGGATACAATCACTACTCGACGAATGAGCAATATCCGTCGAGAGAGTAGAAATGAATGAGGTGGGAAGAGAAACTATTGTTGACTCTGTGCTGATTGAAGATATTTTAGGCACAGATGACACAACAGTTTCTGAAAGAATTGGCAAGTGAGCCAACAAATCATCTAAAAGATGATGCTCACTTGTACTGAATTTTAGCTTCCCCAACAGAGTTAAAGAAGGGGAATCAGGAATTGATGTGTTTATCATATCCACATCCAGAGAATTTGTTGGTGAGTATGGTGTTTGAGGTGCTTCTATAATTAGATATTTTGGCTGTGACTCCACATTTATTGGAGCCACATCAAACTGAACTTGAGAAGGCGCAGTGACTGTGTCTTTAGCACCAGTTTGCACTGTGTGTGTATCCTGTGCATCCCCAGAGGTTTTAGATTTCTTCTTTCTTGTATAACTTTGGGGTGAGCTTTTGTCCCTATCCCTCTTGGCCTGTGCTCTTGGTTGAGAGCTTTGTTCAATAACTACATCCTTTTGGGAGGATGCAGTTAGAAGTGAGCTTTTATCCTTTTTAAGCACTGTAGTTTGTTGGGAAACTGCAGTGTGGCTAGGCTGGGATCCACTCAACTCTCCAACCTTATTCTTGGGGTTTCTTTGATGTTCACCCCTTCCCTCACCTAGCTTACCCTCCTTCACACTCCCCTCTTTGGCTTTGGTGGATTTTTCAACTGGTATCTTTTGAGAGATACCAGACGGGGTTTTCTTTGATTTGGATTTGGAAATTGTAGTAGGTTTGGCAACTTTGGTAGGAAACTGTTTGGTCATTGGTACAGTTGCCATAGCTACTCCTGAACTCAAAGAAATTGTGGAGGTTGAAATAGTTGTAGGAATGGATGAACTTACCTCACTTACCTGAGGTGCCTGCATTACAGGAAAGTAGAACATTGGCACATCCTTGTGATGATTGGCCCTGTTCAAATCTGCAATGAGTCTTCTCTCTTGAACCCAACAATCCAGTTTGTTGTTAGGGTTCTCAAGCACAATCTCTTCACAGAGGTGGTTAGCCAATAACATAAGAAATCTAGCATAATACACATTTTTACCTCTTTTAGCTAACTCACCTAATTTAAAACCTAACTCAAATAAGACAAGGTCACTGAAATTATAAAATTTATCTATAACTAGCATATATAGCATGTTAAGCATGGAAATATTCACTGAATCAAAATTACTTATCTTTCCTGAGAAAACCTTTGTAACTACATCACACAAGAAACTCCACTCCTTCCTAAGACCCAATTTCCTAATATCACTCAGTTTAGAAGTAGGAAGTGCATAGTGCATGGAATTAAGCATATTTATGATATCAGTGTCATTGTGTGGTGAAGTTACAGTGTTATCAGAGATTTTGAAACATGCTTTTATCACATCACTATTGATACAGAATTCTTTACCTTTGATGGTTAGATTGATGGTCTTGTCAGTAGAGTTGTAGGTAGCAGTGGTCCACATCTCTTCAACAACTTCACAGAAGATTGTGGGTGATTCCAGCATGGCATAATTGAGCTTGCAATTCCTCACAAAGTCCATCATCTTGTGATAGTCATCCGATTGCTGAATACCCTTGTTAACTAATGCAGTGAAATTTTTCTTCTCATAAATGTACCCAGTCTGAGACATAATCTTTACAACAGGCGCCATTGTTTGGAGAATAAAAGCTTGAAGAGAAGGAGAGTAAGTGCTTGAGAGAGAATGAAATTAGAGCAGTTGAATTTGAGAATGATAAAAGAAAACAATTGCAATGAAATAAGCTTTTATACTATCTAAAAAATAACTGATAAAAATAATAAAGTAAAGTAAATTAACCAATAAAAATTGTCTAAAATAGTCGTTTAAAAATAAACAGTAAAAATTCCACCCATTATCCGTCGTGTAATGCTTACAAACTGTAAGTATACTCGATGGATAATGTACAGGGAATTAACGGCTGAGATTAAGACAATTCGACGGATGAGGATAAACTGTTATCCGTCGAGACATAAAATATTCCAGAAAAGTAATTGATTTTTATTAGCAAATTGCATATCGACGGATGACCAAACTCGATGGATAAGGGTCATCCGTCGAGATGTAAATTTTAACTAAGTTAAAATTTCATCCAAGACTGAAGAATCAATTAAATTTCTGGCTGCATTTCAACTTGCAAAATAACTCAGATAGATTTAAGAGTAATTAAGCATATCTAACTCACTTACCAACCTTGAAAAGGTGGATTCATCCAGTGGCTTGGTAAAGATATCTGCAAGTTGCTTCTCACTTGGAATAAAATGTAGTTCCACAGTACCATTCATTACATGTTCTCTTATGAAATGGTATTTGATATCTATGTGCTTTGTCCTTGAATGCTGCACTGGATTTTCAGTGATGACAATTGCACTTGTGTTATCACAGAAAATTGGAATCCTCTCAACTTGCAAACCATAGTCCATCAATTGATTTTTCATCCATAAAATCTGTGCACAGCAACTTCCAGCAGCAATATATTCAGCTTCAGCTGTAGAAGTAGAAACTGAGTTTTGCTTTTTACTGAACCAGGATACAAGCTTGTTTCCTAGGAATTGTCAGGTTCCTGTTGTAATCTTTCTATCAATTCTACAACCTGCATAATCTGCATCTGAATAACCAGTTAGATCAAAACCAGAATCTCTAGGGTACCAAATGCCAAGGTTTGGTGTTCCCTTGAGATATATGAAAATTCTCTTAATAGCTATTAAGTGAGATTCTCTAGGATCAGCCTGAAATCTAGCACATAAACAAGTAGCAAACATTATATCTGGTCTACTAGCTGTTAAGTACAGAAGTGAGCCAATCATGCCCCTATAACTTGAAATATCCACAGACTTTTCAGTAGTGTTTAATTCAAGCTTAGTTGTTGTGGCCATGGGAGTTTTTACAGATGTGCAATCCATTAGATCAAACTTCTTTAAAAGATCAAAAATATATTTAGTTTGTCTAATGAATATTCCATCACTAACTTGCTTAACTCGTAAACCAAGAAAGTAAGTTAGTTCTCCCATCATACTCATTTCATACTTACTTTGCATCAATTTGGCAAACTTTTTGCAAAATTTCTCATCTGTAGAGCCAAAAATAATATCATCTACATAAATTTGAACAAGTATACTAGAGCCATTAACATTCCTGAAATATAAAGTTTTATCTACAGTACCTCTTGTAAAGTGATTTTCCAAAAGGAACTTTGATAAAGTATCATACCAGGCTCTAGGTGCTTGCTTCAGTCCATAAAGTACTTTCAAAAGATAATAGACATATTCTGGAAAATTTGGATCTTCAAAACCAGGAGGTTGACTGACATATACTTCTTCCTCCAAATCTCCATTCAGAAAGGCACTTTTGACATCCATTTGATAGACCTTGAAATTGGCATGGGATGCATAGGCTAAGAAGATTCTGATGGCTTAAAGTCTTGCAACAGGAGCAAATATTTCATCAAAATCTATTCCTTCTTGTTGATAATAGCCTTTAGCAACCAATCTAGCTTTGTTCCTGACTACTATGCCATTTTCATCCATCTTGTTTCTGAATACCCATTTGGTGTCTATTGGATTCTTTCCTTTAGGCTTGGGTACTAGCTTCCACACATTATTCCTTTCAAATTGGTTTAGCTCCTCCTGCATAACTAATATCCAATCAGGATCCAACAAAGCTTCTTCTACCTTCTTCGGTTCTTCCTTGGAAATAAAGCTGCTGTATAGACATTCTTCCTGAGTTGCTCTTCTTGTTTGAACTCTAGAAGAAACATCACCAATGATAAGCTCAAAGGGATGATCTTTTTTCCATTTCCTTTGTTGAGGTAGATTAGCTCTAGATTAAGAGACCTCATTGTTGTCTTGATGTGTAATTGAGTTTTGACTAATTGAAACTCCCTCTAAGTTTGTGAATCTTTGATTTGAGAACGGGGAACTTTTTGTAGGTGATCTGTCTTGACTTCCTGCACCTTTTGATAACCCGACGATGGTGAATTTTGAGTACCGACGGATGAAGCAGGTTGTCTCCCGACGGATAATGCTGATTGCCTTCCGACGGATGAAACATTGTGCAACTCGACAGATGTTGAGTTTTGTACTTCATTAGTGGTAGATTTATCTGCATTATCCTTAGATACATTCTCTTGATCACTTTCATCATCACTGTCATCACTAACCATCTCCACATTGTCAAATTTAAGGCTCTCATGGTAATCTCCATCCTTCAGTCCTTCAATCTTTTTATCATCAAACACAACATGTATTGATTCCACAACAATGTTGGTTCTTAGATTGTAGACTCTATATGCTTTACCAACAGCATATCCAACACAAATTCCTTCATCTGCTTTAGCATCAAACTTCCCATTTTGATCAGTTTGATTTCTCAGGATATAGCATTTGCAGCCAAAGACATGAAGAAAGTTTAGAGTTGGCTTCTTATTCTTGAACAATTGATAGGGAGTCATGCATCTTGCTTGATTAACCAGAGAAATATTCTGAGTGTAGCAAGCAGTATTTACAGCTTCATCCTAGAAATATGTTGGCAGTTTAGATTCTTCAAGCATTATCCTTGCACCTTCAATAAGTGATATGTTCTTCCTTTCCACTACTCCATTCTGTTGTGGAGTCCTTGCTGCTGAAAATTCATGCAGAATTCCATTTTCTTCACAAAATGCTCTTATGACAGAATTCTTGAACTCAGTTCCATTGTCACTCCTGATTCTTCTAACCTTGAAATCAGGATGATTATTGACTTGCCTTATGTGATTGATGATGATTTCACTAGCCTCATCTTTAGACTTTAGGAAATAAGTCCAAGAGAACTTTGAGAAATCATCTACAATTACTAGACAAAATCTTTTCCTTGAGATGGACAATACATTGACTGGTCCAAACAAATCCATGTGAAGCAGTTGCAAAGGCTCTTCAATTGTTGAATCAAGTTTCTTCCTGAATGATGCTTTAATTTGCTTCCCCTTTTGGCAGGCATCACACGGTCCATCCTTTGAAAAATCCACCAGAGGAATGCCTCTTACCAGTTCTTTCTTTTCTATCTCATTCATGGTCTTGAAGTTTAAATGAGATAGATTCTTGTGCCATAGCCAACTTTCATCTTGACTTGCTTTACTGAGAAGACAAGTTACGGATTCTGCATTAGATGAGTTGAAATTAGCTAGGTACACATTTCCTTTTCTCACACCAGTGAGAACCACTTTGTTGCTTCTTTTATTAGTCACAACACAGTCTTCTGAGTTGAAGGTTACTGAATTGCCTTTGTCACAAAGTTGGCTGATACTCAACATATTGAGTTTGTGACCATCCACTAAGGCAACCTCCTCAATGATGACATTGTCCTTTGAAATGAAGCCATATCCCATAGTATAACCCTTGCTGTCATCTCCAAAAGTAATACTTGGGCCAGCTCTCTCCTTGAACTGTGTGAGCAGGGTAGAATCACCAGTCATGTGTCTTGAACAACCACTATCCAAGTACCAAAGATTCTTTCTATTTCCCTGCACACATCAAAATCAAATCAAGTTGATTTTGGTACCCAAGTTTCCTTGGGTCCTGCCTTGTTAACCTTCTTTTTCTGTTTCTTAGGATTTATCTCATTTGACTCAGAAATTTCAGATTCATTCTTAGTCATTTGAGTTGGGCCTTTGAAACCATTCATTGCAACGGAATTATCATGCATATTATGACTAACAGGAAATGGCATGCTATGAGTAAACATGTTATTCCAGTAAGGCATGCTAAATGGAATTTGTGGCATACTATATGCAACATAATAAAGATTAGGTGCAAATGGCATATTAGCAAACTGTGCATTCATGTTCTGTGTAGACATAGCATTAACAGGCATGAGAGGCATGACATTCATGTTAGGAAATTGAGGCTGCACAGACATGGAAGTAGGCATGGCAGATTTGCAATTAACAAACAGATGATTTACACTTCCACACTTGACACAAATTTTTCTGGGAGCATATTTGTCAGGAGTGTAGTTATTGTGTTTGTTAATCCCTACTTTACCATTCCTATTGTTTTTCCTTTTAGTCTCTATTTTTACCTCAATCTTTTCAAGTCTGTCACTTAACTGTTTGATAGTCATGTGACCAACATTAGCCTTTTTCCCTTTCTTAACTTGACTTGACTCTCCTGAAACAAAGTTCTTGGAAACAGACCCATACTTCTCATCCAGCTTAACTAGTTTGGCTTTGCTAATGGGCTTGCTCACAGCCGACGGATGAGGATTTTCATCATTCGACGGATAATATTTTTTATTATCCGACGGATAGTCCTCATCATCCATCGAGTCTACATCTATTAGCAGTCCATCTATCAAATTAGGTTCTAGTTTCTCTTTGTTCTTTTTCCAGGCTTCATCACAGAAAGACTCGATTTCTTGAACTTTGGTGATTTGAGCATGGACATCCCTGGATGTTTTCCAAGCTTTAATCACCTCTTAACTTCACGCTCGAGCTGCTTCTTTAAAATTTCTTCCTTTTTCAAGGACTCAGTTAATTCCTCCTTAGCAATCTTACACTCAATTCTTAATTTCTCAAAATCAATAAACTGAGACTCAAGCACATTATTCCTCTCACTTAAAAACAGATTGTTTTCTTTGATTTTAGCATTTTCTTTAGTAAGAGGCTTAAGTGTAATACATAAGTGATATAACTCTGTAGACATGTCATTTATGGCATCATTACACTCAGCTTTAGATAAATGTGCAAGGTTTGTAGTGATTACCTGATTGCTTGAGGAACTTGTCTCTGTTTCATCAGACTTGGCCATTAGGGCTAGATTGACATAGCTGACATCTTCATCTTCATCCAGACCATCTGCTGCCCAGTCATTTTCTTGTGTAATAAAAGCCCTTTCCTTTTGATTGAGTAGATCAAAATTTTTTTGCTTATAATCCACATACTCAAACTTTTTCTTACTGGAATCTGACTTCCTACACTCACTGGCAAAATGCCCTGCCAAGCCACATTTGAAACATTTGAATTTTGACTTATCCACCATGTTTCTATTTAGCTTGGTTGCTCCAAAGTTCTTCTTGAACTTGAGTTTGGCAAATCTTCTGGAAAGAAATGCTAGGTGCTCATCAATGTCCTCCATGTCATCTTGGCTCAATGAATCTTCACTTTCTACTGCAAGCCCCTTGCCCTTGTTCTCACAAACCTTTGAAGTTGATTCAACAGCTTCCATCTTCACTTCCTTCTCCTTTTCCAATTCAGCAACTAGTGCAATGGATCCTTCTTTCTTCTTTCCTCTCTCCATCCTTTCATCCTGCTCTATTTTAAGCTCATAGGTTTTTAGGATGCCATACAGTCTCTCCAAAGTAAACTCCTTATAATCTTGTGAGTTTCTTAATGAGACTGTCATTGGTTTCCATTCCTTTGGAAGAGATCTAAGGAATTTCATATTAGAGTCTTTAGTCCGATAGACCCTTCCATGTAATTTGAGAGCATTTAGTAGTTTTTGAAACCTACTAAAAATGTCAGTGAGTGACTCACTTTCCTCATTATGAAAATGCTCATATTGCTGAATCAAGAGCTGCATCTTATTTTCTCTAACTTGCTCAGTGCCATCACATATTATCTGTATAGTATCCCAGACTTCCTTGGCCGTTTTACAGTTGATAATATTGTCAAACATGTCTGCATCAACTCCATTAAACAGAATATTTATGGCCTTTTTATCCTTCCTAACTTATTCAATGTCAGGATCAGACCATTCATGCCTTGGCTTGGGGACTGATGGCTCGTTTCCTGTTGCAGCTCTCATTGGAACATGAGGGCCTCTTTCTATGCAGTCCACATAGGCCTCATCTTGAGAAAGCATATAAAGATGCATCTTTACCTTCCAATGATGGTAATTATCTTTACCTAGAAAAGGAATCTTGACTACAACATCCTTCTTGTTCATTTTGCTGAGTTGTTTTGATCTTTAAACTCCTTGTAAGTTAAGAGCTTGCTCTGATACCAATTGTTAGTCCCTTAACAATATAGCAAGAATTACAGAAGGGGGGTTGAATGGAATTCTTGAACCTTTTTCTTAAAATAAAAATGTTCGAACTCGAATATAAATATAAGTGTGTTGATTAGCACAATGCGGAATAAAAACTTAAGTGAATCAAAACACAAGTAATTAAAAACAAGAGTCTTTAAAAACTTTCTGGTGGATTTAAACAATTCCACCAGAGATATATATTATATCGAGAGAACTCTGTGTGCAAGAATGCTCACAGCTGCTTACAAATTTGGACTACTGATAATACAGAGAAATGCTAATAATTCTGCTTATAAATGTTTCTCACTTTTTTGTATCTCAGATCTTAGTTTCTATTTGCTACTTCTTGGTTTATATATTACCAAGATTACAAAGTCAAAAGACAGGATCATTATAAAAACTATCGGGTCTAATGCTTTGTTACTTTGTTCTCTATTACCCAGTTAATAGGCTTCCTCATTCCATTTGCATACACTTCGACGCATGTGACCAGTTGTCACTGTCAACTGATATTTGAATTCTTTATCCGTTAAGTACATGATCATCCGTCAACTTTGTGATCATCCGTTGATGGCTTCATTGATCATCCGTCGACTACTATATAAAACATCCGTTGATAGCCATTTGATCATCCGTCGATGGCTTTGTTAATCATCCGTCGGTAGCTATTTTGGCACTTGACTTCAATTCATTTATGCAGAATTACAAGACATCATCTATGTACAATTAATCAACCTATTCTGCATATCTAGTTAAAGTCAACATGACTTATATGCTACTACAGAATCTATACAAAGGTGTATGCAGAAATATGCTACAGACTTATTATTACATAAGCTACTCACTCGATGGATAATAAGTCATCATCCGTCGGGACTATAATGAGTTATCCGTCGGGACTATAATTCTTATCCGTCGAGTGCTACATTATTTCACTAAGTAAAATCTACTTAGGTGTTTTGTTTATGTCATCATCAAGTACACAACATATGCACAACAGTGTTTAACGCTTATTCTATTTATAAACTTGTGATTGTTTTGTGAAAAATAGGATATGATTATTGATCTAGTGATGGGAGTATATCTGTTAAGCATCGCACACACGCACATTTCTGGGTTGTAAGTTGATTTGTGAGATTTAGTTGAACTATGTTTTAAATAATTGCATTCTTAGAAACATTACTTATTGATTGGTTATAGTTAGTCCGAGGGGATCGTTGCATTTTCTCGTAGTTACATTCATGCATTAGTTGTGTTTTTAGTTTTGAGTCTGTTTATGCTTGAGGACAAACATCGATTTAAGTTTGGGGGTGTGATAAGTGGATTTTATATCCACTTGAAACGCTTCATATCGGCTTAATTTGGATGTTTTGAACTCAAGTATGTGGTGTTTTTGATATGTTTTGTGTTTAATTGTTTACAGAGCGCTAGCCAGGAGGAGGAACTGAGTTTTGCAATGATTTTATGCTAATAAGAGGTCAGGAATGGAGTTTCGGAAGATCGAACGAAGAAAGGAGCGCAAAACAAGAAAAATCAGAGTTTTTGTCAGAAGGCAGGGGCGCCCGCGCCTGAAGCAGGGCGGCCGCGCCTGAAGCAGGGCGGACACGCCAGGAGTTCCATCAAGGCAGCGCGCCCGCGCCAGTCTATTTCTGCAGAATCCTGTTTCTATTACGATTCTGATTTTCTGAGAGTCCAGGTCCACTTGGGGATTATATATAAAGATAAAAAGACGTTTTTATCAACAAGGAAGCCAGGGAGAACATTAAGAAGACCTAGAGCACACGAGATGGCTAAGGAGAAGAAGATCTAGTTTCATACTTTTGTATTCTTCGATTTAGGCGATACCTTTGGATGCATGTTTTTGCTTTGTTCTAAACCCTATTACTTCTATATTCTATCGTAGTATTCTGAACTTATTATTTACCATGTTTTCATTGGAACCCATGGTGACGATATGTTCGATCATGAACTAATCGTTGTCATGGGGTTCTAGCGGATTTATTTATGGATTTCAATAGTTGATTTTTCTACGTCTTTAGTGTGTGGTGATTTATGATTTCCTAGTTTGGTTGTACTTATTCGTCTTTGATGCGTAGCTAACATCTAAGATTGTTTGTTAATCTCTATTGAAGCAACAGTGAATATAAAGGTTTAAAACTTGCCATGCTAGCATAAGTTTATGTATGAATTGACATGCATAACTCGTCGGTAGTTTTAACCATCTTACACACCCTATGTAATCACAATAGATAACTTGTTCTTAAACCGTTATATTTTCAAATCTTATAGAAATATAGGTTCTAAGCATAATTTGTGTCTATTTGGATTCTATCTTGATTGTGGATGCACAGTAGTAGGGTACACGTATATTGAAAGATAGCGTATACTAATTTCGT
Source organism: Apium graveolens (assembly GCF_009905375.1). Lineage (NCBI taxonomy): Eukaryota > Viridiplantae > Streptophyta > Magnoliopsida > Apiales > Apiaceae > Apium > Apium graveolens. The sequence goes on from NC_133652.1 coordinate 33,890,398, forward strand.
GTTATCTGATTAGTTATCATCACCATCGCATACTATTGATAAAGACATAAACTTTGAATGAAGTATTTAATGAATTTAGAATCCCATGTGTTATTTCTCATATAAGTAATTCACTTTTAATCTCTTAGTTAATGCATGCTAGTATAATCTCTTAAGTAGTTAATCAACTCAAACTTGTTACTTGTCTTAGCTGTGAACGATAATCATACATTGTTGCATAAGTGCATAATCTGAACTTAACCTAAACCAATCCCTGTGGGAACGAACTTGACTTATATCTTATATACTTGTGATCACGTGCGCTTGCGTGTATTTTCGCGTGTGTTTTAGTGCGAACAACATCCTTAGCAGTTTTGCAATTTATGACATTGTCAAACATATATTGATCAAGACCATTGAATAATATGTTCATGGCTTTTTTGTCTTTATGGACTGCTTCAATATCTTCATCAGTCCATTCTGATTTAGAATTTGAAACAGTCTTCTCATTTTCAGTAGCATCAACAACATCTGTTGCAGCCCTGCGAGGAATATAAGGTCCATTTTCTATGCAGTTGACGCATCTTTCATCTTGAGAGAGTAGATGAAGGTGCATCTTCACTTTCTAGTGATGATAGTTATCTTTTTCCAGAATTCAAATCTTCACTCCAACATCCTTCCTGCTCATGTTGTTTGATTATTTTGATCTTTAAACTCTTTTTATGTTAAGAGCTTGCTCTGATACCAATTGTTATTTCCCAACAATACAACAACGGAATTACAGAAGGGGATTGAATGGAATTTTGGTTTCTTTTTTATTTCCGAAAGACACTTTATAAATATACAACTATATTTTTGAATAAGCAAGAATGCAGATTAAGCTTTTGAAGTATTCTACTAACACAAGGTAAATAAACTCACAGTTTAAAAACTTTCTGGTGGATTTGTCTTTCCACCAGAGATGTATATTTGAAGAAATCTCTGTGATGCAAATTGCACACAACTGCGTACAAGTATTTTACAACTTAAAACTTGAGAGTGTTTTCTAAGGATACAGCTTACTGAACTCTCTTGAGTTCTTACACATTATTTTCAAATATTTGCTACACTTGATTTATATTAAATCAAGTTTACATGTGAAATAATACAAGAATAATATTCCTATCAGCTAGGTCTAAGCACATGCTTCTTTATTTCTCTGTCTAATGCTATCCAAGTTAGATACAGCATCTTTGAACGTCCTTATTTTGCATGGAAATGGAAATGCTTCATTTTATTCTAAAACCTGTAGGCAGGCTGCCACATTCCTTTTGTGCACTACCAACTCATGTGACTCTGTCAGCTTCTGTCAAGTCACTATCAACTGTTATCTTGTTGATCATCCGTTGATGTTTCATTGATGTTATCCGTTGAAGCTTTATCATTATCATCCGTTGACACTATACTTGTGTCATCCGTTGAAGCTTTTTTGTTAATATTCTGATAGGTCACACACACTGTAGAAGGGGGTTGAATACAGTGTATAGCACAATCAAATCGAATTAAAGAACACAAGTAACATAAAATAGACTTTATTCAATATAATAAACTCTGTTACAATATGGAACTGTCCTCTCTCAGTGATGAACAAATATCACGAGAGCTGCTAGGGTTACAATAAATAATATTCTCGATAATGATAACACTTATAGTGTAAACCCTATGTCTGTGTTTATATATCACACAGTTACAAGATAATCGCTAATTGATATTGAATATAATTTTGCTTCCTTAAATATATCAATCAGTTATCTTTTCTTCCAAGTATTCCATTCTTCACAGAATTCCTTCTTCATGCATATCTCTTCTTACGTTTATCTTGATCTTCTTTCCTTTCAATCAGCCGCCTTCCTTATCTGAAAGTTTCCTTTAAGTCCTGATATTATCTCCTGATAAATATCTCCTGAACCTTAAGTACTGATAGCTTAAGTTCTGACTTCAGTATAAGTGCTGATTTCAGTTAAGTACTGATTTGTCCTGTTTAAGTAAGATCTGAAAACTAAACATAAATCATATTAGACATGACATTATCAAATATATCTAACAATCTCCCCCAACTTGTAAATTAGCATAATATACAAGTTTAACAGATATTTGATGATGTCAAAAACATTAAGTACAAATGCATGAGAATTTGACTAGATAACTACAACTTACAGTTCTTAAAGCTTTACCAACTTTAACTTCCGATAATAACTTCAGTCTGTATACATATCAGAATTTGAGCAGTTGTAGATCTTGACTTGGCTTCACTTTCTGATCTCTTTGATGTCAGGAGTTGTTCTGAGATAGTTCTTTAACAAACATCTCTCAGCATATCTGAGTTCATCAATCATCCTTCTTTTAGCATCTTTGAGTTCTGCAGTATCTTCACCAGTTTGAAAGATAGCATATCTGAGATCATTAATTTTTTCTTTTCTCAACTCCTAATCTAGTCTTATGACATAGGCTTTGTCAGACTCTAGATTGAATTCAAGTCCCTTAATACCAAGATATGTTCTGATCGTTGCAGTATTAGGCTTTATATCAACAATATCACCCTTGTGATCTCTGTACTTGGGACAGTATGTGCTGTCAGACTTTACAGAATAAAGCCTTTTCTGTCTCTGAATTTGAGTCTTTAAATAGTTTGCAGCACTTTCTGTTATTCTGTCATTCACTTGAAGTAAGAATAAAACATGTTCTAGTTCCTCAAAATGCTTCAGTGGTATAGCATTTTCCCTTATATGGTAAACCCTTCCATCTTTCATGAAATATAACAAGATGTGTTCTTTCAAGAAGGTATGGTAGACCATCTGTACAGATTCTAGTTGATTCAATCTTTCAGGAGTTGCTCCAACACCTGGTTCACTTAAGGAAGTTGGATCATTGGTTGTGTTCTGCACTCTTCTTTCATCAGCACTACCCAATCTAGATTTATCTCTTGCTTCCTTTCCAGTAACCACTCTTGCTTCAAAACCACTTGTTGCAGTCTTCAAAGGTTGAGTCTGTTTGGCTTTAGTGAATCCTGGTAGGAGTAACTTTGAGGATTTAACATGAGCAATGTCAGAGGTTTCCTTTCACATATCTTCTGATATCAAGCCAACTTGAGCTAAGTCAGAGGTTGCTTGCTTCATTGTTATATCAGAACTAACTATATCTTGACTCTGAACAACTTGAGCCATGTCAGAGGTTTTCTTAGAAATCTTCCTTGAAGTCAGAGTAAGATCAGCATCTTTAACAGAAATTTCTTCATCCATAGGAGGCACATAAACCTTTACAGGTTCACCAACTTTTTCTTTGCCCTTGGACCTTGGATCTATCTGCAATTGTGATTTGGCCTTGGTTGCCACATGATTTGTCCTTTCTTTTATCACAATGCCTTTAGCCGTAGGAAGTTTCTTTTTAACAACAGAAACTTCAGATTTGGAGTTGACCTTTTCTAACTTAAGTCTAGCTTCTTCTTCCATTAGACTCTCAAAGTCCATTCCTGGATTTTCTTTCAGAAATAACTATCTTGAAATTTCTTCATCAAGATCCAAAAGTTCATCAGAACTTATCTTTTTACCAGTATCAGAAGTTATTCTTCTCCCGGTATCAGAACTTATTCTATGACTTGTAGTTCCAGCTCTACTTGATGAGAGACCTCCACCTTGACCACGACCTCCACCCATTCCAGAGTTTTCTGGGTCATTACCATCATCCTTTTTCTTCAGTGTCTTAACAGGTTTGCATTTGGACTTAATTACTTTCTCCCCCTTTTTGGCATCAGCAGGTAAAAGAAGAGAGAGAAGCAATTCCACTGAGGATTGGATCTCATTGAGTTGAGATTGCTGAGAAGCTTGATTTTTTAAAATTTCATCAATCTGAGACTGTTGCTTCTCTTGGGTTTTCTCAATGTTGGTAATTTGGTCAAAGGAAGGTTTAAAAAACCTTTTCTTGTCCAACTTGACAAGTGTATCTTGCTGCATTAAGGATTCTTGAATCTTGTCCACTTTGGCCTGAGTTACAGACTGTTGACCTTGAAGGTGCCTTGTAGTAAGTGCAGTAACTCTTAGCTGTGTCTTGATATCTTCATTGACTAACAACTCATCAGCTTTTGCCAAATGATCAGCAAGAATCTTTTCTATAGGAACAAAGGTAACTGAGTTCCACTCCTTAGTCCACTCATGTCCTCTAGGAGTTTCACTCCAAGGTACTGGTGCTTCCCCTGTAACAAATTTTTTGACTATTTCAGCCTTTAAAGGAGCTTGCAGAGGTGCATGTCCAGAAGGACCGGTTGCATCAGCATCTAAATTTGTAGGAGCATTACCAGTAGCATCAACATTTGCAGCATCAGAACTTACAGAGTCAACAACTTCAGCATCATCTGATAAAAGAACAGTATGAGAAGCTATGGATGCTTCAACATCATCCTCTAAAGACTGATCTCCAACTAAGTTCTGATTAACATCCATATTCTGATGCTCACCTAAAATCTGATCTTCAGTATCTAGATGCAGAGAAGGTGTTGTAGGCAATTTTGGATGAAAATCAGCATCATGAATTGGTGTTGTTGGTGGAGTGACTTGAGTTGTTGGAGCTTCTAGATACAAAACTTGCGGCATTTCCAAGTTATGAATGTCAATTTCATCACTTGGCCCCTGGGTATCAGCATTTATTGGAGATACTAGAGGTGTAGGAATGTGAGTGGATTCTGGCTCATGTAGTGGTGAGTGATGAGTAGCATGAGGGTCTGAATCAGCACTAGGAGAATTGTGAGCTTCAACAGGGTCTTGTGAGATCAGAGATTCCTGATCCCCTTTCTTAGCTGCTGCTTCCATTCCTTTACCAGAATCTTCAGGCCTTTTTGCCAATATTTTGAATCTTTTAGCTTTTAAGGTGATTGTAGGAGCTTTATCATCAGAATTATGCTTTCTAAGCCTTTTTAGAGGCCTAGAACTCCCAATATCATCATCCTTCTGAGAAGAGACCTTCTCAGCTTCTTGAACAACATGTTTTGATACAGGAACCTGTTCCTCAACATCTGATTAATCTCGCAGAATGAATCGCCTTCTCTTCTGTTGTGTCTGAGGTACTTTCTTAGTCCTCTTAGATTTGGAAGATGAAGGCTGCACTGTAGGGTCTGATGGTTGAGGTTGAGAAGTTTGTGATGGTTGAGTAGAGGTGGTAGGTGCTGATGGATGAGGTTCAGATGGTTGAACATCAGGGTATAATGCAGTGTACTTAACAGAATCATAGGTTATTAAGGCTTGTTTGACAGATAAAGAAATTAAGAGGGGTCTTAACGCAGCCTTCTTATTATCAGTAGATAATAAGTCAGTAAAAGCTCTTTTAGCTATTCTGAATGATGAAATTAATTCACCATAACCTTGGGGCTTATTATGATGTCTCTTTCCCCTTCAAGTTTACCTACTACGGTACCGGCCCACTATTGGCCAAACCACCTGGGCACTTGCAGAAACTATAAATAAGCTGACAGAATCTAGAAAAATAAACAGTAGATCTATCTTCATTCATTCTGTCCCCAATAAAACCTAAGACATCACTTACATAGTCAAAATCAGTTTGATTTATAAGAGCATACCCGATTTGTTGGCTGAATATGGGAATTGCATCAAAATTGGAACATTTGTTTGCAAAGACTTTAGTTATGCAATCAAAGAAGAAACTTCATTCCCTCCTAATAAAAGATCTCTTCAACTGGCCCAGCTTTGCCAATGTTCTTTCATATCCCAGACTGGCCATCATGTTTTGAAGAACTGGCTCGTCAACAGTAGAGTAAACACAGTTCTCAGGTAGCTGCAGTGCTTGTCAAACCGTAGACAAAGTCACAACATACTCATCCTCCCCAGATGAAAAAATGATACTTGGGGACCCTTGAACACCACCATCATCATACACACCGCTTCTCCAGAACACCAGTACTTGAGTACCATAAACCGCTTCGGGGTGGAGTCAGAGCATACCCAATATCAGAACTAGCAAGAAAGTCCTGAATGAAATGAAGTTCAGAGGGTGCTTCTGACTTGCTAAGAATAGCAGAGAAGTTATTGGGAACAAACGTTGCTCCATCGAAGATTATGTTCTTTGGTGCCATGTGAATTCGTAAGAAAGAAGATTGCCTGTTAGGTGTTTGAGAAAATATCTGTATGAAAAATCGTTAGTAGATGAGAGAGAATAGAAGTAAAGAGAGAGAGAGAGATAAAATGTGAAAGTAAATAAAAGATTTTACAATCTTTTCTCTCTTTTACTTATACACGGTAGAAGAAGTAACCGTTGGGACACCTGTCAGACATGCAGCAGTAAAAGATAATTAATGGGCACGTGTATTCAGTAATCATTACTTATCACATGCAGTTTTTCAAGGAAAAACCGTTCCACTTACCAAGTAATCCCATTAATCAAGGTAGTTCAGTTTTATTTTTAAAAATTAAAACTGTTCCCACTTAATAATTTTTTATCACTGCGTGACCAATATTCTGTAAAAATATGACAAATGAGATAATAACCAAAAATAAATCAAGTAAATAAATCCTGCCACGTTAGAATCAGAACTTGATTTGTATCAGAGCTTGAAGGTCATCAGAATATGGTTAGTAACAGGATTTAACATGTTATCAGAATATCAAACGACTCAGAGACAAAATCTTGCATAAATATAAAATTTCATTAATATATTTAGCAAATACATTTCATGAAATTCAAATTACATGCTGAAAAGTACAAGATTGTCCTAAGCTACAAATCCTAACATCAACAGCTTGTGTCCTAAGCTAAGAAGCCAGACAAAGCTGACGGTGAAGAGAAACAGGTTGGAGAAATTATTTCTTCTTCCTACTCTCAACAAAAAGAACAGCAAGATGAATAATACGCTCCTGCTGTCGGAGAGCTTCCAGCCGTTCCTCTTCCAGTCGCTCAAGATGGCGATGGTAGTCCATGTAGAAAAACAAGAGGTCTGTGAGGACCTCTTGGGGAACCGAGTCCCAAATTTTATCAGGAATGGCAGTAACATGCCATTCCTGCTGCCATTCTGGACACCTCATATTGACAGTGAAGGTGTCATAGTTCAGAACTAAGTTGTAATGAACCATGGTTGTGATGAGTGAAAAAGAAATGAGTTGGAGGGTTTTAGAGAAAATGAGAGCTGTGTTGGCTGGAATGAGGTGTTGGTTTATATAGCCAATAGAATGCCAAGAGACGCAAGGAAAATTGAATGGTTATAGGTAGAAATAATTCTACCTCGTCTCCCTAGACTGATGAGAATAAAAACAGCCATTGGAAGTGTAAAACAGGATTTAATGCGCACATGAAACAAGTAAAAATTACTGTGCATAGACGTGTACCACTAACCCAAATTATATTGACTGTTAATATCTTACCCAACATATTCTGATTTTAAATAAGACTGTTTCAGATTTTAACCACAAATAAGTCAAGTAAAGAATCAGAGTGTAATATCAGAACTTAGACTTATATCAGAACTTAACAGTCATCAGAACATGATTTCTTCACTCGAAAAATGAATTCCTATTTCTGTAGTTCTTCAAACAAATTCTGATTTCATTTCTTCAGAACTTAACAGTCATCAGAACATGATTTCTTAACTCGAAAAATGAATGCCTATTTCTGTAGTTCTTCACACAAATTCTGATTTCGTTTCTTCAGAACTTAATCATTAGAACTTCCATCATAACTTGTCCTCGGAATTTATTTAACTGACACTTAAACGTTCATCTAAAACACCATTTATCACCACAGTAATTTTCATCATTCATATGGAGTGTATGTGTGTGCAGTAAGCTAAATATCAGATAAAGATTAAAGTCTGATTCACTTCAGTACATCTTAGAAATAAGGCATAACTAAGAACTTTGCTCAAAATCTGTCATGATTCTGAAGTCTACTTTAGAGTGAGTTCATGCATGAGTCCACCTCAACTGTTTTGTGCATATTTTAAAATTCCATTTTACAGTGGCTTCTCAGTGTAAGTGAGTCTCGACTGCTTATCAGAATTTATGCTATTATCAGAGTATTTCTGCAGTAATCATGAAGTGTGAAAAGTCACCAAGAAAAATATTTATTTTTGCTTTTCTGATACATATTACTTAATACCAGCAATGCACTTGGGTCTTCCCTTCCACAGTTTTTACTCTAGATCTCAAAGGAGTACCTGATTTTTATTTCTTTTTCTTTTCCTTTTCTTTTGATAAGTGAGGCTTATCAACACTTAGTACATTCACAAGATTTACTAACATCAGAACTTAACAGATGAGAAGCATTATTCTAGTTTTTGACTTAGTAATAAGATAGACAAAGTAAACTTAACTAAGCTCAATATCAGAATTTGCCTGTGTCAACAGATTTCCACATAAACAATTACTTCAAACATGGGATTTGTTAGTATATTAAAGACTACTAGGTCAGCATCTAGCATATTTATCCTCATTGGATTGAATAATCATAGAAACATTCATATCACTATCAGAGTTTAGAAATTCACATCAGACAACAATCAATACTTAAGCACAAAGATACACAAAGATAGTAATATCTGTAAATACTGATCATAAAGTCTGATGCATAAGAGCAAAAACTAAGCAGATTTAGAGAAAGAACCTGAAACCATTCCAAGTTCATTTACCAATCTTGTAAAAGTAGCTTCACACAGGGGTTTTGTGAAGATATCTGCTAGTTGTTGATCTGTTGGAACAAAGTGCAATTCCACTGTACCTTCATCCACATGTTCCCTTATGAAGTGGTACCTTATGCTGATGTGCTTTGTCATTGAGTGCTGAACTGGATTACATGTCATAGCAATAGCACTTTAATTATCACAGTAAATAGGGATTTTAAAATATGTTAACCTATAATCCAGTAACTGATTTTTCATCCAAAGAATCTGTGCACAACAGCTTCCTGCAGTAATGTACTCTGCTTCTGCAGTTGATGTGGAAATTGACTTTTGTTTCTTGCTCAACCAAGAAACCAATCTGCCTCCAAGAAATTGGCAGCTTCCACTTGTGCTTTTCCTGTCAATTTTGCCCCCTGCAAAATCTGCATCTGAGTAACCTATTAGTTGAAAGTCTGATTCTCTAGGATACCACAATCCCAGATCAGTTGTTCCCTTAAGATACTTGAAAATTCTTTTCACAGCTGTTAAGTGAGGTTCTCTTGGATCTGCTTGAAATCTTGCACAAAGACAGGTAGCATTCATGATATCAGGTCTACTAGCAGTTAGATAGAGTAGAGAGCCAATCATACCTCTGTAATCAGTAATATCTACTGATTTACCAGTATCCTTATCCAATTTTGTTGCAGTGGCCATGGGAGTGGATGCACTTGAACAATCTTGCATTCTAAATTTCTTCAGCAAATTTCTGGTGTACTTGGTTTGACAAATAAAAGTGCCTTCTTCATTCTGCTTGACTTGAAGGCCCAGAAAATAGCTAAGTTCCCCCATCATACTCATTTGATATCTTGATTGCATCAGTTTGGCAAACTTCTTGCAAAGTCTGTCATTTGTAGAACCAAAGATGATATCATCAACATATATCTGAACCAAAAGTAAGTCCTTTCCATGGTTGAGATAGAACAGAGTTTTGTCAATAGTTCCGCTGTTAAATCCAATTTCCAGAAGAAACTGAGCTAAAGTCTCATACCATGCTCTTGGAGCTTGCTTAAGGCCATAAAGTGCTTTATCAAGCCTATAGACATGATTTGGAAATTTGGAATCTACAAAGCCTGGAGGTTGTTCAACATATACTTCCTCTTCCAACTCTCCATTGAGAAAAGCACTTTTCACATCCATTTGAAAGACAGTAAACTTTTTGTGAGCAACATAAGCCAAAAATATCCTTATGGCTTCCAATCTAGCAACTGGGGCAAATATTTCATCATAATCAATTCCCTCCTATTGAGAATATACTTTTGCAACCAGCCTTGCTTTATTCCTTATAATTATGCCATCACTATCAGTTTTGTTTCTGAACACCCACTTTGTACCAACAACAGATCTGTTCTTTGGTCTTGGCACTAGGGTCCAGACTTTGTTTCTTTCAAATTCATTTAACTCTTCATGCATTGCTTGCACCCAATCAGCATCTTGAAGAACTTCTTCCACTTTCTTTGGTTCAGTCTGAGAAAGAAAAGAATTATTGAGACATTCACTTGAAGTAGCTGTTCTAGTTCTGACACCTGCATCAGGATTTCCAATAATTAAGTCAGGTGTATGTGATTTAGTCCACTTCCTCGTAAATGGAAGGTTTTCTCTAGAACTAGATGCTCCCCCATGATCTATGCTATCTTCATCAACATTTTCTGATGTCCCCCCTGAAACTATGCTCTCTGAGTTGGATTCTTCAGAAATTGAGTTTTCAGAATTATCAGAACTTGGCTTATCAGAACTTGATGAATCAGAACTTGAAGAGCCAGTTGTATGTTCTGATGCTTCTTGAGATGTGGTTGTATCTTCAGTATGCTCCCCCTGCACAGGTGCATCTTCCTTTGGCGAGTCACCACTGTTTCAATAACATCATAGTTTAATCCATCAGAGTTTGCAGTATCAGGATTTAGACTGTCAGGATTTTCAGTATCAGAATTTAAGTCTTCATTTTCAAATCTCAGCTGATCATGATCATTAAAATCTTCAAGTCCAGTAATCTTCTTATCATCAAAGGAGACATTGATAGATTCCATGACAATTCTTGTTCTTAAATTGTAGACTCTGAAGGCTTTTGTGGAAAGTGGATACCCAACAAAAATTCCTTCATCAGCTTTTAAATCAAATTTGGATAGCTGTTCAAGGTGAGTCTTAAGAACAAAACACTTGCATCCAAATACATGAAAATACTTCAGATTTGGCTTCTTTTTCTTCACCATCTCATATGGTGTCTTTCCATGCTTGTTAATGAGTGTTGCATTCTGAGTAAAACAAGCAGTCTGCACAGCTTCAGCCCAAAAATAGGTTGGTAGATTTGCTTCATCAAGCATAGTTCGTGCAGCTTCAATAAGAGTTCTATTCTTTCTTTCAACAACTTCATTTTGCTGTGGAGTTCTAGGAGCAGAAAATTCCTGCTTGATTCCATGGTCTTTGCAGAACTCTTCCATTGTCAAATTCTTGAACTCAGCGCCATTATCAATTCTTATGATCTTTACAAAATCTTTGACCAATTTATCCAGTTGCTTGACATGATCAATCAAGATAGATGCAGTTTCACTTTTTGTGTGCAAGAAATACACCCATGTGTATCTGGTGAACTCATCCACTATGACCATAGCATATTTATTCTTTGCAATAGACATGACATTCACTGGACCAAATAGATCTACATGAAGTAGGTGATAAGGCTCAAGAATTGATGATTCAGTCTTGCTCTTGAATGAAGATTTTCTTTGTTTAGCCTTCTGACATGAATCACAAAGGCCATCAGGAGCAAATACTGATTTTGGCAGTCCTCTCACAAGATCTTTCTTGACTAGTTCATTTATATTATTGAAATTTAAATGAGAGAGTTTCTTGTGCCAATTCCAGCTTTCTTCAATTGATGCTCTACTCATTAGACAGATTGCAGAACCATCAGTACTTGTTGAAAGCTTGGCTTCATAAATGTTACCATGCCTGTATCCTTTCAGAACAACTTTGCCTGTAGATTTGCTTACAACTTCACAGTATTCTTCAAAAAAATCCACATGATAACCTCTGTCACAGATTTGACTAACACTCAGCAGATTGTGTTTAAGTCCTGAGACCAGAGCTACTTCTTTAATGATGACATTCCCAAGATTGATATTGCCATATCCCAGTGTTTTTCCAATATTGTCATCTCCATAAGAAACACTTGGGCCAGCCTTCTCCACAAAGTCTGATAGCAGGGTTTTATTTCCAGTCATATGTCTTGAGCATCCACTGTCCAGAACTAGGATGGTTTTCCTGTTGCCCTGCAATCACAAAGACCACTAATGATTAGTTTTAAGGACCCAGACTTGCTTGGATCCTTTGGCCTTATTAAGTTTGTTAACATTTACAGCGGATGTAGTGTCAGAGTTTATGTTAACATTTTTCTTATCATCATTTACACTATCAGACTTTGTATCAGAACTTACACTAGAAGGAACAATGCTAACTTTTTTTAAAGAAGGTTTTATTTGATAATAATCATAGTACAAACTATGATATTCCTTACAAGTATAAATAGAATGCCATAAACTACCACAATGAAAACAAGGATTTTATGGCCTATATCTAACATACTAACTCTTAACTCCTGACTTTGAAGGTAAGGAGTTTATGTTCTTATTCTTCCTGCAAAAAGAAGCCAGATGGTTAGAACTTCCACAGTTATGACATGTTTTTCTAAGAGCATTAGGAACAGGCTTATAATCGTTGCTCTTATTTACACCTTCCTTTCCATTCTTATTTTTCCTAGGTGTATTTACCTTGTTTACATTCTTAACTTCTTTCAGCTTATGCTTAAGCTGCTTCTTTGTCATTAAGCCTACGTTTACTTCAGTTGTCTTTTCCTGTTTTAGTTTGTCAGAAGTTAATTCCTCTTTAACTTCTGATTTCTCAGTATCAGACTTTACAGCTACAAACTTAACAGGTTTTAGCTTAGGCTTTTATTTAACAACTATAGGCGTAATTTCTACAGTTCCTTTATCATTCTTATCATCTACATAACCTAAGCCCTCTTTCCAGTTTCCACTACTTAACAAATTTTGAGTTGTTCTGCCAGAGTTAGTCCAAGTCCTGATAATCTCTCTTTCCTTTTCTAACTCAGTTTTTAGAGATTCATTCATTTTAAGTACTTCATCCCTAACATAGAAAGCATCATCTCTATCTTTCTGAGTTTGATGGAACATGACTAACTCTTTTTCTAAATAATCATTCCTTTTTTTACAAGCAAGATTTTCAGAAGTTAATCTTTCACATGTTAAAGTTTGATCTCTATAAGTAATGAACATGGTTTTAAGATATCTTCTCAACTCATTAATATCATCAGTATGAAAGGCATAAGTAGTTTGAGGTACCTTTAACTCAGCAGCTTCAGAACTGCTATCAGCATTTGCCATCAAGGCATAGTTCTCCTCACTTTCAGAGTCTGAAGTGTCTGTCCAGCTTTTCTTCTTTGTGACAAGAGCCTTGCCTTTGTCACTCTTCACTTTCTTGCAATCAGGAGATATGTGGCCTTTCTCACCACAGTTGTAGCATTTGACATTTGTGTAATCTCCTCTGTCAGACTTCCCTCCTTTGCCTTCAGATTTTCTGAAACTCTTCTTTTCAGAACTTGCACCTTTTCTGGAAAACCTCTTTCCCTTTTTGAATTTCCTGTATGCAATCCTTGTGATTCCTTTCACCATAAGAGCACACAGCTTCATCATCTCTTCATCAGCATCCATCTCAGGCAAGCTTTCAGTTTCTGAGTTATCATCACTATCAGAACTTGATGACTCAGTATCAGACTTTGTGATGAGCACTTTTCCCTTGCCTTTCATCGAGGTAGCTGCCTTGGGGGATTCTTCTTCAGCCTTAAGAGCAACTGTCCTTGACTTTCCTCATTTCCTCTTGCTTCTTTGTTCCATCTCAAGTTCATGAGTCTTGAGCATCCCATAAATTTCATCAAGAGTTGTTTCTTCAAGATTATTATAACACCCTCCAAATCCGGGGTATAGATTTGGGGCATTATTAACAACAATTACCAACTATACCTGCACAAGCGGAATATTAATATAATAATTACCCCGAACTATCACTACTCAGGATCTTTTAAGGGTTGAGTTTGGAAACAAGAATCATGCACTACACTTTATTACAAACCCAACTAAATAAAACCTGTCTCAAGAACTCTCTTTATTACAAAACTTTATTCTATCTACAGTTTCACTACGCAATCTTTTATTCAAACTACGCAAAACTTTTATTCAACCCAACATTACTACTTATCCTGCTACATCTGATCTGGCAATTCAAAGCTCTCTTCGGGAATAGGAAGGAACACTCTTGGTATAAGAGGGTCCCGCTGCTTGACTCGCTTCTTGACTATGCGGGTCCTGATGGGTTTCATTCTCTACCTTAACTGTAAAACAATAGGAGTGACAATAAAAGAAATGAGCCAAAATTGCTCAACAAGCCTGCAACAATTTATATATATATATATTATAAAGAGAGAGAAATAAAGAGAAATAAATGAACCAATAAGCTGCTGGTTTGAACAACCATCTGTATCTGTATATGATAATAATTTGCCAATGATGGCGAGTGCCAAATGAACAAGACTGGAAACAAGAACCAACATATGCACTATAATCTGCTGATCAGTCAGAATATAGTGCGGATCTATACCCAACTGCATAGACCCAACCAACATAAGGAGTACTCAGGCAACTATGGCCTATTAATTAATGGTCTGGGAAAAACCCAGCCTTTATAGTAACCATCCAGTCCAAGGCTGAGCATCCGGAACAATCGGTATGCTATTGATATATCCCAACACCAGGATATACCAGAATATATGTAGGGTAAAGGAATTGAAATATGAACAGGGAATTCAATAAATTGGGTAAATCAAGAATTGAAATGAAATGGAACAAGTGATAATAAATGGGTAACAGTGTATATGAACAATAATTATCAAAGAGAATTGATACGATAAAAAGGAAATATAAATCACTATTCTGAATTTAGAATAGGGGAAAAACTTGCCTTGCGCGTACTTAACCTGGTTTAACTCACTGTCTTCTGACCCTAGCTTGCTCTGCCTTGCTAACACTGAACAAATCATGGAAAGATAGGTGTTTAGATAATTTACTACATACGTGTATCTTGAATTGATATCACGCAACCTTATCAGTCTACCCATGCGTTTCTATCTGACTCGCATATATATATATATACATACATTTATACAACACATCTATTCATATAATCACATAAAGCACGTAACACGTAAAGCACATAATTAATTTCTAGATTTATAATTATTTTTAGAATCAATTCTGGGCTTATACCTGGATTACTAGTCGTATCTGATTTTATTATAATTTTTCGGGATTTATCCCTACTAGGACCTACGAACTATCAGTTATCACCAAACCACTCTTTTTCAGAATAAATTATAACTTACAACTATTTTTATTGGATTCATCTCATTTTTCTGAGTCTAGGGGTCTTCGTTTCACTTAAATCGGACTAACGGTTGAATTGTTATGAATTAAACACGGATGATTTAATTTATTATTCATTATAAATAATTATTACAACCTTTTAAATCCTAAAATAATTTTTACATAATTATTTAAGAAAAATCAAAGTCAAAAATAATTTTTTTATAATTTTTGGAGTTAAAATGAAGAAGTTACGATTTATTGAAAATTATGTGATTAATTATCGAAATAATTAATCACTTTTTAAATATTGAATAAATATATAACTAATAAATAATTAATAATTGCTTATTTAATAATCTAAAATAATAAATCTCTAATTATCAGGATTAATCCCAATTTATTATAATATTTATAACTTATCGATATTTATTCGATTAGATCGATTATTTACAAATAATCGATCGATTCTATTAACGGATACGCTATTTATCGAATATCTACTATGTGCTCGAATTATAATCTAACTCAACGATTAATTACTCGTATAAATACGAGCTACTCGCAATTCTCACATAATTATCGAACTATTACATTATTACTGAAACTTATACGATTCGTTAATCACTTAATTATCGGTATTTAATTATACGATACAAATAATCACTACAATATTATTCGAATAACTATCGCTCGAATAATAATTCTCATTATCGAATCATTACTCGTAATAATAATTAATTATCGAATTATTAATCATATTATTTAATTATTTTTAATCCTTATTTATTAATTAATTACCTAATTATTAATTAATTAGATAACTAATAAATAATTAGATAAATAATTAAATAATTAATTAAATAATTAAATTTGAATTTATAAATTAATAAAATAATTTAGAAATTAATAATACTATTTTTCAGAATATAAAACTAATTTTTAATTAATTATTAGAATTTTTAAAATCTGATTTTGATTTACTAAAATATAAATAAATAATTAATAAATCAAAAACACAATTCAGGGAATTGGTTTCAGGTTTTGGGGATCAAACCCGGGTCGTTTCCGGGTTGCAAACCGGGTCGAACCCGGGTCGCGAAGAACGCTCCTGGCTGCCCAGAAACCCGACGCCGGCGGGGATTTTCCGGTGAAAATCCGGCGAACCAAAACAACGTCCAAACACCACGGTTCCAAGCTGGTTTTGCTTCGTTCTTCACCGAAAACACCACAGGGACGTCCTCCTCTTTCATTCGTCCTTCCTCCCCGTCGAACCAGACCGGCGAACACGAACGGCGGCGGCGTCGTCGTTTTCCGGCGATGCTAAAACGGACACCAAATCGAGTGAAACCGGTGCCAAACGACTCCCTATTCGACGATCTACATCCTCATGACAACGAAATCATCAAACAATCAACCAGAAATGAAACCCGAATTCAAGATTAAAACCCGAAAACACGAAATTAAAATCACTTAATCAAACAATAAAAATAGTTGCATAATCAGAAACTACGATTCACCAGCTTCAATTTGACTACTTACATGAACGATTTGGACTCCAGAATCACCTTCAAAATCGCGATTGATTATGCTGCCCTGTTCTTCACAAAAACCCTAACCCTAATTCCTTTTTCTTTTTCTTTTTTTTTATTTTCTGATTTTTAATTATAATTAACTGATTTAATTAATAGTAATTCACGTATTTATATTTATGAAAATAATACCCCTAAGTAAAATTAAGGGTCTAATTACACTCCTAATAAAAATATTTGGCCCCAATTTTTATAATTTTTGGGTATTAATAATGAATTTTTAAATATCCAATAAATACAAAATAAATACTCAAAATTCCCAAAAATTGTGAAAAATACAAAAATACAAAGAAAAATGATATATGATAATTTCATAATCATATAAAAATAAAAATGTGATTTTTGTGGGGTTTTTAGTACCCGAAGGGGTCCGGAAAAGTCGTTTTTCGCGAAAAAGGTCAATTTGTAAAACGTCTAGGGGTTCAGAATAGCGATACGGTATAGGGCATTTTTGGCAAAATAGGGCCAATGATTTTGTTTGAAATACGGGCTTTTAAAGCATAGTTTTGAGCTGTACAGATTTTGATATAATATATATAACTGACGATAGAACGCTCAATAAATATCCAAAACACGTTTGGATCAAAACAACCAACACATAACACATAGCAGTTAGGGTTCAACGACTTAACACATTTAATCACATAATAATATACATAATTTATTATTATTATAATATAATACAAGCGTAATTCCTCGGTCGTTACATTCTCCCCCCCTAACAAGATTCTGTCCTCAGAATCTAATTATGCAAATAACTGAGGATACTTTTCTAGCATTTCACTTTCAAGCTCCCAGGTTGATTCTTCAACCACTGGGTTTCTCCATAAAACTCTCACTAATGACACAGACTTATTTCTTAATACCCTCTCTTGCCTATCTAGAATTCTTATTGGCTGTTCTACATATGACAAATCTGCCTGAAGTTCTACTGGTTCATACTCTATTACATGCCTTGTATCAGGATTATACCTCTTAAGCATAGATACATGAAATACGTTATGAATGTGCTGCATATGGGGTGGTAGAGCTAACTCGTACGCAACCTTCCCAATTTTCTTCAAAATCTCAAATGGTCCAACGTATCGTGGCTTCAATTTCCCTTTATTGCCAAATCTGGTCAATCCTTTCCATGGCGATATTTTGAGCAATACGTGTTCTCCTTCCTGATAGTCCATATCCTTCCTGGCTTGGTTTGCATATCTGCTTTGTCTGTTTTGTGCTGCTTCGATTCGTTTTCGAATAAGATTAATCTTTTCTTTTGTCTGATGAATTAATTCTGGACCTAAAATCTTGCGTTCTCCAACTTCATCCCAATGCACGGGTGATCTGCATTTCCTCCCATACAATGCTTCATACGGTGGCATTCCAATACTGGCGTGATAGCTATTATTATAAAAAAATTCCACTAGGGGTAAATGTTCATCCCAACTGCCTTCAAAATCGATTGCACAAACTCGTAGCATGTCTTCAATCGTTTGAATTGTCCTTTCACTTTGGCCGTCAGTTTGCGGATGATAAGCTGTACTCATATTCAACTTCGTTCCTAGACATTCTTGGAATTGTCTCCAAAATCTTGAATTGAAACGAGGATCTCGATCCGATACAATTGATACTGGTACTCCATGACGCATCACAATTTCTTTGAGATACATGTGCACTAATTTGTCGAGCGAAAATCTTTCATTAATTGGTAGAAAATGTGCCGACTTCGTAAGTCTGTCAATGATTACCCATATCGCATCATGATTTGCCCTAGTCCTCGGTAGTCCTACCACAAAATCCATCGCTAAATGTTCCCATTTCCATTTTGGAATGTCTAATGGTTGCAATAACCCACTTGGACGTTGGTGTTCTGCTTTAACTCGCTGGCACGTGTAGCATTTACTCACCCATTCTGCTATCTCCTTCTTCATATTCGGCCACCAAAAGTTTTCTTTCAAATCGCGATACATTTTCGTGCTTCCTGGATGAATGGAATACTTCGAATTGTGCGCATCTCGCATAACTTCTTCTTTTAATTCTGCCACATTGGGGATCCAGATTCTTGACGCAAAACGTAAAATTCCTTCATCATCTTTCTGAGTTGTAATCTCTTCTCCTGTTAAGTTGTCATCTTGACTCATCACTTCTTCTTGACAACGGCGAATCTTTTCCAGCAATTCTGGTTGGAAAGTCATAGCGTAGATAGTTTCTGCAGATTCATTAGGAATACGAATTTCGATTTCCAATTTGTCGAATTCCCTGGCCAATTCTTCGCATAAAGTCACCCGATTCAATCTTTCTTTTCTGCTTAGCGCATCTGCTACAACATTTGCTTTTCCTGGATGATAACTGATTGTAACATCGTAATCTTTAATCAATTCCAGCCATCGACGTTGTCGCATGTTTAGTTCCTTTTGCGTGAAGATATACTTCAGACTTTTATGATCCGTGTAGATTTCACATTTTTCACCGTACAGATAATGTCTCCACAGCTTCAATGCAAATACAATTGCTGCCAATTCCAGATCATGCGTAGGATATTTCTGTTCATGAGGTTTAAGTTGTCTTGACGCATATGCAATGACGTTACCATGTTGCATCAACACACATCCTAAACCACGATATGAAGCATCACTGTAAATAACAAAATTTCCTTGCTCGTCTGGCAGTACTAATACTGGTGCCGTCACCAACCGATTCTTCAACTCTTGAAAACTTTCTTCACACTTACTATTCCATTCGAACTTTTCACTTTGTCGAGTTAACTTGGTCAGCGGTGTAGCTATCTTCGCAAAATCTTTGACAAATCTTCGATAATATCCTGCCAAACCTAAGAAACTTCGAACCTCTGTCGGCGTCTTTGGTCTTTCCCAATTCAACACGGCTTCAATCTTTGCTGAATCAACTTGAATGCCTTCTCTGCTGATGATGTGCCCTAAAAACTGCACTTCTTTCAACCAAAATTCGCATTTGGAAAATTTTGCATAAAGCTGCTCCTTCCGTAATATTTCCAATGTCGTTCTTAATTGCGCTGCATGCTCTTCTTCCGTCTTTGAATAGATCAAAATGTCATCAATAAATATAATGATAAACTATCCAAATACCTCTTGAATATTCGATTCATCAAATCCATAAACGCTGCAGGTGCATTCGTCAATCCAAAAGCCATTACAAAAAATTCATAGTGTCCGTACCTTGTTCTAAACGCTGTCTTTGGAATATCTTCGGCCTTGATCTTTAACTAATGATAGCCTGATCGTAAGTCGATTTTCGAAAACCATGCTGCTCCTTTTAGTTGATCAAATAAATCATCAATGCGAGGTAAAGGATATTTATTCTTGATAGTTAACTTGTTCAGCTCATGATAATCAATACACAGTCGCATACTACCATCCTTCTTTTTCACGAACAATACTGGCGCACCCCATGGGGATACACTTGGCCTTATAATTCCTTTGTCAAGAAGTTCTTGCAACTGCTTTGCTAATTCCCTCATTTCAACAGGTGCCATTCGATATGGAGCTTTCGAAATTGGTTCAGTCCCTGGCGTCAAGTCAATAGTGAATTCGATTTCTCGATCTGGTGGAAGTCCTGGTAATTCGTCCGGAAAAACATCAAGAAATTCACAAACTACAGGAATATCTTCAATCTTCAAATTTCCCTTATCAACATCCCGTACATAGGCTAAATAAGCTTGACATCCTTGACGTAGCAATCTTCTCATCTGTATTATTGATAGGAATTTCTGCTTTTGCTTCTCACCTTTAAATATTACCGTTTCATTTTCTTCAGTTTGCAATTTCACTCTCTTATTCGCACAGTCAATTTGAGCATTATTACTAGACAGCCAATCCATTCCTAAAATAATATCAAACTCCCCTAACCTAAAAGGTATCAAATCAACTGAAAAATGACATCTCCCTATCTCAATATCACAGCTCGGACATACTCGATCTACTGCAACCTGATCATTATTTGCTAATTTTATGACTAACACTTCATCCAACCACTGAATCTCACAATCTATCTTAGAGATAAAGGCTTCAGAAATAAAAGATCTAGTAGCTCCTGAATCAATCAATACTAAAGCATTTACGAAATTTACAGGGAGTGTACCTGCAACCACATTCGGACTCTGTACCGCTTCCTTCATTGACATGTTGAAAGTCCTTGCTCTGGGCTGATTTTGCTGTGGTAGTGGAGGTAATGCTAAAACTCTTGGAATACTGGCAGCCATTGCAATTCCTCTGCAGTCTTTGGCGATATGTCCTTTTCTCCCACATTGGAAACAAGTAACTTCTGCCTTTCCCATTGGACATTCTCCAGAATAGTGTCCCCTTTGCTTGCACTTGAAACACGTAACATTTAGCTTGTTGCAAACTCCTGTATGCTTTCTACCACACGTTCTGCAATCAGGTATAGGCGGCCGAATAAGCCTTTGCTGAGTTGGGGCAGGTAGTCGATTACCCATCCTCTGGTTATTTTGTTCTGGTCTCCTAAAGTTTACTTTTCCTTGAGCTTGAAATCCCGGCCTTTTGTTGAAACGATTCTGAAATTTTCCCGGTCCTTTCTCTTTCTGAGCTGCTTCGCTTTCTCCTTCAATAATCATAGCCTTCTAAACAACAGCCGTATAAGTTGTCAATTCAAACACAGCTACCCTGCTACGAATCCATGGTTTTAGTCCTTGCTGAAATCTCTTGGCCCGCTTCTCGTCCGTATCCACCTGCTCTGGAACAAACCTTGCCAATTCAGTAAACTTAGTCTCATAATCCGCAACCGATAAGTTGTCTTGTTTCAGCTCCAGGAACTTGATCTCCATCTGGTTCTTCATAAAACGAGGAAAATATTTCTCCAAGAAAAGATCAGTGAATCTGTTCCAGGTCACCACACCTTCTTCCAAAGCTTTCTTTGATTCCCACCAGTAATTAGCTTCGCCTTTTAGAAAATAGCTAGCGAAATCTGTCTTCTGCTCTTCCTCAACCTTTACCAACGAAAAAGCCTTTTCCATCTCTTTCAGCCAAGCTCTCGCTTTTGTAGGATCTGTGGAACCCATAAATTCCGGTGGCTTCACCGACTGAAATTGCTTGAAATTAGTCGTAGGTGCTGCTGGTGGTATTTGATGTCCTGGATGAGCGGCTTGCTGTAACATCTGTTGCTGGAACTGCTGTTGCTGCTGCTGCATTTATTGTTGCATCATCAACATCTGCTGTTGCATGAGATTAAACATCTGATCCATCTGTTTATTATTGTTTTGGCCCTCGGTGTTTCCATTCGATGAGTCGTGCTGCGCTTTTCTCTTAGGTGCCATTTTTCTGGTAAATAAATAATGGATCTTATTTAATAACAGTATATTAAACATATATTAAAACAGTCGATTCGAGAAAATAAAATAACTTATTAAATAATTGAATAGATAAAACAGTATGATATGTTTAAAAATTTTTTTTTTTTTTTTTACAACATGATCGTGAATAAAACTACATTTGTAAATATGCAATGGTACTGAAATAAATGTAAATGCTTAAATGACTGGAAATAAAATAAAGAAAACGTGCAAAAGATTATCTCATATATATATATAGGTAGAACACCAGCTACAGGTGTCAGTGCTTGATACAAAACCCTATGATATAACAGTCGTACTGCTACTACTATCAGTCAGAGTCAGTAGCTACACTCATACAAACTAGTCATACAATACTATGCTGCCTCTATCTACAAAATATACATAATACAACACTCATCGATCTGCTGGTCTCAAAATCCTGGTGGTACGTGGCTCAACTCCTCCTGCACTGCCTCTAGCACTGCCTCGGTAAGTCCCAATGCTCTGCGATATGCTGTCTCCGTACTAAGATCCTGCTGTCTCAAATCAGTAAGCTGCTGCGAACTAACCCGGTGAATATGATGTAGTCTCTCCCTCAGTATATAATCCGGTCGTAATGCTCTGACAGGACCATCCGTCTGTGTCTCATACAATCCAAGGATCTCTCTACACTGGTTCTGCCATCTAATCCTCTCCTCCCTCTCTGCCTGAAAGCGCTGGTAAGTCACGGTATGATGCTCATGAAGATCAGTGCTGGAACCTCGAGAAGGTAATGGTCCATCTACCACGATCTCATCCATAAACTCTGGCTGAGGAAACTGATACACTCCTGGAACAGGTGCATAAATGGCTAATGGGGCAGGAAATAAGACAGGCTGCTCCATAGGCGCATACACAGGCGGCTCTGCCTCTGGCTCCATCGGTGGCATCTCTGGAATCTCAACTGGTGGCATAGGAATCTGAGGCTCTAAATCCTCCCACTGCGGAAGATCAACCATATCAGGAATATCAAACATCGGAAACTCTAATGGTGGAATATCTGGTATCTCTGGCTCAACGTATGGAAAATAATCTGCAAAACCTGGTACCTCCGGGGGAAGTGGTATCTCTGGTGCTGGCTCAGGTGGCAATGGAGGTAAGATCTGCTCTGACACTGGGGCTACTACCTGTGCATCCACTGGATCTGTCTCGGTCCTCTCCGTAGATGATGATAAAGAAGCCATCTAATATACATAAAAATAATAACACAAAAACAATCAAATCACAATCCTATAACTCATAACTTCTAATCACATAGACAAACAATCCTAACACTCTTACCCTCATCCTATCTTATTTTCCTATCTTATCTTAACCCTAACATTCTTGTTTTCCAAGGTCAATCCTAAGCTCTGATACCAACTATAACACCCTCCAAATCCGGGGTATAGATTTGGGGCATTATTAACAACAATTACCAACTATACCTGCACAAGCGGAATATTAATATAATAATTACCCCGAACTATCACTACTCAGGATCTTTTAAGGGTTGAGTTTGGAAACAAGAATCATGCACTACACTTTATTACAAACCCAACTAAATAAAACCTGTCTCAAGAACTCTCTTTATTACAAAACTTTATTCTATCTACAGTTTCACTACGCAATCTTTTATTCAAACTACGCAAAACTTTTATTCAACCCAACATTACTACTTATCCTGCTACATCTGATCTGGCAATTCAAAGCTCTCTTCGGGAATAGGAAGGAATACTCTTGGTATAAGAGGGTCCCGCTGCTTGACTCGCTTCTTGACTATGCGGGTCCTGATGGGTTTCATTCTCTACCTTAACTGTAAAACAATAGGAGTGACAATAAAAGAAATGAGCCAAAATTGCTCAACAAGCCTGCAACAATTTATATATATATATTATAAAGAGAGAGAAATAAAGAGAAATAAATGAACCAATAAGCTGCTGGTTTGAACAACCATCTGTATCTGTATATGATAATAATTTGCCAATGATGGCGAGTGCCAAATGAACAAGACTGGAAACAAGAACCAACATATGCACTATAATATGCTGATCAGTCAGAATATAGTGCGGATCTATACCCAACTGCATAGACCCAACAAACATAAGGAGTACTCAGGCAACTATGGCCTATTAATTAATGGTCTGGGAAAAACCCAGCCTTTATAGTAACCATCCAGTCCAAGGCTGAGCATCCGGAACAATCGGTATGCTATTGATATATCCCAACACCAGGATATACCAGAATATATGTAGGGTAAAGGAATTGAAATATGAACAGGGAATTCAATAAATTGGGTAAATCAAGAATTGAAATGAAATGGAACAAGTGATAATAAATGGGTAACAGTGTATATGAACAATAATTATCAAAGAGAATTGATACGATCGAAAGGAAATATAAATCACTATTCTGAATTTAGAATAGGGGAAAAACTTGCCTTGCGCGTACTTAACCTGGTTTAACTCACTGTCTTCTGACCCTAGCTTGCTCTGCCTTGCTAACACTGAACAAATCATGGAAAGATAGGTGTTTAGATAATTTACTACATACGTGTATCTTGAATTGATATCACGCAACCTTATCAGTCTACCCATGCGTTTCTATCTGACTCGCATATATATATATACATACATTTATACAGCACATCTATTCATATAATCACATAAAGCACGTAGCACGTAAAGCACATAATTAATTTCTAGATTTATAATTATTTTTAGAATCAATTCTGGGCTTATACCTGCATTACTAGTCGTATCTGATTTTATTATAATTTTTCGGGATTTATCCCTACTAGGACCTACGAACTATCAGTTATCACCAAACCACTCTTTTTCAGAATAAATTATAACTTACAACTATTTTTATTGGATTCGTCTCATTTTTCTGAGTCTAGGGGTCTTCGTTTCACTTAAATCGGACTAACGGTTGAATTGTTATGAATTAAACACGGATGATTTAATTTATTATTCATTATAAATAATTATTACAACCTTTTAAATCCTAAAATAATTTTTACATAATTATTTAAGAAAAATCAAAGTCAAAAATAATTTTTTTATAATTTTTGGAGTTAAAATGAAGAAGTTACGATTTATTGAAAATTATGTGATTAATTATCGAAATAATTAATCACTTTTTAAATATTGAATAAATAAATAACTAATAAATAATTAATAATTGCTTATTTAATAATCTAAAATAATAAATCTCTAATTATCAGGATTAATCCCAATTTATTATAATATTTATAACTTATCGATATTTATTCGATTAGATCGATTATTTACAAATAATCGATCGATTCTATTAACGGATACGCTATTTATCGAATATCTACTATGTGCTCGAATTATAATCTAACTCAACGATTAATTACTCGTATAAATACGAGCTACTCGCAATCCTCACATAATTATCGAACTATTACATTATTACTGAAACTTATACGATTCGTTAATCACTTAATTATCGGTATTTAATTATACGATACAAATAATCACTACAATATTATTCGAATAACTATCGCTCGAATAATAATTCTCATTATCGAATCATTACTCGTAATAATAATTAATTATCGAATTATTAATCATATTATTTAATTATTTTTAATCCTTATTTATTAATTAATTACCTAATTATTAATTAATTACCTAATTATTAATTAATTAGATAACTAATAAATAATTAGATAAATAATTAAATAATTAATTAAATAATTAAATTCGAATTTATAAATTAATAAAATAATTTAGAAATTAATAATACTATTTTTTAGAATATAAAACTAATTTTTAATTAATTATTAGAATTTTTAAAATCTGATTTTGATTTACTAAAATATAAATAAATAATTAATAAATCAAAAACACAATTCAGGGAATTGGTTTCAGGTTTTGGGGATCAAACCCGGGTCGTTTCCGGGTTGCAAACCGGGTCGAACCCGGGTCGCGAAGAACGCTCCTGGCTGCCCAGAAACCCGACGCCGGCGGGGATTTTCCGGTGAAAATCCGGCGAACCAAAACAACGTCCAAACACCACGGTTCCAAGCTGGTTTTGCTTCGTTCTTCACCGAAAACACCACAGGGACGTCCTCCTCTTTCATTCGTCCTTCCTCCCCGTCGAACCAGACCGGCGAACACGAACGGCGGCGGCGTCGTCGTTTTCCGGCGATGCTAAAACGGACACCAAATCGAGTGAAACCGGTGCCAAACGACTCCCTATTCGACGATCTACATCCTCGTGACAACGAAATCATCAAACAATCAACCAGAAACGAAACCCGAATTCAAGATTAAAACCCGAAAACACGAAATTAAAATCACTTAATCAAACAATAAAAATAGTTGCATAATCAGAAACTACGATTCACCAGCTTCAATTTGACTACTTACATGAACGATTTGGACTCCGGAATCACCTTCAAAATCGCGATTGATTATGCTGCCCTGTTCTTCACAGAAACCCTAACCCTAATTCCTTTTTCTTTTTCTTTTTTTTTTATTTTCTGATTTTTAATTATAATTAACTGATTTAATTAATAGTAATTCAGGTATTTATATTTATGAAAATAATACCCCTAAGTAAAATTAAGGGTCTAATTACACTCCTAATAAAAATATTTGGCCCCAATTTTTATAATTTTTGGGTATTAATAATGAATTTTTAAATATCCAATAAATACAAAATAAATACTCAAAATTCCCAAAAATTGTGAAAAATACAAAAATACAAAGAAAAATGATATATGATAATTTCATAATCATATAAAAATAAAAATATGATTTTTGTGGGGTTTTTGGTACCCGAAGGGGTCCGGAAAAGTCGTTTTTCGCAAAAAAGGTCAATTTGTAAAACGTCTAGGGGTTCAGAATAGCGATACGGTATAGGGCATTTTTGGCAAAATAGGGCCAATGATTTTGTTTGAAATACGGGCTTTTAAAACATAGTTTTGAGCTGTACAGATTTTGATATAATATATATAACTGACGATAGAACGCTCAATAAATATCCAAAACACGTTTGGATCAAAACAACCAACACATAACACATAGCAGTTAGGGTTCAATGACTTAACACATTTAATCACATAATAATATACATAATTTATTATTATTATAATATAATACAAGCGTAATTCCTCGGTCGTTACAATTATAGTTGTTTCTTATGATTGTTGCCTTCAAATCCCAACTTTCAGGAAGAGCTAACAAGAATTTAAGGTTTGAATCTTCAAGATCATACTCCTTATCAACTAGTGACAAATCATTCAAGAGTTTGACAAATCTGTCATATAAATCAGTCAATGACTCATTAGGCTTTGAGTCAAAGTGTTCATACTCTTGAGTGAGTATTGTCTTCCTGTTCTTCTTAATCGAATCAGTTCCCTGGCACCTTGTCTCCAAGGCATCCCATATCTCCTTTGTAGTCTTGCAGTTAATTACCCTGTTTGACATTACATTATCAATGGCACTATGCAACAAGTGTCGTACCTTAGCATCCTTAGCAATTGATGCTATATCTTCAGCAGTGTAATCACTCTTCTCCTTTGGTACAGACTTTGCTGCTTCACCTGCAACTACAACAACGAGCTTTGTTGGCTTGTGAGGTCCTTCATTGATTCTGTCAAGATATTCTGGATCTGTAGCTTCTAGAAACATAGTCATCCTCACCTTCCATATGGGATATTCAGATGGTTTCCGTATTGGAACTCTAATAGCCTCATATCAACTATGGATTTGAGTCTTTGGGGGATCTTCAGTTTTGGTGGGCTTGGTTGGAGTTTCTGCTTCAAACATGATTGTTTTTGGATCTTAAACTGTTTGTGTGTTAACAGATAGGCTTTGATACCACTTGATAGGTCACACACACTGTACAAGGGGGTTGAATACAGTGTATAGCACAATCAAATCGAATTAAAGAACACAAGTAACAGAAAACAGACTTTATTCAATATAATAAACTCTGTTACAATATGGAACTGTCCTCTCTCAGTGATGAACAAATATCACGAGAGCTGCTAGGGTTACAATAAATAATATTCTCGATAATGATAACACTTATAGTGTAAACCCTATGTCTGTGTTTATATATCACACAGTTACAAGATAATCGCTAATTGATATTGAATATAATTCTGCTTCCTAAAATATATCAATCAGTTATCTTTTCTTCCACGTATTCCATTCTTCACAGAATTCCTTCTTTATGCATATCTCTTCTTGTGTTTCTCTTGATCTTCTTTCTTTTCAATCAGCCGCCTTCCTTATCTGAAAGTTTCCTTTAAGTCCTGATATTATCTCCTGATAAATATCTCCTGAACCTTAAGTACTGATAGCTTAAGTTCTGACTTCAGTATAAGTGCTGATTTCAGTTAAGTACTGATTTGTCCTGTTTAAGTAAGATCTGAAAACTAAACATAAATCATATTAGACATGACATTATCAAATATATCTAACATATTCGTTGAAGCTTTATCTGATATTAGTTGAAGACCTCTTGACTAGCTTATCCGTTAAAGGCATATTGAGTTATCCGTTGAGATTTGTAGAGTCATATGTTGAAACTTGTAGTTTAGCAGTTGAAGATATTTCCTTAGCAGTTGATACTCTTTCACTTATACAAAATTATAAGGCATTTTATATTTACACTTAGCCCACCTATTTTTTATATCTTGCTAGTAGTTAATATGACTTAGAAACTATAACGACTACCAAATCCCTCATCTATCATAGTGTACAAAATGTGCTACATACTTATTAACATACGCTACTCCTTCAACGAATAGACATACTGTGGTTATCTGTTTAAGGCTACTAATTGACACTTAACAATTCTACTTAAAGTGTTTTAGTGAGTTATCATCAAAACTACAACATATTCCTAAAAAAATGGTCGTACTACCCTTCTTCGCAGCATTCTCCAATCCCCTGTATAAGTGAGCTAACACTGCTGCACCCCAACCATAGTAAGAAATCTCCCGCATATTAACCAGAGAGGGTGGATGTACCGAACATGAACAAAAAACATGTTATTTGTAGGAAAGAGGATACAACCCATCACGAATAGCAAATAATCCTTCGTATGTATAATTGAGGCCAATATATTATTCTTCTCGGGCTTCTCTCTACCATATCTATCAAACAACCAAGATAGTTTGATATTTTTCCGATACAAAGCCACCACAACATCCTCCTCGGTCAAAGACTCAAACTAATTATTAACAAAATACTGAGCATTGTTCTCTATCACCCCACATGTAAATGCATCACCCTGAACAGGCAACCTTAGAATGAAGCCCACATCCTCCAACGTAACAGTCTTCTCTTCATGCCACATAAATAAAGTGTTGGTCTCTGATCTCCAATGCTCTACCAAAGCGGATATCAACTTAGAATCAGTAGCCAACACAATATGAGGGTTTGTAAATATCCCAAACCCGAGCATTTGTAACAAATCCCTCTGCGGTCTTATTAACTTCTAATCTCGCAACGACTTATTTCCAGAATAGGTCTCCAACTCCTCTCTCCCTACATCGTGCCAAACATCCTCACTAACATGATAACGATTATCCCAAATAATTTTATGCACATTTAGACCCGATAACATATTCCTGAAATCATCAAAATTATCCGTACCTGAAAATATTGCAAAAAAATTAAATCAACACGCATTCAACATTAAACAAGAATTAAATAATTTCGAATTAAAATACCATTACAACACAAAATTTATTTTATTTCCAATTAAATACACTGTTATTTTGAATTTTAATTTAATTACCAAACATTAGTTCATCACAACTCCAATATTTAAAATTCATACATAAATAATATGTGTAATTGCAATACAAAAATTAACATTATCAAACACCTATTAAGCCCCAAATTTAAAATCCTAAATCAACCGTAATTTTCGACTACACATTAAAGAAATACAAAAATTCTAAGAAAACCCGCTAATTTAAATAAAATTAAAATATATGCATACACACATATTATCGAATTAAGAGGAGGTTAATCAAACAAAATTACCATTTAATCAAGAAAATAACCATTAATTTGCTTAAATAAAATCACATCTAACCAGATAAAAAAAAGATTCAAATTTATAAGAAAAAAGGGTTTAGATCGATCACATACTCATAATTAGGAAGACGAGCCCTCAAATTATTTTGTTAACGGGGATTCTTGAGCCTTATTTCGCCTATTTTTCCCACTCCTCTGTATGTTTTTGCTGCGTATGTTTATGTGTTTTTGTTTCTATTTGTTTGCTGTGTATCTGCGTTTACAATTCAAAAAACAACACCCCACCTCTGACATTGTTCGCGGTCCGTGTGCGGAGGCATTTTTATAATTGCACCGGACCGCTGACATTGTCCACGATCCCTCTTAACATTTTTCTTATCTCAACCGTTGGATCAACCATCCAACGGC
Organism: Apium graveolens; assembly: GCF_009905375.1. Lineage (NCBI taxonomy): Eukaryota > Viridiplantae > Streptophyta > Magnoliopsida > Apiales > Apiaceae > Apium > Apium graveolens. The sequence goes on from NC_133652.1 coordinate 33,920,859, forward strand.
TTAAAAATTGTTTGTTATATAAAACGTCTTTGACACCCACTTGACATTTTTTTATCTCGACTGTTGGATTAATCATCTAACGGCTTACAAATTATTTGTTGAATAAAACGTCTCTAACAAATGTTTGCTAGAAACCGAACCCCATTAAAATTCAGAAGGAAAGACTTATCTAGAGACCAGAGGAGAATGTTTTTCTTATGATTTATCGTCAAAAAGCTTGAGGGTACTGACAATTATTCTAAATTTTGACTTGTTTCATTTACTTGTTGCCATATCTTGGTGAATGGTGAGTAAAGGGTAACCGAGTAGTACCTACTTTTACAGAATTTTTTTAAAAGGTTTCTTTCTTGAAGAAAGTTTCTTCCACCAGAAATTGTTAAATAAGAATTACAATAACATAATTGATATCCAAGAACCCTTTGTTCACGTTCTTACTATCGGCATCAGTAGCACATTCTGAACTAGCTCAGCAACCGTCAGCGTTGTCCTGAAAACTGATAGCTACTCCTACTCCTCTTCTAGTGACTAAAATCTGTGGGTCGATTAACAAGGTTGATGCAAAGTAACTCCCTTCAAGCTCAGGGCATCATCTCAGACAATAATTCAAATATCCAAATTTGGGTCAGATTATCCCAAATTCTCCTTCGTGGTGATCCAAATTTAGTAATAACCACTATTCATTGATCCACATTTACTTTAATAAAAAGTAATTGATTTAAAATTAATTTGTGATTAATTAATGAATGTTCATGATATTTTAGATGTTAATTAATAAAATGAATATTTTTAGCTAATTAAGTCTATGATTTTAATATTTTTTAGACGTAGTAAAATAAATTATTTTAGATTTACTTAATTTATTAGATATAATATAAATAGTTATTAATGTTTAAATATTAAACTAGCATAATAATCCGTGTGAGGCACGGGTCATTTTCTAGAGTTTTTTTTATGCATCATGCAATTATAATGTTTGTAAAGCAACTCTAATAATATCCTTATATAGTCTCTTGAGTCAAATTTTGAAGAAATGGAGATAAAATTTCTCTCCAACAAACTCCATGTCCCCCTCTATAACATTAGGAGCTTCGAATGCTTCCTCACTTTTAGGAGTGAATATCCCCTCAGCTATTATTATATTATATTTTTCTTAACCGTTATTTTATATTTAATGAATGAATATAAACAGGGTAGTAAGTGTACGTTTAAAACGAAAAGAATGAACTTAATCTGTAAAATGCCGTTAGTATATTTACAAATAAAAAGCGACAAATTAACATATATGTTGAATACAGAATTGACCAAAATCTTGAATTTTATATAAATAAACTATATGCACTGCTCTATATTATTACTGAGTTCACTACTAACTTACAATTAACTTACTCAATATAAAAAGATAAAAAATATACAACTGAAGTCAGAATGACTTGTAATCATAATATACAATAATTTAAAATTTACATTATTGTTAATATTAGGGGTGCACATGTGTTGACAAAACCGATCAAACCGACTCAACCCAACCCTATTTTCGGCCGATTAAACCGAACCGTTATAACCTGATATTAGGCCGGGTTAGAAATATATCAACCCGATTTTAATGGGTTGGGTATGAGTTTTAAGTTATTTTTAACCAATCCAACCCAACCCGATTTTTTAATTTATTCGTATAAATATATATTATGTACATCTTTATTCTATACTTCTTGTATTAATATGTTGTTCAATTTCAAACAAAATTTGTTGCATATCAATTATAATCAATTATATAGATTGTTTTTCATACACCATTAGAGACCCTTGTACTTTTTTTGTGTATAAAACACATTTTACTACAAATAAACCTAAGAGTTTAAAGTAGAGTAATGCTATGTATCTCGAAAGATATCTAAAAAATGTTCTCGAATGACACATAACATGATCTTGTTTGCGAATTTGTATGTCTCCATAAGTAGTTGCATACCATAAATATATTTGCTATAAATTATTTATTTTAAATAACTTTTAATAAACCGTTCAACCCAACCCAAACCGAACCAAACCGATTAATAAAGGGTAGGGTTAGGTTGCATTTTTATATTTTATGAGTCGGGTTGTGAATTTTTAAACCGATTTAGTTGGGTCGGGTTGCTAAAATGGCTCTAACCCGGCCAACCCGACATGTGCACCCCTAATTAATATTAAAGTTGATTTAATTGAAAAATATTAGTTTTTGAAATGCAACGTATTTATGTATGGGAAAATGTTAGTTTTCTATTAAATGTTAGTTTTTTATTTACACTACTGTTAACAAAGTAAGATTAAGTTATATGTATGTGTGTGTTAGCATGTAAATTATTGTATGTTACATCTCTTAGTAAATTATGATGGTTTCAATTACTTATATGCTAAATATCTGATTTATGTACATGTATAATCATTATTAACATCTAGTGAGATAATTGATTACTTAAATAACATGTATTTATAATTATGTAATAAATAAATTGATATAATTTATATAAGATATTCACATTATCACTGACAAACAATCCATATCTATTTTTTACGCAACCAGGTATCAATCATGGTTGAAACATAAAAATAAATTATATGTTTTTAAGACTTATTACTGATATTCATGATTTTTTTTCAAGAATTCGAAGGAAAAATTGTATTTATATCGCTATTTAAACCGTTTTTAAGTTTCTTTCATTACGACTCTAATATTTCTTCATATAATAATTTGATCATTTTATACTATTCTTCTAAAATTAAAAATTTTCAATTCGATAAAGTTTTATAAATATCAGTTAACTGGTTAATTCCTTCAAATTATTGAACAATATATGTTTTTTCCTTAAGTAATATAAAATGCATTGAATCAAATGCTACAATATACTATAAATATAACTTTTATTTGAATAATTCAAAATATTAAAATAATTCAAAATATTTGTACAATATTATCTTGATTAATGAATATTGTTGATCTAAAAGAATTTTTTTTTAAAAGTTAGTTTTTTAATAGTGAAAAATAAAAAATAAATCGATTTAATATAGCATCGTAGTTTTAACAAATCTAGTGAGATCTCATTTCAAATTTTAAATATTCTTAAAATTGGGACAAATCCCAAAAATAATCAATTGACTTGATCCTATAGAGACCTCAAACATATTAGCTTATATTAACATAAGATATTAAAAAAAATTCACATTATTGGTAAGATATTCTCACCGAGCTTGTAATTTAAATTTACTAAACGTGGAATGTGACGATGTTTTTCGGTCGGGTCATGTAGTCAAATTTCGAGTATTTTTTGAACAATGGACCAAGTTCTAACATGCATTGACTCATTATAATTCGAACCTATTTAAATATGTAGTACCAATATAGATTATTTATATATAAGCGATTCTATTTTCAATATTTTTTTAAAAATTATATATGTACATTTTAATTACTTTTTATAATAAAAAATATGTTAAAAATATATGAGATACATTTTCAAACTAAAAAATGATTAATAAATAAGATAATAATCCATTTATGTATTATGCCTAATTTTATATCTACAATTCAATTCTTTAAAATTAATTGTACAAATATTCAACTAACTATCCTTTTTTTGCGGAATTCAAGTAAGTATTTTTAAAATTAAATAAAATATTCATTTAGCACACTTACATATTATGTGTATGATTAAAAACACATGTGACAATATGGTGTAGTGGTAAGAGATTGTATAGTTGAATGAAATAACTTTAGTTTGATTTCCACAAACCACGTTTTTTATATAAATATTAAAAACATGGGTAATTTAGTCTTTTCAATGAGACTTTTTAATCTCATGAAATTATACCCTTATTTTCCTATTATATATAAAAGAGATTTAAGAATAAAGTGTTTAATATGATTTTTGTGTATTATAATATGTAAAATGTAATTTGGATCAAAATTTGAATCAGGTGATAAGTTCATTAGAAATTTGGGTTAGAGTTTGAATCAATTAATGATCCAAATTTGTATTTTTTGGATCAAAACTATTGGAGATGGTTTTAGCAAAGAAAAGCATAAATCCCTTCTCAGTTTATCTCCATAATGCAGAAGCAACTCTTAAGTCGGCGCTGACAAGTGCTGAGACTCGTGAAGGAATCATAGTACCATTTGAAGAGCCATTTGCAGGTTAACATGAGTATATGTTTCTGTGAGCTACCTAGCTAGACACACAATCCTAAGTCCTTGCACATAAATATGTTGTAACAAGGTTGCATCATACCTTTTATGTGCAAAAATAGTACAGACTTGGGCAGCAGCCCCAAAAACAGGACATATAGCAAAACATTGAGAATACTGGTGAGTCTATACAGTGATATAAAGCTTGTAACACTTGCGAAAAGAAAAGAATGAATCATCAAACACCTCCCTTGTATAATCCTTGAGCTAAAATCTCATCAAGCTTGGTCTTTAAGTTGAAAGAGAATTAATTTTTTTTTGATACTTGTGGAACTTGAACTGAACTTTTCTCAGGTAAACCCACAAAAAAAATATAGAAGAATCCCACAGTCGTTAGGATATGCATTTATCAGGCATGACTGACAACCTACCTAAATTAAGTAACAACCCACCGAAATTAAGTAATCAGTAAAGAATCCCATGCATCTATTGGAAATTGGTACCCCCTGCATCTATTGGAAATTGATTCAAGGCTAAAAATTACTTTAAGCAGCCTTTCGGGAAAACATAGTAAAGGCAGAGGAAAAAACAGTGAAAACTGTGGCGATCATAGCACTGGTGACAAATGCGACGAAGTAAGTGGTGATGGTACTGACTTAGCTATAAAGGCAGTGATGACAATGTCAAAATAGGGAGATTCAAGTGATGAGAGATTTTAGTTATATGGATGGATATGGAAATCACAAGTAAAAGAAAATTTCATAAACATATGATAGGTTTTAAAAAATTAAATTAGTAATTTTAAAATTCCATTAAAGTTTCGAATTATTATTTTATTGAGAACATAGAACAGACAAATACAGCCCTTTGCAACATGTTTCTCCAAACATAACCCTGTAGATATGATAAAGACTAAGTATACTATTGTGACCGTTTGATAAATTTTAAAATAAGTAACTTATGACTTAAAATTAGTAGGTGGCTTAAAAGTGATAACTAGATGAATATTTATTAGTTAGGTAAGTGTTTAGTTAATTTTACTTATAAGTCGGAATTTTTTTAACTTAAATGAACTAAAATAAATAATTTTTAAATATGATTATCTTAATTCATAACTTTTAAATTAATTTAATATTTAAAAACATATATTTTAAAATTTAAATTAATAAAAAAGTTAAAAATCAAAATAAGTTGAGAAAAAGTACGTAGTTACTGTTGGAAATAATGACTATTACAGCAACATAGAGGCAGTTATATATCATATTTAACAAGCCAAGACCAAGATAGCAATTAACGAAACAAAACATGTAGGTAAACGACATGCATATCAGTAAAGTAATTGTAAGAACAAAGAAAGAACCAAAGGGTACCAGTAACCATAGCTTTAACACAATGAAAAGAAACAGAAAAGCAGTGGTAGCCAACAGGTAAAATGAAACAAGAAAACTAATCAGCTGAGTCGCCAGGCCTTACTCGAAGCCCTGACTGCTCTTGAAGAGATAATTGCCCCCACCTGCTATGTTGGGTTGCTTGCAATGTCTCCTCCAGGATAAAACAGCTCTGAACTTGATGTTCACAATAACAACAAATCCTACTTCGACTAGCACCTCAGTCGCCTGAAAAATCAGCAGCTCAAAATTGTGTTTGGGAGAGAAGAGAAAGTACAGAGAAGAAGAGAATGTAGGTGTGGTTTTTTTCATTAACAACTTAGGCCTTTTTTTATAATAGAGGCTAAGTGTAGCTGACCACCCTGACATTAATAGACTTTAATATCAGAAATCAAAACTGCTCATTAATACATAAATCAAAACTCCTGATTTTGAATTTAAATAAAATGTAACAACTTTTTATTTAATCCACACATTAAATCAGTTTTAATGTTTTCAATTATGAATATATATTATCAGTTACATGTCTAGATTCATTGAATCTGACTCAGCCCACTTACAAAGTGACCAAACCCAACAGAAACAATAACCCATCCCGACTGATAAATTAATTCTAATTAAAATATTAAATCACAAATAAATAAAATCCTCACTTTATTCATTTTCAATGTGGGACAAATGGCACATTCTCCATTTCAAGCTTTTACAAGCTACTAGTTTCAACTCTATTTCTCTATGGATATCATTAAGAAAAATTCTTAAAACCATACATGAAAGTTTAAGTTCACATATCATAGAACAACTTCCAATCATTAGATTTTAGGATTATCATCAAGAACGTAAAAAAACTATGATCTAAAATCCAATTTTTCTAACAATCCCCCACAAATCCATACAGAAATGCGATCAGGTTTTTCATCATGACTTATTTTTTCAAAGTCGGTACCCTTCCGGGTTTGAACCCTCATAAGTCCTCTATTACCATGTTCCATAGACGACAAGTCAACGACTATGGTGCCAATCTACGGCTTTGAGACATTAATGGTCTTGTCTCGATCCTGTTCGTCGAATGCTTCAAACAATAACCCTTTCCTCTAATTGCGATCACACAATTACATTCGCTTAGCTGGGCATCTCCAGAGATATACTCCTGTTAGTCCCTTAACAATGCAACAAGAATTACAGAAGGGGGGTTAAATGGAATTCTTGAAACTTTTTCACAAATAAAATTGTTCTAACTTAAATATATATATATATATATCAGTGTGAATTAATTTGTAGAGTGCGAAATAATAAATTGAAATGAATCAAAACACAAGTAATTAAAAACACAAGTCTTTAAAAACTTTTGGGTGGATTTGAATGTATCCACCAGAGATATATAATATATCAAGAGAACTTTGTGTAGCAATTAGCTCACAGCTACTTACAAATGAACAACTAAGAATACAGAGAAATATTGAGAATACAGCTTACTAATGTTTCTCTCTTGGTTGCTTAGTTAGTTATTCTATTTGCTGCTTCTTGGTTTATATATCACCAAGATTACAAAGCAATAAGACAAGATAATAAAACAAAAACTATCAAGTCTAATACTATGCTACTTCATTACTCTATTCCAGCATCTTTGAATATCTTTATAATAGCATGGAAATGGCAATGCTTCTTTGTTCTCTAAAACCCAGTTGAATAGGCTTCCACATTCCATTTGCATACACTCGACGCATGTGACTGTGTTGTCACTGTCAACAGATATTTGAATTCTTTATCCGTCGGGTTCATGATCATCCGTCGAGTTCATGATCATCCGTCGAGTTCATGATCATCCGCCGGGTTGTCTTGTTGATCATTCGTCGAATGACATTGTTGTTTATCCGTCGGGTAGCAATCTGACACTTGACTTCATTTCATTTATGGAGGTTTGAGCAACCACCAGTTTCTGAAGTAAATCTGTCTGTTGAGCTTGATGCAGATGAATGGCTGTTAGAGATGCTTCCATAGCTGTCATCCTTGTATCCAAGGCATCTATCTTTATGGCAAGATCAGAATTTTTCCTGAGCCGCCTCTTGATGTCAAGCATTGTAGCTTCTGGAAGTTTAGAATCTATTTTGTCTGAAATGGCCTTCTTCATCTCATCAATGTCACCCTTGATGGTGTTAACATCTCTAGCATGTTGGAAGCCTTGAATCTGTTGTAGTTGCAGAGAAGCAAGATGTGCTTGAAGGAGCTTCTTGGTCTTGGCATTTGTAGTGGTTTGAAGAGCAGTATTTGTCTGATTGATTAGTTGAATCAGGGTTATCTTGAAGTAGTGCTCATCACGGTGCTTTGAAAATGCCCACGATGGCATTTCTGATCTTGAACTTGAACATACTTCTCCCCCTATGTCCAATGCCTCTTCTTCACTATCTCCACCTTCATCTCTAAAGAAATATGTTGAACCACCAGTCTCATAATCAACATCACCAGCTGTAGAGGGCAAAGCTGTGATAGCATCCTTAGCTCTTAGCATAGACTGTGTGGTGTGCACCAAATTGAGCATCCTTTCTGTATTGTCATTGCCCTGTTCAGCTAGAAGTTGATAAGCTGAAACAGGGTGAGTAAATGCCTCAACATCAAGGGAGGTGGAATCTATAACAGCTTGAGGTTGTTGAGATAGTCCCTCCCTGTTTGCATCCTGTACATTCATTAACTCACTAGCAATGACATCCATCCTTATAGTTCATGTACCTGCATTTCTCTATTGTTCTCTCTTTTGTTGCATCAGGGTCTCACCCTGGCTCCCCACCCTCACACCCTCACCTTCACCATCTAAGGTGGGACTCCTCTCACTCTCTTTTGTCAATCCTGAAGAAATGGATTGTATAGTTTCACTCTTTTCCTCTCCTTTTTCCTAGGAGCAACCCTGACTCTCACTCATAACACTCTCTTCCCTCAATCTTAAGAGTGACTGTACAACCACTAAGTCTTCTGCACTTGAAATAAATGAAGTTTGAAACTGTGTAGAGACACTCGACGGATGAGTAGTATCCATCGGGTTAGTGATTTTGCTATCCGACGGATAACTGCTGTTAAGCTTATCCGTCGGGATACAGTCACTACTCGACGGATGAGCAATATCCATCAAGAGAGTAGAAATGAATGAACTTAGAATAGAAACTATTGTGGACTCTGTGCTGATTGATGATATTTTGGGCACATATGATTCAACAGTTCCTGAAAGAATTGGCAAGTGAGCCAACAAATCATCTAAAAGATGATGCTCACTTGCATTAGATTTTGGCTTCCCCAACAAAGTTAAAGAAGGGGAATCAGGAATTAATGTGTTGATCATATCCACATCCAGAGAATTTGTAGGAGAATTTGGTGTTTGAGGTGTTTCTATCACTAGAGATTTTGGCTGTGACTCCACATTTATTGGAGCCACATCAAGCTGAATTTGTGAAGGTGCAGTGACTGTGTCTTTAGTACCAGTTTGCACAGTGTGTGTACCCTGTGCATCCCCAAGGGTTTTGAATTTCTTCTTTCTGGCATAAGTTTAGGGTGAGCTAGTGTCCCTTACCCTCTTGGCCTGTGCTATTGGTTGAGAGCTTTGTTCAATAGTTACATCATTTTGGAAGGATGAAACTAGAAGTGAGCTTTTATCCTTTTTAAGCACTGCAGTTTGTTGGGAAACTACAGCGTGGATAGGCTGGGAACCACTCAACTCTCCATCCTTATCCTTAGGGTTTCTTTTATGTTCACCCTGTCCCTCACCTACCTTTCCCACCTTCACACTCCCCTCTTTGGTTTTGGTGGATTTTGCAACTGGCATCTTTTGAGAGATACTAGAGGGGGCTTTCTTTGATTTGGATTTTGAAATTTTTGTTGGTTTGGTAGCTTGGGTAGGCAAATGTTGGGTCATTGACACTGTTGCCATTGCTACACTAGTATTCAAAGGAATTTGTAAGGTTGGAATAGTAGGGATATATGAACTTACCTCACTTACCTGAGGTGCTTCCATTACAGGGAAATAGAAGAGTGGCACCTCCTTGTGATGATTTCCCTGTTCAAATCTGCAATAATCCTTCTCTCTTGAACCCAACAATCTAATTTGTTGTTTGGGTTCTCAAGCACAATTTCCTCAGAGAGGTGGTTAGCTAACATCATGAAAAATCTAGCACAATAAACACTTTTACCCCTCTTATTTAACTCTCCTAATTTAAAACCCAACTCAAACAAAACAAGGTCACTAACATTAAAGTACTTATCTGTAACTAGCATGTAGAGCATGTTAAGCATGGAAATATTGACAGAATCAAAATTACTGATTTTACCAGAAAAGATCTTGGTCACTACATCACACATGAAACTCCATTCCTTCCTAAGACCCAATGTCCTAATGTCACTCAACTTAGAAGTAGAAAGAGCATAGTTCATGGAATTAAGCATATTAACTATATCAGAGTCTGTGTGGTGAGGTTACAGTATTATCAGGAATCTTGAAACATGCTTTAATAACATCACTATTAATACAGAATTCATTACCTTTGATAGTGAGTGTGATGGTCTTATCAATTGAGTTCTATATAGCAGTGGTCCATATCTCTTCAACAACTTCACAAAAGATGGTGGGTGATTCCAGCATGGCATAGCTAAGCTGGCAGTTCTTCATAAAATCCATCATTTTGTGGTAGTCACTAGAATGTTGAATCCCCTTGTTCACTAAGGTTGTGAAGTTATTCTTCTCATAAATGAACCCAGTTGAAACATAATCTTGACAACAAGCGCCATTGTTAGAGAATAAGAGCTTGCAGAGAGAGAGTAAGTGCTTTGAAAGAGAAAGAAATTGGAGCAGATAATTTGGGAATGATAAAAGAAAAGCAATGGAAATGAAATAAGCTTTTATACTATCTCAAAAAATAACTGCCAAAAATAATAAAGTAAAATAAAGTAGCCAATTAAAATTGCCTAAAATAGCCATTTTTAAAATAAACTGTAAAAATTCCATCAATTATCCGTCATGTTATGCTTACAAACTGTAAGTATACTCGATGGATAATGTTCAGGAAATTAACGACTAAGATTAAGACAATTCGACGGATGAGGATAAACTGTTATCCGTCGAGTTATAAAATATTCCAGAAAAATAATTGATTTTTATTAGCAAATAGCATTCCAACGGATGTTCAAACTCGATGGATAAAGATCATCCGTCGAGATGTAAATTTTGACTTAGCCAAAATTTTATCCATGACTGAAAAATCAATTTAAATTTCTGGCTGCATTATAACTTGCAAATTATCTCATAAGGATTTAAGAATAATTAAGCATACCTAACTCACTTACCAACCTTAAGAAGGTGGATTCATCCAGTGGCTTGGTAAAAATATCTGCAAGCTGCTTTTCACTTGGAACAAAATGTAGTTCCACAGTACCATTCATTATATTTTCCCTTATGAAGTGGTACTTGATGTCTATGTGCTTTGTCCTTGAATGTTGTACTGGATTTTCAGTGATGGAAATTGCACTTGTGTTATCACAGAAAATAGGAATCCTCTCAACTTGCAGACCATAATCTAGCAATTGATTTTTCATCCACAAAATCTGTGCACAGCAACTGCCAGCAGCAATATATTCAGCTTCAGCTGTAGAGGTAGAAACTGAATTTTGCTTTTTACTGAACCAGGACACAAGCTTATTTCCTAGAAATTGACAAGTTCATGTTGTACTTTTTCTATCAATTCTACAACCTGCATAATCTGCATCTGAATAACCAGTTAGATCAAAACCAGAATCTCTAGGGTACCAAATGCCAAGTTTTGGTGTTCCCTTGAGATATCTGAAAATTCTCTTAATAGCTACTAAGTGAGATTCTCTAGAATCATCCTGAAATCTAGCACATAAACATGTAGCAAACATTATATCTGGCCTACTAACTGTTAAGTACAGAAGTGAGCCAACCATGCCCCTATAACTTGAAATATCCACAGACTTTTCAGTAGTATTTAATTCAAGCTTAGTTGCAGTGGCCATGGGAGTTTTTGCAGATTTGCAATCCATTAGATCAAACTTCTTTAAGAGATCATAAATGTATTTAGTTTGAGTAATGAATATTCCATCACTAACTTGCTTAACTTGCAAACCAAGAAAGTAAGTTAGTTCTCCCATCATACTCATTTCATACGTACTCTGCATCAATTTGGCAAACTTTTTACAAAGTTTTTCATTTGTAGATCCAAAAATAATGTCATCTACATAAATTTGAACAAGTATACTAGAGCCATTAACCTTTCTAAAGAATAAAGTTTTATCTACAGTACCTCTTGTGAAGTAATTTTCCAAAAGGAACTTTGATAAAGTGTCATACCAGGCTCTAGGTGCTTGCTTCAGTCCATAAAGTGCTTTCAAAAGATAGTAGACATGTTCTGGAAAATTTGGATCTTCAAAACCAGGAGGCTGACTAACATAAACTTCCTCCTCCAAGTCTCCATTCAGAAAGGCACTTTTGACATCCATTTGATAGACCTTGAAATTGGCATGGGCTGCATAGGCTAAGAAGATTCTGATGGCTTCAAGTCTTGCAACAGGAGCAAATGTTTCATCAAAATCTATTCCTTCTTATTGACAATAGCCCTTAGCAACCAATCTAGCTTTGTTCCTGACTACTATGCCATTTTCATCCATCTTGTTTCTGAATACCCATTTGGTGTCAATTGGATTCTTTCCTCTAGGCTTGGGCACCAGATTCCATACCTTATTCCTCTCAAATTGGTTTAGCTCCTCCTGCATAGCTAAAATCCAATCAGGATCCAACAAAGCTTCTTCTACCTTCTTTGGTTCTTCCTTAGAAAGAAAGATGTTGTACATACATTCTTCTTGAGTTGCTCTCCTTGTTTGAACTCTAGAAGATACATCACCAATGATGAGCTCAAAGGGGTGATCTTTTGTCCAGTTTCTTTGTTGAGGTAGATTAGCTCTAGATGAAGAGGCCTCATTGTTGTCTTGATGTGTGATTGAGTTTTGATTGTTAGAAACTCCCCCTGAGTTAATAAATCTTTGATAAGGCCTCATCACCAATGAAGGGGAGCATTCTGTAAGTGATATATCCTGACTCCAAGCTCCTTTTGATAACCCGACGTATGGTGAATTTCGAGTACCGATGGATGAAGCAGGTTGCCTTCCGACGGATAAGGCAGATTGTCTCCTGACGGATGAAGCATTATGCAACTCGACAGATGTTGAGTTTTGTGCTTCATTGGTGGTAGATTTTTCTGCACTATCCTTTGATATTGTTTCTTGATCACTTTCATCATCATTGTCATCACTAACCATCTCCACATTGTCAAATTTGAGGCTCTCATGGTAATCTCCATCTTGCAGTCCTTCAATCTTTTTATCATCAAACACAACATGTATTGATTCCATAACAATGTTGATTCTTAGATTATAGACTCTATATGCTTTACCCACAACATATCCCACAAAAATTCCTTCATCTGCTTTAGCATCAAACTTCCCATTCTGATCAGTTTGATTCCTCAAAATATAACATTTGCAGCCAAAGACATGAAAAAAATTTAGAGTTGGCTTCTTATTCTTGAATAATTGATAGGGAGTCATGCATTTTGCTTGATTGATCAGAGAAATATTCTGAGTGTAGCATGCAGTATTTACAGCTTCAGCCCAGAAATAAGTTGGCAATTTAGATTCTTCAAGCATTGTCCTGGCAGCTTCAATAAGTGATCTGTTCTTTCTTTCCACTACTCCATTCTGTTGTGGAGTTCTTGCTGCTGAAAATTCATGCAAAATTCTATTTTATTCACAAAATGCTCTCATGACAGAATTCTTGAACTCAGTTCCATTGTCACTTCTGATTCTTCTTACTTTGAAATTAGGATGATTATTGACTTGCCTTATGTGATTGATGATGATTTCACTAGCCTCATCTTTAGACTTTAGGAAATATGTCCAAGAGAACTTTGAGAAATCATCTACAATTACTAGGCAAAATCTTTTCCTTGAAATGGAAAACACATTGACTGGTCCAAACAAATCCATGTGTAGCAGTTGCAAAGGTTCTTCAATTGTTAAGTCAAGCTTCTTCTTGAATGATGCTTTGATCTGCTTTCCTTTTTGACAGGCATCACACAATCCATCCTTAGAAAACTCCACTTAAGGAATGCCTCTAACCAGTTCTTTCTTTACTAGTTCATTCATGGTCTTGA